>NW_027466140.1:2300000-2857500 GCF_046127955.1 Nelusetta ayraudi | reverse complement strand
TTTGTTTTCTGCCAGGAGCGATGGGCGGGGTTGCGCCGGGGCGAGCGCACACTCATACGCGCGCGCTCGCAAACGCACACACAGATAGAACACATATATACATGCATACGTACATTGGAAGAGACCCTCCCAAAACTCTTCCTCTCTCACGCTCACGGCGACCTGCAGTGGGTTTTAATTGGCTCCTTGCGGGACTGAAACCTAAGGATGGCGCACGCGCACGCACACACGCACGCGCTTTGTCTCGAGAGAAACGGCGAGCGAGCGGCAGGAAAAAAAAAAAAATCAAAGTGACGGGGAGGCCGGCCGGAGGGTCGGAGACGGAGGGAGTGAGAGGTCTTGACAGTAGGAACAAAGGGGAAAGTTTTCAATCAGTTTTTAAGCCGCTCCTCCCTCCCCGCCCCCACCCACCACCACTGCCACCACCCTGCCTACAGAGGGGCTGTTGACGATGTTATCGCCGGCGCCGGAGTCCCCGGAGGCTCTGTGGCAACACGGGCCGGCTGATGCCGTCAGCCGCGCGCAGCTAAACAAGCAGGCGTGGCGTTGCGTGTCTCGGCAAGAGGGACAACAGGGTTGACGAAAAAGGAAAGAGGGAACCCGGAGCCGGCGCTCGCTGATTTAGACACCGTCTACAGAAAGGCACAGCAGCGTCTCCACCTGATCAAAAAACTGAGGACTTGTAATGTCAGCAAAGACATTTTAACTCTTGTTTACTTGTTCTCTCATCGAATCCACCCTCACCTATAATATTTCATCCTGGTTCAACTTCCTCACCACTTCCGCCAAAACAAAACTCTGCCGCATCATAAAACAGGCCAGGACAATCACCAGGACAGCCCAACTACCTCTGGCAGAACTTAAACAGGCGCTCGGTGGTGAGGAAAGCCACCCATCTACATCTACAAAAAAAAATCATTCATCACCTCTGCAATAACTGTTGAACAGCAAAAAATAATCGGCTCTTTTGTCTGTCTGAATGTGTTTGAGTGTATTTTTGATTTTTTTTTAATTTTCAAAGCTCTTTCAAAGACAATTTTTGGTTGTTTTTTTTTTTTTTTTACAGAAAAACAGACAATAAAGTTTCCATCTATGTATCTCCCTAACTATCTTTCACACCGCAACCCAGACTGTGACAGAAGGTGCACAAGAGAAAGTTTTATTTGCCCAGTTATGGAACAAGGTTTTCCACTGTGGGAAACTGGGGTTATTCTTTCGGTGAGTCCCACTTTATTGTACATCTGGGATCGCTGCGGCGTGCAGTGAAAACAAAGTAAAAACGAAGAGCTGGTAAAATGAAATTGGAAAACGTTGGAAAGCAGCGGGACCCAAATGGACCTAATACACGGCGCAGTGTGTCAGCATTCGTCCATCGCCAGTCATATAAATGCGGTTCATTTACTTGTGTGTTTGCCAGACAGCAGAGAAAAGTCCCAGCCGAGGCAGATTTATGGTTTTTAAATTTAAGAGAGCTGGATCTGGTCGTTCAGTGCTGGCTGGGTTCAGCGCATCTCGGCTTACAAATCCAGCTCTTTTTTTTAAACAGGCCGGTTTTTGGTGGCAAACTTTCAAGGTTGAGTTTCCATAAAATGAAAAGCATCACCTGACAACATCGCACTTAACTTGACGTCGCCATCGGCTTCAGTATCGCCGGTGGTATCAAATTGGCCTCCCAACTGGCACCACTTCCCTGAGGCTGTTTTGCATCTTTGCCTCACACCCATTTGCTTTAATTTGAATCGGCGTGGCCGCACTAGTGGAGGTAACACGGTGCGGAGTCCAAAGACTTTAAGCCCTGACCCAGAGGATGTAGTTATCAACCACACATTTTCATCTCTTCCCTTTTAGCCTCCATTTGAATTGCACCCAGCGATGTTGTGGTAAAAGTGCTACTAATCTGGAGCAGGAAAACTACAACTTCCTGTTTACGCACTGATTCAGTCCAGCTCCCTGCACTAGATGCATACATTTTGGATATAAGGCACAGACAAGAGCAAAGCGAAGCGAGGGTGGAAATATTCTTTGAATAAAAAGAAATGAAGTCAGACCACACCGTGGAGCTCCCGACTCCGGAAACATTCTTTTCCTGTAGCTCCAGCTAACTGAATCACCAGGCCACATATACTACTTTGCACTCTGCTGTAAATCCAGCCGGACACAGGATAATGTGTTGTGCTGTGGACTTCAGAGGAAGGATCTGGGCAATGCAGCCGCGCAGCATGAAGGCTGTTCGCTGGAAAAGAGATGAGCTCCCCGGAAATTATTAATTGATTCCATTGTGTTTATGGCTCTGTGTGCTTCGTCCGCCGCTGGAACTCAGAGTAGATTTGGCAGGAGACATATATATATATATATATATATTTTTTTTTTTTTTCTCTCGCGGGGTCATGCTCGCATCCATAGAGGTGCACGTTACTTTCCTCAATACCCACATTTAGAGGCACTTCCAACAACAGAGGTACAGTCAGACCTCCGCTGGCCAATTTCTTTCCAACAACTCTCTCCCTCTCAGACACACACACATACGCGCGCGCGCCAACTGTACATTTTCAGCACTCTGCCTGTAATAACCTTCTGTATTGTGGCGTGATCATAATGGCCTAATAGACTGATGCACTTGCTGCGTTTGGCTGATATCTCAGCTCCGTATTGTCGAGCGCTGTTCTATTGTTCCCCTGCCGTACTGCTGCTGATGAGTTCTCAGTTGTGCATGCGGTTATAATGTAGGTCATTGTCTGTCTTTGTGTGTGTGTGTGTGTGTGTGTGTGTGTGTGTGTGTGTGTGTGTGTGTCTCAGCTGGACAGAGTCATCTTCTGTGTCTTCTTGCCCACGGATAAGGAGCTGTATCTGCAAAATCTCCCGCGCTACTTCCCCACCGGTGAGTCGTACCACAGTCACACCAACACACACACACACACACACTCTGCTGTCACAAGCAAACACACACCTGTCTATGCAGTGACGTAAAGCTTAGCTGCATTTTTATTTTTATTTTCCATCGTGATATGATAACTGCACAAGGACACTGGTTCACACTCCATGTGTGTGTCTGTCACGCACGCACACGCGCACACATGCGCTTTAGTTGACATGTAGTCTGCCACCCACACACAGACGCGCACATTTTTTATGGAACTCAGATTATTGTTTGAAATCGTCTGAACAGACACTACGACTGGGTTTTTTTTTCACACTTCCACATTCCCTTCATGTGTTTAATTCATTTAGTCAATTATTAATGCCAGACATTTGTTCGGGTGATTTAAGTGCAAGGGACATGGATAGAGTCGCCCCCGAGAGCAGGCATGAACCCCCCACTAAAGGGCAATAATGAAGCCGGCTGCGGTCACTACAGAGACCCAGCCTCATTTAACACAGCTGGAAAAATGAACTTTATTCTCTTGAGGCTCGGAGGAAATTATTTGCTCTCGGACATAAAGCACACAGGTAATTTGAGAAAAGGTTTTTTGTTTTTTTGTTTAGTCAGAGATTTATGATTCCAAAATGGATTTTTTTTTTTTCACTTGAAGAACATAACTGGTGTTCAGAATCTGGACATTTTTTTCCATAAAAGCATATATCTTAGTAATTTACAGCTTGCTTACTTCTAGCACATTTTCTCAGGGACCAAAATCTCCTGTATTATGCAGTAAATGAAACCTGCTTATGTCTTTACAGCGGCTCCATATGTGTTAATGTGTGTTCATCTCATTTAGGTATATCAGGGATATATTAAGACTTTGTGGCCGAAAATAATAATAAAAAAAAAAAAGCTGATTAAATACAACCACAATAGCATGGGCGAGAGATTGGAGCCCTGATGTTCCCATAGTAACTCTACCCGACGAATGTTCCCAGAAATACTGACTCGCTCCTTCAGCACTTGTTGGGAGCATTAGATTATGATCGACGGGCTGAGATTGGATTACAGAGAAGTGAATAAGAGATTTTCCCTGTGTTCTGCCCTCATGTCCTGGTCCGTCCCTTTAGCCTGATCAATGAACGCAGCTGCTTCCTGAGGTAACGAGCATGCCGTGTGTCGGAATGGTTTATGCTATTAGCGAGAATAACCGCAATGATTCACATTTGTCGTGGGGATTCTCGGCTCTGGTGTCAAATCGAATGTGTTAAATCCGGGCAAACGCTCATATGTGTGCAGTGTCGTGGCACTGATGAAATGCTACTATTTAAATATCCCTTGAAATAAAAATAAAAAGTCTATTTTATATGTAAAAGGCATGAATGCAGCTGTTGGGCCCAAGGTTGGCCAGTTTACAGACAGTTATTGAAAAAAGGGTCTGGCAGGTGATAAATAAGAATAAAAAAAAAAAAACTCAATGCTTCTCCGTGGGCATGTGTCTCCCGACTCGCCCTCTTAATGAACTAAATGGAAAGCCATCATTGCAGCTCGATCCGTCCAGTTAAATGAAGATTAACAAATACGTAAATTTAATGCTGGCACGAGCCGTGACTCGATGACTTCAGCCATTTGTTTTGATTGTGCCAGTGATTGATGGCGTTTTAATGCCGAGCGGGGCTGGGCTGCCGAGCATGATCACTCATTTATTCAATTATTCAGATCGAGCTTTCGGTGTTACAACAGCAGCCTTAACCCATAATGTCTCCAGTTAGTCCTGTGATAAATCAAACCCCGGCCTCCTGAAACTTCTCAAGCAGAAAGGATTCTGCAGAAAAGTGTTTTCCTTCTGGTCCAAAAAAATATTTTTTTGAGTGGATTCACTATTCCCAGTCACCTTCATTTTCACAATAGAAGTAGAGGTGAGCTTGCATCCAGTCTCCTTCTGTACTATTCAATCCCATCATTTTTACCTGCCACTCAAATTTAAGATGTTAAACTAATAGAATAAAATGAGAGGACAGACAGCGCTCAACTACAGAGACTTTCTTTGCGCTGTTTTTTTTTATTGTGTAGAAAAAAAAACCCGGCACCAACCACAGTGCAGAGGAGCGCCAAAGCACAGAAGTGTTTATTTTAAAATGAAGGGAAGAATTTCATGGTTGCGCTTGCAGCAGAGAGTTACAGCAAGAAAGAAGAAAGCTTGAGGGGAGGGAATATATTACTGTGTGAAACCTAAATATGCATGGTGCCCACAGTTTAAGGCAACTGCTGTACAGTGTGCATAACATTAGCATGCACTGCCTTTGTAATCCAGAGCATGTGTTAACACTTGCATGCACGCGCGCACACACACACACATACACACACACACACACACAGGCAGAGAGATAACAGTCACAGACTGATTCATGCGCCACAAAAAAAAAACAGTCTGCAGCAGATTTTCACTTTTTGTCCTCTGACAGGAGAGAGTTTTAAAAGCAGCAGCCCATTAAAAATAAGAGCACAATCTAATCAGCCTTGCAAGCCGATCTCTCCTATAAGCTCTTAACTCACAGCGGAGTCGCTATCTTTCCACAGATGGATCTGACCAGTTGCTGCTTTCAGGGGGGATTTCTCCCTCATTTCTATACAAGCCCTGCAAAAGTCCACTGCTGAAATGTAAGGGCATCTCAAAACTGCCATACAATGTGCTTTCCATTCCAGGAGAGACTTTAGGAAGGAATGTTTTGCAGATGGAAATTTGGCAGTGACTAAGCAGAAGCCTGAGCCCACATCCAGTCAAAATTAAAGCAGCTGTGGGAAAGGAAACAATGCTGATATTCCTTTTTTTTGTTGTTGATGTCAATGCGAAACAAAAAAAAGCAACCAAAAATGTAATGCGCCTTTCACTGTTGTCTTGAAACCGCAGGACTACATCCGTGATCTGCTGTGTGGCTCGAGGCAACATGCCCCTTCATTAACATAAAACTCTGACACGATAGGCCGGTGCTAAACTCTAATATTCAGTAATACGCAGTCTGCACAAACAAAACACAGCCTCAGGGCCAAAGCTGGCACACAGACCATCTCAAAGGCTGCCGCTGAAAAGAATCAATAAACGACAGAAGGGGCAACCTTGTAGGTTTTAAGCGGGGACCAAATGATCAGAGCTGCAGCTTCAGCCCCTCATGATGGAACACCTCTGCGCTGCTTTGCCTTTGACGGCGACACGCTCATTAGTTAGCATATTATGCACAAAACGGAGGGTTGAAATGTTTAAAAAAAGAATGAACCTGCTTCAAACTGAATCCCTCAAATCTGAGAAGAAAAAAAAGAAAAGAAACCAAAAAAAAAGAATGAAAAATAAAAGATGCCTCATCAGATCTTTTGTTTATCTTCCTGGACTGCAGTGGTACAGCCCTGCAGGATTAACTCGCTACGCGTAAGTATGCCAAAAAAAAAATCATCCACAGAAAACAGCTCATTTAGCCCGCTGTTTACAGCCCCTGAGCAAATGTATAACTTCCTACTCAAATTGGCGTGACACCGAGGTATCAGCATGTGTTTTAGCTCACTTTCCAAAATAAATAAACAAATAAGCCGACTATAGAAGTGTTCGATGGATTTTTCATTTTCAGCCCTTCAAAAAGCTGGAAACACATATTATCGTTGGGCAGCCCAGGTAAATGGAAATTGTCATGCCGTGGGACCCTCAATATTGACATTCTGTCCGGCCTCTTATTGTGACGCAGTAGCGAGATGCGGCATGAAACCAGAAATTTGTCATTTCCTGGCTGCATCAGCCGGCCCCGAGAGGTTATTTCCCCCCCCCCCCCCAAAAAAAAAGCAGGTGTGCCTCTTTTGAACAGGCTGTTTTGCCGCTGACGTCTCTCTAATGGATGTGCTGCACATTTTGTGGCAGCGGAGACGAGCAGAGGCAGCACTTGGCTGGTAGACCAAGTGGAACTGTCTGTATGACAGAGCTGCTGCAGGCAGGCCTCCAACTCTCTGATATAAAACCTTAGATGTCCCCAACACCTGGCACTGGCTGCTGTCTGTGTGTGTGTGTGTGTGTGTGTGTGTGTGTGTGTGTGTGTGTGTGTGTGTGTGTGTGTGTGTGTGTGTGTGTGTGTGTGTGTGTGTGTGTGCGTGAGACTGTGTGCTTTTTAGGAGTTTGTGGTTGGCCATGTTGGGGTTGGAGTGTGAGTAATCCCCTGCTAAGAGATATCAAGCAGTCGCTCCTGAAGCCAAGATGTTATTAACTGCTGCACAACCGCAGGAAAATCCTCTAATTTTATTTATTTCTTGACTTGTTTATTTTCCTGCAGCTCCTACAGATGCCGCAATCCAGAGCAAACTCTGAGAGAGTTGATTCTACAGATGCGGTTGCTGTGGATACGCATCCGCCGCACTCAACATCCAGATTCCTCCTCCTCCTCCTCCTCCTCCTCCTCCTCCTCCTCCTCCTCCTCCTCCTCCTCCTCCTCTTCCTCCCCCATCACACATCAAAACCATCTTCAGCAGTGAGATAACCCCTTAATGGATGATTGCTTTTTTAAGTGTGCACCAGCTGCTGTTCAGAATGTGATTAGCTTAGTTTACATGTCGCAATGGAGCTGCAACATGGTGATTATAGTTCAGTGGAGAGGAAGAGGAAGGAGGAGATGATTTTTTTTTTTTTTTTCTTGGCTTGAAGGTGCATTTTAACTAAACCCAATGTCAGGTGTGATCGCTGGCATCACTGTCCTCCCACTGAGGTCTCACTGAGGTCTCATTTATTATTCTTGCAAAAGGTCCCTACAGAGCTACAGTGGAATGAAATAGAATAGGAATTGTTTATAAAACGGCGGAGAGTAATTGGAAGGTTTTAGGCCTGAAGTTGATGGTGATTCACAGATCAAAGGCCCAGTGTAACATTTAAAGAGATCTGCTGGAAAATCAATACATGTCTGTGTTATTCAGATTAAATCACTTGCTTTTTTTTTCTTTTTTTTTTAAATGATAATGATTCAATGATGATGAGAAGCATGAATATTCGTCCCACTTGTGCCATCATGTTGATGGCCAGAACAGACACAAAAGAAAATGATGGATCAACTTTAACATTGTATGGGCCATTGATAATATGCAACAAATCAGATGCGTTTGCTTCTACACTGACGCCAACCACATACGGGATCAGTCCGTCACAAGTCTTTGTCTTTCAATGAATGATATCTCGCCTGTTTCTGCATTTGTTCTGCCTTCATGCTTGAGATCTACAAACACAAAGTGTGGGGGGGGATGAAATAAAAAATAAACAATCAAAACCCAACACCGAGATCAATGACATTTGTTCTTTAATCACCGTTGGCTCAAAGCCCATCATCTCGGCGTCTAAACAGAATCTGAATGTGTGAGGTCACGAGTGCGAGGCGCCTGTGATGTAGAATGAAAGTACGACATTATGCCGTGTGCATTAAAGACACCAGCAGAAGGTTCAGTGATCATTGCCGTCCCGATGGCTCTGCTGATGGATCCTCCTGTGTCTCTCTCTCTCTCTCTCTCTCCCTCTCTCTCTCGTCTGTCATTATCCCCTCCGCTTTGTCGTCCCTCATTCACTGCTGTTCGCCGGCTGTAATTTAAACACAGAGGCTCCAGTGTGTGTGCGTGTGTGTGTGTGTGTGTGTGTGTGTGTGAGAGAGAGAGAGAACGAGAGAGTGTGAGTGAGTGAGACGATGGCCAAAGCTTATTAAAACCAATCACACAAGCTTTTCATGTGTTTGAGCCTATTATTTCACACAGTGAGATCCGAGTCAGTGAGCCGAGAGTGATGAAAGGGAGCACATGAATATTTACTTAGTAGTTATCTTCCGTCTAAAAGGGAGGAAGCAAACTGGGTTTGGTGTCAGCCGTGGCATAAAATGAGTGTTTTTGTCCTTAATATTCATGTTATTTGACACTAGAGCATCTGTATTTTTTTCATCCCTCCTCCCCTTTATTTCTTTGTCTCACTCCAGTTTGCTTTTTTTGACACCAACATCATCTCATCTTACAGTGCCTTAGTTCTGTTTGCAGTGAGTTTTTCTGTTTTTGTTGGAGCTCAAGTTTGTCTCCTGCAAATCTTTTGTCCTTTTTCCTCTATACCTTGTTGTACCAAAAAAAGACCCAAGGCCAGTGCAACACTTTACGGGTCCTCCTCGTCAACTGAGCTTCAATAGCTTCCGTAGTTGTTGATAACTCCGTTCAAAAGTTGAAATAACACAAAGTAGTCAAGGATCAGAGGTATTTCTTGCAGGTTTACTGGCAGATGAAAAATTGTACAGCAACCTGGGGTCATCAAAATGTGCCCAAATCCACCCAGTTTTAACGCTCCCAGCATGGCAAAAATAGTGTCCCCCTGTCATATGGATCTCCCAAAAAGGTGTTCTACTGGAACCAACACTACAGTTGCGTGCTTATAAGGAGTGGCTATACCAACAGCTCTCTAGCTGGTCAGCTGTGTTCTTGTGAGGAGTGGCTATACCAACATAGCTTTAGCTGGTCGTGCAACCTCTGACCTGCCCTGGCGTATTCTTATGGTGTGGTCACTTGCCAGCTGCAGGTGTCCATCACTGGTCAGTTCTTCTGGTGTTGGTCAGCTACTCTCTACTCACCCCATGCATATCCTATTTTAAAACCACCACAACCTCTGTATTGAACTCAGTTTGCTTCTTCGTCCAGTTTGACAAAGGCATTGTCATTTTTTCCGTTCCCATCATGCCTTGCTGCTTTATTTCCTGGCAAATATCTTCAGTCACGTTAGAAAAAAAGAGGCATTTTGAGTCCATTCAGTCAAACAAGTGCAGTTTTGTTCAAGGTTTTTTTTGATGACAGCTGCACAATATTTTTTTTGTTTCATTTCAGCTGTTTCATTCACCCTTCCAATTGCTTCTTCTCCTTTATACATTTTCCCCCCTGTCTTCATGCCGTCCAAACCCCATCCACCCGGGGTCTGCTAGTCAGAACCCACCATATGCGCTTCTCTCTCTCTCTCTCTCTAACCAACATTTGCAGTGAGTTTTTAATTGTTTGTCGCAGGATGTAGCGCCTCGCCAGTCGACGGGATACCGGCGGTGATTTGTGTGAAGTGAATTGACTGTTTAGCAAGCCTCGGTCCCGCCCCGCGACTTTAATCTGCCAACAACCATCTTTATTGATTCCCCACAATCTGCTGCGATGGCGGCGGGCAGCAGGCGGGCGCTCGGGAAGAGAAGCGGGGCAAGAGGGAAAGCAAGGGGCCCGATAAATAAACTACAAAGACAAACGGGCGGGAAATTTTTGAGAAAGTCCCCCCTTTATCTGTAAAAGCTCCGTCTGTCACGGAGGGGGATTGTCTCCCCCGCTCTCTCCGGAGCTCTTTGATTCCCTCCCTGTCTGGGACACCATCCTCTCCTCCTCTCCTCTCCTCTCCTCTCCTCCTCTCCTCTCCTCTCCTCACCTCCACCGTCCCGCCGCTCCACTCGGCGGGACGGTGGAGGGAAGAAGAGATAAACAGATGGAAGAGAGGAGGGATAAAAAGAACGAGAGAGTGGAGGGGAGGGGAAGGGAGGACGGATGTGGGAGTTCAAACTGAGCCATCCGCCTGGCGGGAGGATGGAGGGGTGGAGGCAGCGGAGGGCTGGAAAGGAAGAAAAAAAAGCCTGATGAACTCATCCAAAGGCACTCTGGGTTTTCTTCTCTCTCTCCCTTTTTTTGATAATAAGCAGCAGCCGGCTGCGAAGCTCCTCTCCGACCAGTCAGTCACACCAAGGGAGGACGAGAGGATGAAGAGACAACCACACTCATTATCCTCCAACCAATTTTCATCACTGTCCTGTCAGTAATCCCTCCCTCCCTCTCTCACCCCCACCCTCCTTGCCTCCCCATCTCGTCCCCCTCCTCTCGACGGGACTCGCGGGCCCCGAGATGACAGATGAAGACCAATTACACTAACCGTTTCGTTAAGTTGAAGGCTGATTTCCTGCCATCCCCCGGAACGTACACTGATAATCCTGTTGGCCTTGGAAGTGACTCGCCACTCACACACACACACCTCTAATAGGTGAGGACTTTTTTTTTGTTCATGAAGTGTTAGAAAGTTCCCTCTTCTCTTCCTGACTGCTGATAGCTCCATTCCCTGCCGACTGGAAAGCTGCTTTCTTTTGGCTCTGCTTGAGCTCCTTTGTTCAGAGTTTGAAAATATGAGGAAAATTATATTTTGGGAGAAAAATGCTCAGTGTCATTAAATTTCACCGTTGAAAAAGGAATCGATGCGCTACTCAGGTGCTCCTTTCCACTGTTTCTGGCTCTGTGAAATATTCCAGGATTAGGAAAAATCAATGGCTCCGCCGCGACGGCTCTGTGTGCGCTTCTCGTCACGCTGGGTCTCAGCTGTTCATCACGTTGCAGCGCGCCACAGGCTGCACCTTTAATTGCAACGTGTGAGCTTATTTATTTCCATGCAGGGTTGTTGTTGGTTTTTTTTTCCACGTATAGTAACAGCACCGGGCGTCTGCCGTGGCAACAGCTTGGAAATGCAAGCGAGCTCGACTGAGGAAGATCGCTGTAGTCGTGTTTTGTTCACTCAGAATTGGATGATTGAAGGAAGTTGAATGGTTTTAACGAGGGTTAACGCGTTAATCGCGATTAGTTAAGCCTTTTTGTCCCTTTTACTGACCCGTAGTCGGCCCCTCTGGCTGATTTCTGGTAAGAAACACTTTACTCTATGGGGTTAAAACTGCCTTGAAATGCATAACAGAATTTTACACGTGCAATTCAAACCGCGATTAATCGCAGTTAACTAGGAACATTCTGCGATTAATTGCAATTTTAAAAATTAATTGTTTGACAGCCCTAGTTTTAACATTAATAGGAGGCCGGCGTGTTTGTTCGCAGCACGTCTATTGATTCAGTTTTAACATGTTATGATTCTTTCGTCGTGGAACTTAAACAGCAGGAGGACGAAGACAGAAAAAAAATGGGGCAGATTAAGATGCCTGACAAACTCTTGACAGATCGCTTCATTTGAGCACGAGCCAGCAGTTTTTTTTTACTCCGGTTTAAACTGCTTCCTCCAGGCCGTAGATTTTAAAGTACGACAGTGCAAATGCAGCAGGAGAATAAAAGCCCCTTTACTCAGTGTGGCATACAGTGTATTAGCACACATCATTCCTGCATATTGTTTTTGCCGTTTTTATTTTCCTGGATGGATTCCAGGGGAATAGGTTTTGCTTGTGGCGCCGTTGATATCCTTCAGCCATTGAATGCAAATCATTTTTTCCATCTGGGATAACGATGAGTGACTGAGCCCATTGTCGCACCATTAACACCCGCCGTAGGATTTTCGATCACAGTCGCAGGGAAAAGCAGAGGAGACAAACGCTCACCGCTTCATACAGTAAACATCGAAATTCCGTCCGTTTCTCGTAGAGAGACCTTCATCACCGGCTCTGAATTATGGCTGATTAGACACCGTCCCCTTTTAGTTAGGCCTAATTTAATCTCCTCATTAATAATGAATTAATGCTCCTTTTACTGATGCCTGATACAAATAGATGAGCCTGTACCTTTTCAGGCAGAGTTCTGTCTTCGTGTGAGGTTCTTGTCACTTTGGTTTGAGTTAGTTGCAACAACACTGGGTCATGTGACATCCATGCTATTGAGAAATGACGCTAAAACTTAATGCATAAGCAAAAAAAGGTAATTAATTCTTGATTAGCACAAGCACCAGTCGTTGGAATAATTTCTTGTGACATTTGGTGATTATTTAACAGCACACATATGTGAAACACAGGAAACACTCCCACTCTTCTCTCTGTAGTGTGTCTGTGTGTGTGTGCGTCTACGTGTACGTGTTGCAGGGCGTTAATTGTGTGCATGTTCCATCTTGTAACCGTGTGTATTTTTATGTTCTTGGTCACATAATTATGTTGTTCGTGCAACATGTTCTCATTATTCCTGTTGCCTAGTTATTTGCCGCCTGTCAGCAATGGGCACACGTTGTATCCGTCACTGGTAATGGAAGGTTCTGCGTATTAATATAATTGGTTCTGTAGACTCAATCTAAAATGGAAAAGTAGTGTTTCACATTTTCAAGTTCAACATGCTGTTTTGCTTTTTTTCACTCTTCCGACACATATTGAGTTTAGTGAAACAGAATAAACTGGACATCTGTGTTTTTGCTGAGGTGTTACATTAGCTTTGCGCAGAACTCTGTGTTGTGAGCTTTTGGATTCTGTTTGATTTTTATTTATTAAGTGCGTGAAAGAATAATAATATGATTTGTTTAAAATATTGGTATTTGTGTTCATGCAAATATTTAGTATATGTAATAATACATTTATGTTTCCAGGGTGTCCCAAAGATGTACATAATTTTAAAAGCAATTATATTGAAACCTACTAAGTCTAGCTTAATGACTTAGTAGTATATTTATATGTATGTGCATATATATGTAGCAGTGTGTATAAATTAAATATTGACTCATACACTGCACGAGGAACATGGATTTGAAAACTGAAAGCAGAGAGAGACAGAGAGAATGTAGTTACTGAGTGCATCAAATTAAAGGCTCCGGTGATTTGCTCTTTTCTCCTGGGTAGTTGTTGTCAGTTCAAAAGACACCATGGGAATTGCAATGAGGGACAGGGAAACTGTTAAATTGGTCCTATGCAAAGCTTTTCATTGTGCTGGTCTCAGGTAAATTCAAAGGAAGCTAAATGTTGATGGAATCCAACTCTCTTTTTGGAACCACTTCAGGGAACCTTCTTAGCTCCGGGCGCTGTTTATGGATGAGAGCGGATAGGTGCAATTTAAGTGTGTGTGCGTGCGTGTTTGTGCGTGTGTGTGTGTGTGTGTGTGTGTGTGTGTGTGTGTGTGTGTGTGTGTGTGTGTGTGTGTGTGTGTGTGTGTGTGTGTGTTCAAGGTATTTATCTTGTAAGAAAATTGTGAGTCAACAGCAAAAACTGGCAGGGAAACAGAAGGCCGGCACTCACAACGGATGAGGATCCAACATTTTAGAGGATGGGTGATGTGTATGGATGAGGCCATGATGGAAAGAGGGTGTGGGGGGGTTGATGATGTTTACCGATGGGGTGAGGGGCACGTGCGTGTGCATGTGCGTGTGCGCGCGCGCGCGTGTGTGTGTTTAGGGGTGAGGCTAGTAAACTACTTGTGAAATGAAAATGGCTCTTTAGCAGAATCCAGGACACTTGGGCGCTGCACTGGATCAATGTTTCTGATTTACTGTCTGAAAGCCTGTCACGGCGCGGTGGGGGTGAGGGTGTCAGAGGAAAGCAGGGGGGAGTCGGGGGAGTGAGAAGTTAGAGCGCGCGAGCGGAGGAGTCCTTTTAAAGGAAGGAGAAAGAGGAGATGAAGACGGGTGAGGGTGCGGAGGAGGGGGAGAGAAATTGTCCGTCAGAGTGACAGCGCGAGGAGGTCGGGTCGGTGGGATTGCTCCTCAAGTCTGAGATACAAAATCAATCTGTCAAGACGGAGGAGAAGAGTGGCCTTGTTTCTTTCGTACATGGGGAATTGGTGCGACCGTTTTGGGTGGAATCGATGGAGGGACACATGGCACTTCTTAAATCCTTGCTATTGTGCAGAGACCGGCCGTATTGACAAATAAGATTTTAGCCCGAGGGAAAACAAACCCCAACACGGCTTCAAGAAGTCTGTTTTCCTCTGATGGGATTAGGTTCTGTAGCGTGTTCTGAAATGAATGGAAATAAGATGAAAAACTGTTTCCGAGTACGACGTCAGTGGTTCCACTTGGTTTGAGACACTTTCAATCGACACTGCATTCCAGAAGAGGTTTGGTAGTTATTGGTTTAACTGACATGTTTCTCTGGTGAAGAACCCATTACAAGCCAGAGGAGGCGGGACCTGAAAAGTGATTGGACAAACCTCCTGTCAGTCACACTGAAGCTAAACTCTGACCAACCCCACAGTACAATGACATTACCTTGTTTCCCTCTTGAAAAACTACCATGGCTATTTTTCATTTTCTTCCGTAATCTGAAAACAACATCTAAGTCAGACAAAACTGCAGCAGCATCCAGTGGCTAATCTCTTTTAGCAGTAGCAAGGCTTGCAGCCTCTTCCTGTGTTTTTCCTTCCTTGACTTTTCCTGTGGTCATTGAATCAAAGCTGGCAGCCGTTGCGTTCCTCAACTGAAAATGCTTACGTTGAAGCCGAAACTGCTTTCTGCCGGAAGTCGCCAAGACGGATGAGTGAGCTTGTTTTTCTTTTAGCTGACAGTTATGCTCCCATATTTCAGGGACGTCTGAGCAACACTGCTCTTTATTGTGGCGTGACGACTTTGAGCCGGAACAAATTGTCTCCCACAGTGATTAACTCGTGCTGTTTACGCCGCACCAGTGACGTCAGACAGGTGCTTTTCATGTGTGGGCGTCGTTAAAAGCGCACAAATACAGACGGCACTCGTCCGGCTGAACATCCCAATGGGAAGTTTTACCCCCCCACCACACCCCAACCCCCACGTCATACTCTCCAGAGTCTGTATTTTTTTTTATTTTGAGTGTTTAATGTATTAAACGGGAGGGCCGGGGTAATGAATTATAATCTTTAATGCAGAGACCGATCGATACCTCCGAGAGGATAAATCAGCTTTTACTGAGAGCGTCAAAGCCCCATAATACACCAGGAGAGATGGAGAAAGTGAGCGTGGGAGGAGGGCGGGGGGGAGGGAGGGAGGAAAAGGGGCAGCAGGGACAAACAGTTTGGAGAGGAGGACCTGGGACAGGGGGAGGAGGAGGATCATAATGATGATATGAAGGGGGGGGGGGGGTTGAATAAAAAAAAGGATGATGGAAGCCGAGGGGGGAGTCGTGCCTCCCCTTTGGGCTCACCTCATCGAGTAAAAGCCTGCTGAAAGCTCGCAGATTTTGACAGTTTTGTGAGGAGGCGAGGTTGCAGGGTCATCCAGTGTGTGTGTGTGTGCGTGCGCACATGTACTCTCCGCTCACTTGTTATTCCCCCACCGAGTTGTATTGTGTTTTACTTCAATGATCCCCCTCTTGGTTTTACTTTCAGCCCGAAGCAGAAATATAATTAATTGAATTACGCCTCCACTCCTTGATCAAAGATCACCTTCTGCTCTCTGGTCGGACCCAGCGGGCGGGGAGATGGAGGAGGGCGGGGGTGGGGGATCCGGGGGGAGGGGGCTCCACCAGACAAAATGCTCAACAACAATCTGTGAAATACAACTTTTTTTTTTCTTGGTTTTTCTTTTTTTTTCTTAATGGCTCAAAGGTCTGCCCGGTGTGTTTGGACTCTAAATGAGCCAGACGGCCAGAACGAGCCGAGGAGGCGGAAGGGAAAATAGCAGTTTGATCTCGCCTTAAGATAATAGTTGAACAGATGCACCTCCGAGTGGAGGCCACACAAATCTTCTTTAAAGGCCCAGCATGACATGTTTAAAGGGATCTGTTGGCATGAAATAAAGTCAGTAAAAATAAATAATGTTTTGTTTTCATCCACGAATAATGAGGATTTGATAGGCACATTTCCACGTCAGCCCAGATTGTGGCTCAGCTGCGGAGATTTTAGACATGACATCACAGCTCGTGTAAAAAAAATGTAAAAAAAAAAAAAAAAAAAGACGTGAAGGAAGCGGCCGGTAAAATCAACCTTTTCTGGAATATCTTAGTCTGAAACTGTCACAATGGGCTTGCTCGGTCAAGGACCCGGGATTGAAACTTTTCGCAGAGCAGTTTGATGAGACAGCAGTCGAGACCGCTCTCTCTTTGAAAAGGAAAAATGTAATGAAAGGCAAACAACCCTGAAGAAAAAAGGAAATTAGAATTAATGTATTGAGGCGGGTCGGAGCAGGAAGACTTTCACTGCCATCAAGTTGATAGTCGCACAGATTCATCTCGGCGGGCACCATTAATGCACCTATAAGATTAAAGGGTGGGCGAGGCCCGAGAGAGGTTCTTTAGCTGCTGGAGACACTTTAAGTGAGACATTGTCACGGAGAAAAATTGGACGGCTCGTGTAGAGAATGTGGGAGTGTTTTTTGCAGGGACTTTTGATGAGACGAAGATGGAAGACATCTGTTCTGCAAAATACCAGCAAGTGTTTTTTATTTAATTAAAAAAAAAATTTGGGGCTTGGAGACCCGAGGAGAATGTCCAAAATTTCAAAAAAAAAGAAAAGGGGGCTGGTGGCGAAGCATATTGAAATGAAGCTTCAACAACTGATGTTTGCTAATAGTGTGGCCCTGCTAAGAGCCCTCAGGTGCTCAGTAATGACGCCATCAAATGGAGATGGAGCTGTGATGTCACCCAAGGCAGCCATTTATCACTTTTCTCTTGAAGGAAGGCTTTTTTTTTTTTTTAACCCAACCGTTGTTTCCGACTACGTGCTGCAGCGGCTTTTTTTATGTTTTAAGTGGACAAAGCTCTACGGTTCGCTGGGGGATTGCACGAAAAACAAAAAAAAAACAAAGAAATAAAAATCTGCAGGTCAAGCCGCTGGACTGGTTCACCCGTCTCTCATTACGGCCGTCTGGCTTTAAGATTTCCTTGATGGTGCGTGGACCTCTACGAATGGCAAAACAAACAGCGAGATGCTCTCACCGTGGGCGTAAATACAACGCCTCTCTGTGGGAAATATAACGTCTTACCCTCAACTTTTTTGAGTCGCGTTTGTGTGTGTGTGTGTGCCTGAGGGTGTGTGATAGTTGCGCCGCTCTCGCAATAAGCCTCGGACTAACTGGCAGAAGCGATATTGCGCGGCGGTTCTGGCGCAGGCTCGCCCGGGCGGCGCGGCAGTGAGAGCAGCTCCCCGCCATGCATCTTAATCCCGCAGACACATTGTTCGAGGCCGAGAGGAGAGGCCTGTTTTTGATTAATGTCGCCATGACAACTACATAATTCATGAATTGTATTAGCCATCCACTTCTCATTTGCAAATCGTAATTCAGGATGTGTGTTTGCGGAGGGCCGGCTGCGGATAGAGCCCTGTGCACACGCTCAGTGCAGGGCCCCTGATGGAAGAGCAATATGGAAGGCAAGGGGCCCTTCAGCAGCTGCAGCCTCTTCTAAAAGGGCCCTTTAGCTTAATCAACTGTTGGAAAAGACGCGAGCCGCTTCAGCCGCTTCGTTCCTCCACCATCTCTCACTGTCCGTTCAGCCACAAAGGCAATTCCACTGACTGTCAAAAATAAAACAATCCTCATGCTAACACGTCATTTTTCAGCGATTAACATATTTTATCACAAAAAACTACAATGGAAACACTTACAGATGGGGGAACGGAGATGGTCACACAGTAAGCGGTGAACGCTGACGGAAGAGGAAACACAATATTAGATCAAAAACGGCTCGAATTGAAACTGCGTGTTAAGATCTTTGAGCGAAAATAGAGGAAAGAGTTTTCTGGAAACTATGGCTTGAAAATCAAATATGACTCCCCGAGAAAGGAGGCGTCTAATGGAGAAAATAACAGCTCAATGATTGAGGCCACTTGTTGCAACAGAAAGAAAAACAAAATTCCAAAATTTGGAACATGCACCGCTGTGCTTCTGGGCAGAAGAGGCAAAGGAAAACCTCTTTGCCGCGCAGCATCGCTAAATAGAAATATTTCATAATTTATGCTTTTAACAATAATTCCAAAATATTACTTCCTGCGACTCTGCTGCGGAAACCCGAGCAGAGAAGCGGATCGTCCCCATCGGGGTGCCATGGCAGACCGCTCGCTGCGAGATGGAACGACTGGATTTGCATGAGAACCCTACGCTGGAACGGGAAGATGGTCCATATGCGAGCCAGATGGTGAGTGTTCTCCGTGTCTGTCCTGCTGCGCGCTGATCCAATCTCGTTTATGAGGGTTATCTGCAGATTTATGTGTTTACTTTGTCTTGTGCGTTAATCCGCCGCTCGCTGCGATGCCTCAAAGTGACTCCATAACTTCATATTTTCCAAAGTCCGTTGATTAAACGCTCATCTTGACTTCATCAATGTGGCATCTTTGTTAAGTAGGTTGGTGTCAGTTTAAGAGATTTATGGCTCACCTTGCTCAAGCGCTATTATATGATGCAGCGAAATAATAGGCTCTAAAACTGTCCTTAATATAACTAAAGGGCAAAGGCTAAGCAGAAAGTCCTGCTCGTAGCTAATTAACTAAGATTTACAGCAGATAGTCCTCTAAACTTTGAAAATGTACATTTGAAGACTTAGCAGGAGTGGATTTAAGTTGAAGGTTTGTCATTTTATTTTTCGAGTGCATATGTTGCAGCAGCGGCTGACAAACCGCCCAGTGCTGCCCTGCGGCTCCTCGCCACCTCCTGGACGCGAGGTCAGTGCCTGTTGCTCTCCAACCCAGGGAGATAGGATGGCCGGCAGACAGTCACATATCTGTCCTGCAGTAGTTCTGCTGCTGGCTTGTCGTTATGAGGGTTGTTGTTGTTTTTTTTTTCAACAAGTACATCTGACCCCCCCGAAGCTACTAAAGTTTTGGAGATCCAGAGTCAGCGTTTAAAGATTGAGAAGGCTGATGTGATGCAGCTCTAATAATGCTCACTCCGACTGGACTGCAACCTGTGCCAGCAGCAGCTGTTGCTGGAAGCCACAGAAGAAACAGTTGCCATGAATTACAAGGAAAACTGGGACTGGATGCTGCAAAGTCCTACTGGCATGTTAAGCAATGTATTAAATGAAAAGTGAGAACCAGATTATGGCGGCCATGGGGGCGTTTGGAGGCTTGTTCTGCTCAGCTATCTATGCCAGTGGACAAATGATCAAATGGTCGAGGTGAATCCATGGGCAGATGAATAGAAATCATGAAAAAGAAAGAAAGATTTTGTTTAAATAATTTTAATATTTGTATTAAAATACTATCAAGGCCTCGTACATATTTAAAATAGACGTATAAGAAAATCCCTGAATAGTTTGACAGTAATAATAATAAAAAAAAGTTTTAGTCGAGAGTCAGCTGGGGTTGTGTATCTGGCGGCTGCATCGTGTCGCTGCTGTGTCGACTGTCTGGAAGGCAGAAAAAAATTGAGCCTGTTATGCATCTCAAAAAACTGTTAAAAGTTTTATTTTACATTACTTAAAATCATTTTTCTTTAGGCTTGATATCCTGTGTTACCACTATACTGTCATTATGCTGAGTAAATCTTTACTAACCCTGAACAGGCGAATTTACACTTACCCTTGTTTTTCATTATGTTATTTTGTATTTTTCATTTTTTTGACATCTAAAATGATTGATGAATGACGATTCCCCCCCACCCCACCCATTTCCACCTCCTCACCTCCACATGGATCCTCCTCGATGCTGTCCTGACTGGCCAGCGGGGCGTCTGCGGTCTTGGGTGAGGTTGCTTCGCCTCTCTCCCCCTCCCAGGAGGCGGACGCAGCGCTCTGGGAGGATCGGGGTCGCAGGCGAGGCGGCGTTTTGTTGTCGCCGGGACTGAAGGACTGGGAAACCCCGGAGTTTCCTCTGGCCAAGCCGAGACCCCAACCGTGCCGGGATCCCAGCTTCCTCCGGACTCCCGAGCCGGGCCGCGAGGTCGGCGTCCCGGGAACTGAGATGTCTGGTTCCGCCTTCCTGGTGGAGGAAGGAGAGACGGGTGCGCTGCGAGGGTCTGAAACAGAAATAAATAAATTCTGGTCAGTTTTTGTCATTTTCAAATTTGCGAATCAGTATCGTTAACAGAGCATCGTGGTTTGGCGAACTATGGGGAAACATGTTTATCACATAGACAAAAAATATGTGATAAACAACATATTAAATCTGTGGTTGGCTGCTGATGACCAGGCAAGTCTGCCAGCTGCCCACTAACAAAATGTTGAGCATGTGGGAAAATAACTAGGAAAAGCTTTAAAGGCTTCATGTGTAAGATTTAGTAACATCTATTGCACATTTAAAACCATTTTAACACTAAACCGTGTTTGCATATTGACTTTCCAGGCCTGTAAGTGGATCCACACTTCATGAAAATAAAAGCATTTACTCTGAAAAAACTACTGACTAGCTACTTACTAATCTAATTCATAATCTAATTCTCACTCTTCTCATTCTTCTTTATTCTAATTCTTCTAATCTCACTTTTTCCATGACATTCTAGTTGAGCTTGTTAAATGTGGATGTTTAAAATGTAAATTGTTGTGAACAAGTAACAAAACCTCTTCCCAACAATTACAAGCTGCATGGTGCATAACAAACAATTAGCATGCACACATTATTGTTTAATTGACTTAACAACACAAACAGCAGGTTAAGTACGTGTGCTCATGCGTTGACTGCAATTCCCCTGCATCAGAACTGTGTGAACCGTCCTCCCGATAAACATGTTTTAAATGTCACCACCTTTCCGTTAGATGAAAATTTAATTTACCTTTGCCTTAATGGCCTTTATAATAAATATTGTCTAATACGCTCCTGGCCAACAGTTGCACAGAGAAGGGGGGAGATGTTTGAGGGGAGGTTTTTTTTTTATTTTATTTTTTTACAATGTGGCATTCAAAAGAATGTCTGACCATAAATACTATGAAATACATTTTTTGAAATGCTGGCGATGGTTATTCTTGCAATTTAAAATTCAATTTTGGACGATTTGAAATGCATCATTTCAGTGACATAAATCTTTTTCCTGTATGTTTGTGATCAGAGGGTTGAAGGAACAACCGAAGCTTCGACAAGACAGTCTGGATGGATAGATGGATAGATGGATAGATAGATAGATAGATAGATAGATAGATAGATAGATAGATAAATAGATAGATAGATAGATAGATCATAGGGCAGGGCTTCATTTTCAGCTTTAGAAATGTATCAAGGTCTTCCCTCCTCCGTTTTTGCCAATAAATGCATTCAGCAGTCTGTGCCCATAAAGAGTGAAGTCCCGCAAATCTTTTCCTTTCATGTCTTGCTTTCACAGAGAAAGCGTCTTCAGTCCGTGTGGTGAATTTGCAGGTTGCTATCTGAAGAGCAGAGCAACGCTGACCACACTTGGCAGTCATGAGATGATTTGTATGCATGCCTGTAGCTTCGCCTGATGGTTAGAGAATGCGAGCGTGTCTCTGTGAAAACCAGTCGGCCCTGCTTCTTTCAGTGTGTGTGTGTGTGTGTGTGTGTGTGTGTGTGTGTGTGTGTGTGCGCGAGCGCGTGCGTGCGCGTGTGTGTGTCTCACCAGGGCTGCCGGCATGTGTGTCAGATGAGAAGTCGGCGCTGTCGGCCAGGTTTTCCACGCTGCCTGCGGCAGTGAAGAGGGCACGTCCCTCCCTCCCTCCTCCCCCTCCGCGGGGCTTGATTAGCTTTTTCATCCTGTCTGCAATCCAGTTAGATTTCCTGTGAGGACATAGGGGACAGGGAGCATTTACAAAGAGGGATGAGCTGGGAGATTGTGTGTCTGCGTGTGCCATTTTCCACAAAACACTTGGTGGGTGGGGGAGGTGGGAAGGGGTGGCAACGTGGAGGCAGTCGCATTTGTTTGCAAATATTCATGGTGTGGTTTCTTTCCTGGGATGGAAATTCGGAATGAAGATAGAAGTAGGCAGGTGCAGAGGGAGGCAGGCGGTGAGCGACAGAGGGACACGTTGCTGGCTTTAAAGAGTGGCTGATGCTGTTCAGATGCCATTCACGTTCAGTATTCAGTATTTATCTGCAAATAAAATTGTTGTGTATAATGTATACATACACATGTTTGTGTACATGTACATATATGATTATTATTAATGGTAGTGGCAGTCGTAGTTGTGTTAGTATATTCATTACTTTGTCTCGTGATGGTGGTTTTACCCAATTCAAATTCTACTGGTGCATCTGCACAACAGTGAAATAAAATGAACACATTAACATTGATTTAATATTACATCGGATGAACAGACTATTAAAGTACACCAGTTGTTCTGCAATGTTCGTTCTGTCTTAAATACAGCCCTCCACTGTCACTGCCGAGGTAGTTCTCTTGGTACAAGGCGACAAAGCATTTGATTGTGTGGAATCTAAAGTTTTGTTTGCGGAACTGAGATGGTTTGGACTGGGAGTGGTGTTCATTTTGTGGATACCCCTTCTCTGTACCAGTATCCATACCAGCGACATCCAGTCAAATGTTTTCTCTCTATCACGTGGTAACTTTAACTTAGCTTTTGCCAACATATTTTAGACATTCCCCTGTGTGTGCAGGGATAATGTGGTTGAAAAACAAGTTTCGCTTTAGGCCGATGATCCATTGGTATATGTTTCCAAAACAAGGAGGTCTATTCCTGCTATCCAAGCTTTTTTAAAAAGGTATAGATCATCCTTTGGCTATAAAGCAAATGTCTCTAAGAATGCAATCCAGTTAATGAGTTAGCGCTACAACTCAAACAATCTGATACACCTTAAACATTTGGGGACAAAGATAACCAGAACAATGTCTGCTCATCGCTGATTGAAATAATCAATACGATTAAAGATAAATTTCCTTCCAAAGTTTTTGTTAAGAAAACATTCTTAGGACTGTCGACCACATAATCTTTCACTTTTTGTTCAGAATTGCTAACGCTGCACTTTAAAAATGCAAATTCAGAGGCGGGTTGTCTTTTCTTAATTTTCAATTGTACATTTGTCCTGCAGATGTTCACGAGATCTTTTGCTGTTGCATATCAACAGATCTGCTTTGGTGCAAGTTAGAAACACAGTCATGTACTACATCCTCCCTGCAGGCTCTTCTTAATTCTCTCATTCCTACCAACCCCTCTTAATTTATGCAGACCCCAGTGGTCCCTTCCACTCTGATAATTTGCTGTCAGTTCAGTTCAGTTCATTTTAAATTCACCTCTCTGTCTATCCTGTGTTAAGGAACCATTTGTTTAAACCTTTGCTCTTAGATTCACAAATTCTCCTTGGCATGACAAAGGGGTCAAATCTTTCAAAGATTTATATAAAAAATCATGTTTTCTCTAATTTTGCTGAGTTGTCAGCTCAATTTCACCTCCCATCCTCCCACGTTTTCCTGTATTTTCCAACAAACATTGAAGAATTCCTACAAATTCACTTCCCTTTCATTTCTTGGATTTACTCATTTATCCAATCTTCTGATGGGGCCTTGGAGGATGAACTCGACCTGTAATGCTTTCTATTGACCCATAATATTTCAATTTCACGTGTCTGAGTCATGTTTTCATTAATTCATTCATTTAGCAACAACAAACACATGGCAAAATGGATGAATTGCTGTGATTGGTTGACCTATTAGAAGGGTTAGGGTTACAACACTAGTTGTATATTTAATGTTCTGCTTGTTCATCTTCTATAATATTTTCACGGTTGCTTATTAACAGATTTAAAACAATTGACAAATGTAGTGAAATATTGGTTGCGTATCATTACCCCTGGTGGGTATTATTATTAGAGATCATCTGAGCAGCTTTATCGGTGTTTGAAGCTTAATGAATCAGCTAATTTAAAGATTGTGGTTTATTTCAATCATTTTTCATACTGTGTAACCAACAAACTAGTGTCCAGATGGATATACAGTACTTGGCCTTGCTGGCTGGAGGTTGCATGCTGGGCTCCAGAACTCTGTACTGGTCCATGATCTTCTCCACCAACTTCTGTTTCTCCCGACGCAGCTCGCTCAGCTTCTCTCTGCAGAGAAAACACAACGCATCGCCACAAGGTTGCTAAGCTGAAGATGAAGAGACTGAGAAGAGAATGAGCTGCAAGGTCTGCTGAACTCGTTCCCTCCATTCATTATCAGGGAAAGCAGGAGTGACTGTTTTCCTGGAAGTGCGTATTAACGTAGCGGCCCAGTCCACATGTGTAAAACCGACTACTGAGAAAAGAATCCCGCTGTGCCGATTCCACTGGCTTCTTTTTTTAAAACAAAAAAACAACTGCAGATGGTGGTTTTTCCTCGTTAGCTAATGACCGAGCTAAAGGTTCAGGGCTGGGGGAAAAAACAAAAACGTTATCAAGACTTCAACCTCGAATGGCCTTCAAAGTTAAAAAAAAAAAAAAAAAAATGCTGCACACAATGTAACGAGCTGCATGGATGGCACTCGTTTCGAGCATATATATATTTTTCACTCTAACAGGAGCCTTGCCGAACAGCTTACAGACTACCACCAGCAGAACTACCAAAACATTTAGTAGCTATAGTTTAAAACTTTCTGACTCAGTGTTTGCATGTTATCCCTGTGTTTGTGGGGAACTGCCCATTTGTCCGACAAATTGCCCATTGGGCCGACCTCCCGTTAGGGTTACGATTAGGATTCTGGTTAGATTTCAGGTTAGAGTTCGGGGAGGTTGAACCAATGGGCAGTTTGTTGGGCTAATGGGAGATCGGACCAATGCCATGCTCCCGTGTGTGATGGTTCCCTCCAAATACACATGCACTACACAGGACTTTTTTTTGGCAACTCTATGTAAATGTGATTATGGATGGTGTGGGTGATGATAAACTGGTGACTTGTCCAAGGTGTTACCTGTCCTTGACCTTAAGACAGCCAGCAGCCCCTGTGCTGTGTTAAATATAGCGCTGATAGTATCTGAATGATAATTCTGGAGAGATTGAGTTTGCAAATAGATGTAAACTGCAACTTTTTGGTAAGAGTCTAGAGTCTGGGGAAAAGTCCAGATCCAGTTCTAATACTTGGTCTTTGAGTCATTAAGGACGAGACAAACAGCTGCATGGCTTCACATCCAACTGGCTGTTTTTCCTACTTTTGACTGACAAGTGATGTTTCTCTCGTTTAATAACGTGGCCCTCAGCTCTGATTAGTTTAGTCTACTTCATTCCTCTGTTTTCCTCTGCCGGAATCTTCTTACTCCAGTATCAACAACAAACCGCAGCATCTGGCTCAGAGCGCTGTAGAATTTATTAAACAAGTTTAAAGTTTGATGAGGCACTCCTGGAGGCAACTTTAATACGTCTTGTGAAAATTTATGAGGAGGACTTTGTGAATTCACAACAACATTTTTTTTTTCTTTTTTTTTTTCTGGGGGTAAAGTGTCCTGCATCAGTTGATCAGCATCCCTCAGGAAACGGTAGGTTTTAAATCAAATTATCTGAACCGACCTGAGACTACCAATTTCTCCTCGTAAGAAAGTTTAACCTGGAGCTATATTTACAGCTGAAATGCCTTAATTCAATTCCAACGGCACATATGAAGATTCATCTTTGAGCACATGTAATATCGTATAACATGGACTAATATGCTCCACTCTAATTAAACTAATACATCTTCTTATTTCTAATTTTACATTTTCACAGAATTTCTCCAGTCCTCTTGAGGGAACAAAGGGGAAAAAAACCTTAATGAGCTCCAGTCGGGCAAAGTTATCCTGTAGTACATTTCCGCAAGCCTGTGGGCTGAGATAATAACACCCACACCTATTTCAAAGCTGACAGCATTTTTGGACTTGCATATTGGATAAGTGAATAGTCCTGATGGGCCTCATCACAGTTCACCTGGTTCAGGACTAAGATCTAGAATCTTTACTCAAAAAAGGCTAAACTGGAGGCAAAACTGAGGTTGAAGTCAAAAATACATTTTCAAAATAAAACATAAAAAAAAATACACCACTGACTCAGGACTTGTCACTTTTGGATGATGAAACGCCACCAAAGAATAAAGACCTACAGAGAACCATGGTTGTCGATTTTCTCGTCTATGTTTTTATTCTTCTACTTCTGTGTAATCAATATTGTAACAATCAACATGATGGTGGAAGATAAAATGCAAAGGTTTTATTTGATAAACAAACCCAATATGAGCTTCACTCATTGTGTCACACAAGAGCTGACAAAGATTTCTACAGTGTTGAAACTATGCAGCAAACACTTTGATTGTCTCAGGCTCGTCTCTGATCACTTGAGATGAAACACACGGTGCTCGTTTGAGGATTGAGATCAGCTGTTTCCCAGAGATTGGCAGGTGGCTGGTGAGTGATTGAGCACCGATTGATTGGCCCAATTCTCTTTCACCCAATCAGAGCGTGACAAGGGCCAGTAGTGAAGGTATAAGTAGAGGTGCAGCTGCTACACACTTCCACTCTGTCTGCCATTGGCCTGCTTTTGGGGTTTTGGTCTGTAACTGTTAAATGGTTTTTGCCTCTCCCCGCCTACTTAATTTTGGTCTTTTGTTTGAAGGAACAGTGGAGTGAGCAAATGTTAGTTCTTCCATCGTGCTTTGGGTCAAACACACAGACGTTCTTCCAATAAACCCGACAGTGTGAGCAGTCTCACCGGTCTCTATTAAAACTCGTGTTCCTCTCTGTGCAAAGTGTGGAGGTCAATATCTCACTCACTGTGGTTTTGAAGAAAGAAATTGTGTGTTCTAAAATTCTGTGGTTGGGGTTTGGTTTTCTTTTACGTTTGAAACAATCCAGGTCAAGGTCACAGTTGCGTATTGTGCCCAGTCTCCGCAAGTCAAATCTTCAGTTCGATACCTCAACTACCATTCAGACCTACTGAACACTCCTCAAACGTCACCTGTCTGTCTGACTGCAACTGCAGCTGACACACTAACAATGTTTGGAGTCTTTGATGTAGTCTGAAATATCTTTATGTGGATTAATTGCTTGAATACAGTGACATTTTAAATCCCACTGCTCACTTCTGAGAAGGGAAGTGCATCAATGACAATCATCTATGCAGCAGTATCATTATGACGGCTTCGGAGGAATGGCAGCTTTCAAACTACTTGCACATCCAGTTGTCGTGCTGTTTTGTGTCATTGTTTTTCCCTCCTGCTCCATGGGTAACGTCACCGTTTCCTGTTTTACATGTTATGGACTTGGCTTCCTGTTAGTCCTCAGTCAAATGTCACCTAATGTTGCAGCGCTTCTCTTCATCTCCGCATCATTAGTTCTGCGGCTGGCTTGGTGGTTTGTTGAAGAAAATCATGAACCCTTTATGCAAATTGGTCACGCTTCTCTCTGCCTTTCTATCTCCACATGTGTGTGTGTGTGTATATATATAAATATCTCCAAGAGTGTGTATATTTCTAACAGTTAGACAGGAGTGTTATTAGCGTGTGCATCCTGTTGAGGGTACAGTGGAGATGTTCTAATCAAGTTTTAGTGCATTTCTTGTCTTTCCAAAATTACACAGGCTGCATGTTTTTATTCATAAAACAATCATGAAGTAAAGGGTATCTTAAAAAAAAAAATTCTAAGTACCTCTCCAATGTAGTTCCCAACATTACTACTTTAAACTGATTTCAACCAATTGTGTTTTCTTCTGTTACCAGTCAATATTAAATTTAAAATTACAAGTGTTGTGGGACTGCTATTGTTAAAAAAAAAAAAACAACACAATTGTTTCCTCAGACTAATATTCACTCCTGCTTTGTTGCAAATTTGAACAATAGCGTTAAGGCGCCGTGTTGTAGGGAAATCTGATTTCCTTTTCAGTGCAATTGCATTTTCTTGGCACTAGTTTTCCTTGCAATAACACATCATTTGGAGTGTGTGTGTGTGTCTGTGTTCCTGTGTGCGGACACTCACTGGTACTCTCTCTGCTGTGAATAGTGCTGGTCTCTGCGCTCCAGGCTCTGCTCCAGTAAGGCCCGGTTCTCCTTCAGCAGGCTCTGGTTCTGGTCCGCCAGCTGACGGTTCTCCTCTTCCATGTTCCCCTTCAGCTGGGTCAGCAGCTGCACGCACGAGATCTTGGACGTCAATCTCAATACGCAATTAGGTTAGGTCACAATATATAAGATTTTATTTTTTTAATTGCGTTCACCCTGTGGCACAATTAAGCTGTCAAGCCGTGTTATTTTATCCGCATACAGTAGCACAGCATCAGAGATTTGCCTCAAAGGGCTCCGTGGTCGTCTTCTGCTTATTTATCTACATCACTGCATCACTCAACTCTGCATCCATGTCTGCACAACTTAGAGAGACTGACAGTCAATCTCCTGAAGCACAGTATCAATAGCATCCAAGATCTTCGCTGGACGACGGACACACCGTGCCTTTGAGTGTAAGCCTGCCTGATAGCATCTGTGTGTCAGCGTCTCAATAAACGGCAGGATTACGAGGTTAAATTCCGCCCAAAGCTTCACCTGGCGCACTAAGCGATGAGAAGATTAACCTCTCTGCGGCGGTCTACGAAGAAAAAACCCTAATGCCGCCAGCGCCATAAAGACACTCATTAACGAGTTAACCACCCAGGCCAACACTCAAAAACAAAACCTCACCAGACCAAATGTACGGAAGGGAAAATGGGAAAAAAAAAAAAGAAGTAAATAGTGCTCTAAAAAGTCATGCTCACAGCTGAAGTGAATGTTTTCAGGGGGTTTGTTTCTATTTGTGCATCTGTATTTGCTGTCTGATCCTGATTAGATGTTTTGGCATCTTACTGTGCTTAATCTGAATAAGGAGTTTGCGGCTAATACAAGATTTTTCCCCCCCTGTTTTTGGATGAAGCTACATCATTAGCATAATTTGAGATAAAGCCTCGCATGACCATTTTATGTAAATCTCTTATTTGTTTTATTTACGTGAGAAAATCTGTCTCTTTCTTTCTCCAGAGTGAGACGGCGAGAGGAAAAAAAATCTTTATTACAAACACAAAAGCAACTTCTTTTGCCAACTCGCGATTAGCGATTAGCTCGCTACACAGACGGAGCGTGGCGGCAAAGAGCCAATGTGGTTTTATGCAAAATCCACCCATCAACCACCAATCTCAAGTGAACAGATACAGAGTAGAACGTAATATGAAGAGGAACCACAGGCTTATTATCTTGAATCCAGTTATTTCTTCTTTTTTTGATTAAATTTGTATCCCACCTGGTATTAACTCTGGTCTGGCAGGTAACACTCTCAAATAACCACAACTCTTGTGTATTCTTTTTCTATTAAAAATTATGACTATTGAGAAAAAATATTCATTCATTTAGCCTTGCTTGCTTCTCCCCTTCATGCTAAGCTAAGTCCGATCTCCACCTCACTGGTCAGATGTTAATTTTGAGGCTCGCTTTGACCCGATATGAACTGACGGAACACTGCTTTTGTACGCCTGCTTATTTTTTCTGCGCCAAGTCTCTACATATTTATCAGCGGCCTGGAGAGCCTGTGCGAGCTTTCCCCGGATCAGACAATTGATTTGGAGAGTTCGACGAGCACAGTGTTAAGAGCTGCTACTTAACATGTTCAACTCAGTGCAGAAAGTCAATATCCACCTGTTTTATTCTTAGGATGACTGAAGGCTTTGCTGCCTGCGGAACGGTTCCAATATTAAGTGTTAGTTTGACAGCCTACTGCGGCAGACTGGAGCTGTTGAATATAGCTTCATGTATTCATGGAAATTTTCCATCGGGGCCATTGTGTCTCATATGCCAGGATAAAACTGTTTTTTTTATTTTTAAAGTCAATTTAAGTTTGTCAGTGTCAGGTTGATGTGACAGGTGCTTATAAATTACGTTTTGTTCACGCTTGATAACCGTAATTCATCTGAATGTTTCCGCTGTACCTAAATTCCGTATTGCATATCTATGGTTTCACCGCCAACATGAAAAAAAAACCCTTTGAACGTTTTTTTCTGTTGTTGTATTTCTTCTTTCTATGTGTGAATGAGCGAGCATCTGGGTGATACCTGGTACTGGCTGGTGAGCCGAGCGTTGCTGAGGTCCAGGTTCTGGTTGGTTTCCCTCAGGCTGCTGAGCTCCCCCTCCAGACGAATCCGTTCCAGCTGGAAGTGGCTCAGCTCCCCTCTCAGCAGCGTGCCCTGAGCCAGCAGCTCCGCCTGCAAGGCCAACCACTCCTTCTGCTGGGCCTGGAGCCTGCAACAGCACGGGGGGCAACGCAGAGGCCTTCACTCACCGCTGTCACGCTCCTGTGGAGTCCTCTAACATCGCAGGGTCACTGACTGGAGATGCGGATGACTCATTCATTGTTGAGAGAAGCTAATTAGAATTTTCTAATAGAGGGCAGCGTACAGAACACCTAGCGGGCAGTTTAGTCGCTAACCTGGCGTTATCAGAAATATATGACCCCTTTGTGACATCATAAAGGGTTGGCTTTACGCACTTTTTGAAAAGTGGAGCAAACCAAAAGCAGTGAAGAATGTATATTTCTCATTTCTGGGGAGCTCAGAACACGTCTTATTGCCAGGAGACATAAACGTAGATCACGTGAGACCTTTTGAAACCGAAGCGCCACTTTTTGTTTCGTTCCGCACTGAAAGGAGCATCTCGTTTGTCACCTGTCGTTGTCGTCTTTTAGCCTCTCCAGGTCTCGTTCTCCCTCCAGCCTCCTCTGGGCCCCTGCCTCCATCTTCTCCCGCTCCCTATTCATCTCCCGCTCTCTTTCCTCGAGCTGCGTTTTTCCATCCAGCAGCTCTTTGTACCTGGAGAGGAAGGACACAGAATTCATCCAACAAAAATGACTTCCGCTGGAAACACACGTTCTTTTGTTTGTCTCACATTATTCTAAAGTAAACACTTTTGAGTCTTTTTTTTCTTCTCACTTTTGCCCACTGCCGAATGGGAAAAAAAATCTGTTATAGTTCTCAGCAGGAGTAATTGTGTAACTGATGCCAGATGATGAAAACAATATCACCAGGGAGGGATCTGTCTATTTCCACTTGACAGCGTATGAAATGGAGTAAATGTAGATGGAATAAATGCAGGTTGTGCTACTGCCTGCGAACCCCAAGAGCCTCCGCAAGAATAGAGTCTACGGAAAACGCCATCCAATCAGACTCGGTGCCGGGCTGCTGGTACCTGGCCTCCAGCTCCCTGTGCTGGGCCTCCAGGCTGCGGTTGTTGCTCCTCAGCTGGGACTGTTTGTCCAGCAGCTCCTCCAGCTCCGCCTCCTGCCTCTGCTGCAGCGCCGTCATCCTCTCGTGGTCCCTCCTCAGGGCCTCGGCCCTGGCCAGGGACTCCTCCCGCTCCCGCGCCCACACCTTGGCCTCTGCCTCCAGGGCGGCGCACCGAGCCTCGCTCTCGCTGCAGCGTGCCAGCGCCGCTGCATGATGGGAGCTCAGCGATCCCTGCTCGACCTGCAGGTGTGTTGTGGGCGACGTGTTTGAAACAAAGAGCGGGCGTCAGATTTTCCCAGAAATGAATCTTTGTAATTGACAGTAAAAGGGTAGCATGTAAACTATAATTTTCAGATGTCATTTTGTGCAAAATTCGCTTTGCTAGTGTTGTTTTCTGTGTGTTCTAACAATATGTGGCACTTTGCTCTTGTAAATGACAAATGTCCATCCTTAGCTCTTTGTGATGTCACAAAAGACACTGATCAAAGGCACTAATCGATCGTACAAGGCTGCACTACTTCAGTCTGCAATGAAGAATAAAGTCTGAAAATAGACAAAAACATGCAACCTTTAACAGCCACACATGTAAAGTAGCTCACAGACACAACCATCCGACAATAGTTCATTATAACGATCATGAACAATTTTTTTTTCTACATCTCGCGAAAGGCTTTTAATAATTTGTCTATTTGCTTTGCAGAAATTAAAACTGCGCAATGCAGTCACCTGCAGCTGTGTGTTGAGTGTCTGCAGGCTGGTGCAGGAGTCCTGCAGGCTGAGAGAGTTCCGGCGTAGCGCCTCCAGCTGCTCCTTCAGGTGATCGCACGCCTCCTGGGTCTGGGACAACCTCGAGTGCAGGGCCTGCTGCTCTGCAACCACCAACGCTTTCTGCAGGAGAGAAATTTCACAATGAAGCATCCGTGTTACAAGAAGACAATTCTGCGTAGCACAGAAATATGCGCTGATGATTTTTTTTTTTTCAGAGATTTTTACATAATGAGCTTGCCAAAGGAAACGAAAATACAGCATGTAAATGCTGAAAAAGCAACACTTTGGTCCACACGTGCTGTTATCCGCTGTTTGGCGTATAATCTTTGCACAGGCATTCAGAATCACCACCAGCAAATCTGCAAAGGATTTAGTGTTTGTTGGCTGCAATCTGCTCTGATTAATGGCTGTGGCTGCGTTGATTAGACTCCCCGATTCCTCTCAGATCTTAAAAAAATAAAATGTAATGTTTCCGTTTGATGAATTACAAAACAAAAAGCAATTTTTTAAAATCAAACATTGAAATGAAGCACAATATACCAAATCATGTTTGCAAATCATTTACCGGTAGGTGCAAGCTTTGTCCTGGTAAGGGGTTGCCCTTCTAGTTTTGTTTTGTTTTCCAACTATTTCCCCCCCCCCCATTTTACATTAGCTCCTAATCAGACTGACAAGAATCATTTCAAATATTGTGTCACGACAAAACATTGCCATTTTCTTTTGCAGAATTTTACTTCAACTAAAAACAGGTGCCCCTCAGTTTTATGGGACTTGGAGCTGAACCCAGAGGATGTTTTCGCCCTGACCGCATCCATCCTTATCTAAAAGTCTCTGTGCGTTGCTGCAGACAGAACACAATATTCCTTCATTTTGCTGTGCGGGAGCTTCTTTCTCACTGTGTATGATTCTGTGTACGTCTGAGTGTAAGGTGGCGGCGGGGTGGAGGAGAAGGAGCCACGGCACGAGAGCAGCTGAACGAGATAAGGAAGATTAACGGTGGCCAAGGTGGCATTATAAAAACTGATGAGCAGAGATAAAGCACTAGTTCTGGAAATAAAGTGCTCGGCTCGGCTCTGCTGTGCAAAGTTGATAGCCGCGCAGCATCCCCTGAGCGAGAATTTCAACCCAATATAGATCATCTGCGCCGCAGCGAAATTGCGCTGAACCACAGTGACATCCTGTAAATGAGATTCAAATGCTCACAGCGCCACGATATATTCAGAAGCAGACACGCACGCCCACACACACACACCCACACATACACACACCTCTTTCTCCAGCTCCGTCACCCTCTCGCTCAGCTTCCTCTCCGTCTCTCCGGCACCAGACTCACAGGTCGCGGAAAGGTCGCGGCCTTCCGCAGGTTCAGACGATTGACCCGGACCGTCGCGCTCGACGTGTGACGACTCGGAAATTGAAGCGGACGCGGCGTCCACTTCCTCCTTTCCCCTGCTCTTGGATGCCTGGAGAAGGGATTCACTCTGCTGCAGGCGTCTGGAGAGAGATTGGATTTCCTCCTGTGATTGGTGGAGAGCGTCTTTTGCTGTCCTGAGTTCAGCCTCCACTCGCTGTAGTCTCTGGCTCACTCGCTGGACTTCACCGCTCACTTCCTGATAATGCGCCTGCTTGTCAGACAACTCCTGATAAGAAAGGGGGAGAAGGGGTCAAAGCTGTGGTCTCAGACTATAAACTGTGGGTTTAAATATATTGGTCTGTGACCTTCAAATGGTAAATAGCACAAAATACTCAACAATAAAGGCTGCTCTTTTTTTTCCACAGGGTCACCTCGGCATCATCTCCAATTGCCGTCCCACCCATCAAATACATTTTTATTGTGTTTTTGACACGGACACAACATTCTCTGGTTCTTTTCTAATAAATTGGCTGCACTTCTCATTTTAGGCGAGCAGTTTTTGGCTCAGCTACTTAATTCAAAGTGACGCCTACAGTATTTGTGGGCAGAGATGTTTCGCTGTGAATTCTTCCAGCGTTGGACGTTTGTCCCATAAACAAAGATGGACAACACATCTTGGCTTTCGCTCGCTGCCGATAAGCCAAAATATCCTCAATGTGTTCATATCAATTTAGAGGCGTGCACACTGGCAACAGGCGGCAGAGACAGCGCGGTGCCTTCGCACTTAAACTTGTTGCAGAATACAGAGCAGGGCTCGGTTGCCCGTGTGTTTCACATCTCATTATTATTGCCTCAGATGACCAACTGATGTGAAAACTCATTAGGGGTATTTTTTTTCCCCCTTTCGAAATCAGTGGTTCTGTGTTGCTCATATCCTGAACTTCAATCGCAAGGGAGCAAACGAGACCTCGTGGTTCACTTTTGAGGAGAGATTGTGGGATATTTGGAAATTACTTTTTTAACGTGAATTCTTTTACTCCCCCAAGTAGTGATTACACTTGTGACCAAACAAGTCACCCATGGGCAATCATGCACACACCTGGGACAGTGCACTAATCTTGGCCTGAGCATCTGTGTGCTGCTCCTGCAGCAGCTGTTTCGCCTCCTCCATGCTGTCTAATTGGCTGCGCAGCTCCTTCTCCAGGTCTTGCAGCCCAATGCAGAGCTCCTTGTGTTCAGAGAGCTTCTGACACACAAGCCTGCACACACACACGTTTGCAGCAACACAAAGTTAAACACAGGTTAAGTCAAGGCAGAATTTGCATTACAGATAAATGCGAGGCGCGGGGGAGCGTTGCTTCCTGGTTGCCCTGTCGGGTGAACTGAGCAGCCCAGCTGCTAATTAAGGTTAAGTGCGCCAACACGGCCGTGAGTACCTGTGTTCCGAGTCCAGCGCTCGGCCTCGGTGGTTGCTGTGCTCCAGGGCCAGGGTCGTGCTCTCCAGCTGCTGCCTCAGCCTCGACGCCTCCCTCTCCCGCTGCCTCCCCTCCTTCCTCTGGCCGTCCAGCTCCGACTGGCAGCCCTCCTTCTCCTGCTCCAGCCGCGCCGCCTCCAGCACGGCCTGGTCTCGCAGCCTCGCCAGAGAGCCGGCCTCCAGGGTGGCCTCGCGGAGCTCGGCCTCCAGCTCCAGCTCACGGCGGCGAGAGGTCTCCAAACTGCGACCCTGTCGCTCCAGCTCAGACCTGAGCGTGTGAACGGTGAGCTCTAACTGCTCCCCCTGACAGAGAGAGACAAGACAGATGAGTAAAGACGCCCCGAGGAGCTTTTAGCCTCTATGTAGCTTCACAGACAATTTGGCCTTTCGTTCATCTTGCTCTCAGCGGTGGATGAAGTGTTTGGACCCTTTCATAAGCCTTTGGGAAAGGACAAGTAGATGTTTTGAATTGAAAGAGGCGAATACAAAAAGTGTAATATATATATACACATATATATATATATATATATATATATATATATATAATATATAAGATTTACACCGCTCCCTCAGGTGATGGGTCAAATAAATATGGAGGACAAATTTTGCATCCTGTAACAAACAATAGGACTTTAACTTTAATTATGAACAGTATTGTGAATCCAGTGACGTCAACAAAGTTCTGAGCAATAAATTAAAAAATTGATTAAAGAGCATAAAAATCATATCAGTTTAATTTAGTTTTATCTTGTATTTTTAAAGGAACACAATCCATCTTCTAGCTGCCCTTCTAGTATCTAGTTGCTCCATCTGCTGCAAAATGTGGTATTTTGTTTTCCTAGCAGGCACACATTTAAAAAGAAAAAACTCACTGTGTACATTTTGATTTCACGGGGGAAGGGAGCGTAGAGCACTTAAATAAAAATATCTTTGTTCTGAGTGCATTTGGAATGTTTGTGTTGTGGGAGGAAACACAGTGCAGCATCCAAAATACAGACCCCTCTCCTTATCAAAAGACAGCGCAAAATACGGTGGAAATCACATTGAAAAGGGGAGGATGAAAAGCTCTCTAAACGGTGGGATTCATGAATCCCTTTTGATGATATTTCTTTTTACGCTGACTTAGCAGCAGCGCTCTTTCCCTTAGCTTGCAATTCCTCGGATGTCTCGCAATTTTACTGCAAATAGAACGTTAAATACAGTGTTCTGCATCACATTTCTCTTTCAGGCAGCCCGACTGGATGTCTTAATACTGCACATTCCCATCGCGTCGAGGGCTTTTAAATATGCTGTTTTGAAGCCGATCTCCTGTGATCTCTCCCCTGAGATGACTCCGTGATGAATATGTAAACATCTCGGGTCAAAACAGACTTGCTCCCCGGGATCTGGATGAAAACATGTCTTTCATTTTTGGAGCTGAGCCTGAACTCCACATCCGCCTTCTCAATTCTCCTCACAATAATATAATTAGGTTGCAGAAATGAATATAGGACAAACAAAACAGCGTTCGCTTGGCATGGACCCTTCAGTTAAAGCGCACGCTCCCACGAAAATAAAGTGGAAATTGTGCTCGGTTCAGATTTCTTCTGCAATGTGCTGTTTTTCACCCTGTGATTTCACAAGGTCAGAGTCCAAAGTGGGCTTATTACAATTCCTCCTTTCTTTCTTTTTTTTATTTTTTAAAAATCACCCAATTTGAAAACGTTCCTCTTTGCAATACGGCAAAGTAGATGTACTGGACATAAACGCACGCATAAAAATTAAGTACCTTTACTTTGGCGTGCTTAGATAAACATAGTCACTTTCTGCCACTGAATTAGTGTAATTGACTTAATGCACGCGATCAACTGAAGACACCAGACGGACCAAGAGGATTTATGTTCCCATATAAAAACACTGTTTACTCTGCATGTGTGTGTGTGTGTCTCTTTCATCCCTCGCCCAGTAAAGCGACACCGGCCACCCTTCAGCTGCACGTCAGCCGCTGCTTCTGCAACCTGTGTTGCCCTTGTGTGCGCGTGCCCTCTCCCAAACCTTGCGCTGGGCGCTGCGCATGGAGTCCACGGTGGTGCGCAGCGTGTCCCGCTCTCTCTCCAGCGCCGCCCGCTCGCCCTCCAGGGTGGCGATGACCGTCGTCTGCATCCTGTGCAGCTCCGCCTGGCTCCGCAGGCGGCACAGCTCCTCCTCGGCGGCCAGGCCGTCGGACTGCAGCGCCTGACGGAGCAGCAGAGGTGAAGCCGGCTTCATACGAGCAGACAATTGTCTGTCTGCCTTTTAGCTTTCCAGAAAGCCACTGCTAACATGAACACTTCTCATAATATGCCCTTTGTGATGTCACAAAGGCTCGTCATACAACCCAACCCCCCCCCAACACTGCAATTCAGCTGTCTTGTTTGTGCATCTTTCCAAACCTGATGAAAGGTTCAACAAGGTTTCAGTTGTCGCAGGGAGGGAAACGCAGCGTTTTAGCAGGCGGCTGTTAAATGAGCCTTTTAATTTCCTGAATAGTTGATTATCCACTAGAGTCTGAAGTGGAAAACAGAGATCTGCAAATGGATGTAATGTGTTTCACTTTGCTTTCGTGTCCTTGGTGTTACAAATGCCATTCAGTTGATTTACATGTCTATTTGTTAAGTACTTTGAATTTGCCTCTGTGCGTGAAATGTGCCTTTACAAACAAAGTTGTTCGCCTCGCCTTTCAACATGCAACATGAAATGTGTCTTGAGGCAAGGGCACAGTTCAGCTGGACACCGAGTTAGCGGCCACGCTAGCAGCTCCGTGAGCTAAAATTAAGAGCAATGCTCTGAGATATAAACGTCAGAACACTAACCTCTCTAATAGGAAGACTGATGATTATAGCCTGGGTGTTTTCTGTCTTTGCCATAATGGCAGTGTTTAATTTATGATTTCATTTCAGAGTTTTTTCTTTTTTTGAGTAGTCTACTTTGTATACTTATTGGAAACAAATATCAAAATTTACTTTCTCTCTCTCTCCACCCCAGTCCACCCACCTCTATCTGTCTCCGGGCCTCCGCCAGATTCTCAGCAGCTTTCTTCAGGTGCTGCAGCTCGGCCTCCAGGACCACCAGCCTTTGCTCGGCCTCCCAGGTCCTCTTGCTCTGCTCCCCCAGCTTGGAACGCAGGCCCTGGGCCACCTGGGTCTGCCTGTCGGTCTCCTGCTGCGCCTCCTGGAGTCGAAGGGTCAGTGGCTCCACATCAGGGCCGGGCAGGGGGCCCGCGGGCTCCTCAGCGACTGGCACGTCTGCTTCGGCACTGTTGCTGTTCGTCACTCCGGCGTCCTGTTTCTCTTCTCCTCTTTCCTGCTTCTCTCTGTCCTTCTGCCCTCCCTCCGCCTCACCCCTCCTGTACCGCTCAACCTCCTCTTCCAGCTTTTCTCCTTTCTCCCCCTGAACGAACAGGAGTTCCTCCCCTACTCCGGCCTCCCTGGGGGTCCTGATGAGATCTCCTCTCCTCTCTCGCTCCTCCGTCGCCCTCACCCTTCCTTCGCCCTCTCCTCTGAGAGATTCGGCGCCTTGAACTCCTCTCTCCACCCGCTCCTCGTCCCTGTCAGTCCTCCTCTCCTCTCCCCACTTGTCCTCCGGCTTCTGCAGTGCCGCAGCCAGTTCTTCCAGACGCTGCTTCAAGGTGGCATTTTCATTCTGAAGGTTCTGAAACTGAAAATGAGCGATAATGGGTATAATGAGATACTTTGTTTTGTTTCTTAAACAGTTTGCTATGAGTAGCCCAATTTGCTTAAAAAGGTTCAAAAGGCTTAGTAACTGCAATACTGGTTCGCCATCATTGTATAAAAGGTTGCATTCAACTTTACTTGCATTGTGAGACAAATAGCTTGGAAGCTCAGCACAGGGAAGCAAAAAGAGAGGGGACGTGAGAGACTGAACGTAACTGGTCGGTCATGAAAAGTTTCACTATATAAGCAGAAATAACCACAGAATAATCCTAACAACAGAATGAAAAGGGAGACCAGCCGCAATTATGATAAATACAAGTAATACCAAGGGAGAACTATTTGTATTGAACTATGTGGAACTGCGGAACTGTGGAACTGCTGATAGAAATTTTGTGTTATTCAGCAGCTGTTTTACTATTTTGTGCCCTTTCATTTCATTTGTGTGCAGTGTTTAATACGTCTGCCCCTTTAATGACTCCAGTTGCTTAAAAAAAAAGACACTGCTGTGTGTGTGTCAACATGTAGACTGATCCCTTCAACAAGCTTAAATATGGTTGATTTTCCGCAGCTAATTAAACTGTTAAAGACGTGAAAGACTTGAGGAATTGGGGACTTGAGGAGTAGCTCCTCTGCCGCTTTCATCTGTTTGTCACATCAACATGATTCCCTCTGATGGAAATTACAGTATAAGTCAGACTTCAAACCACGGCTATCCTCCTTCAAACGTGGATGACCCTCGCCATGCACAGCCCCCCGGTTGACAGCGGTAAACATCAAAAACGAGTTCAAAAAGCAGGCAAGCAGACTCATAAATGCAGTCTGACGGGGCAAGAGGGCGACTGCAAATGAGCTAGAACATTTAAAAACTTGATGGATGTGCTCTATTATACCCTGGGCTTAATTCAAGACAGCAAAAATAAGTAGGGATTCTTTTTGACATCCACAAATTTGTCTCTTGCTGAAAAACTAAAGTGCTTTTCTGTCTACAGAAATTATTGTCTAGTTGTTACAACCTACCACTCCAACCACCTTACATTTATGCAGGGCTGGAACTTTTTTTTGGTCATTTTACTTTTAAGAGCAACGTGTCTATTATGACTCAAGAGCAAATTGCAAAATAACAAAGAAGGAGGCCAAGACTGAAGGATTCCTCCGCCATCTCCAAACCTGACCCACCTGTTGCTCACTTTCACAATGACATCAATAGCAGCAATTATTTCCCTCTCAGCTCACCTCTTTCAGTGTGTTTTGATGCTCGGTAGTCACGCAAGCCAACTCGTCCTTAACATCCAGAGAAGAAGCCTGCAAAAAAGGCCAACAAAGGTAGATGGAAGAACATTGAGGATGGCGTACCAAGGACATTAAATCTACAAAATCAGAAAACAATAAACACAATTTACAAAAAATAATGAAAAATTCTGCACATTGCAACATTTTTGAGTGATAGTACTACTAACTACTGCAAACTGTGTAAGAGGAGTCCTTTTTTGAGCCTGTGATCAGCAAAGCTAAAATGAATCTTGCCACTGTGTTGGAATTTAGCAGAAAAAAACAACAACTTTAAAAATTAGGCTTTTACAATAATTTACATTACAAAGTGGGGAGAGAAATCCGAGAAAAAAAAAAGACGAAACCCACAAGTGACTCTGCAGAAAGGTGATCACAGAAACCAGGGAGACGTGGAGCCTCATAAATAAAAACTTCCATGGAGCAAACCATGATTCATCATCTTCCCTCTTCCTCCCTCCGTGTGCATTCGGTTGAATATGTGCATTTTGCTGATGAGGCAGGCAACCTCATAATCACATCATCCCCGGCTGTTAAACCGCCCCCCCCACCCCGCCCCCCACCCCACCCCGCCCCACCCCACCGTTGGTCTCAAGCTGTTCCTCCAGCCACACGTGGTATCACTGCACTCCACTGATCTTCATACATGGACCGTTGCCATTCTTATTTCAGCTGCTACTTTATAAAAAAAATTAAAAAATAAAAAAGTCTCCAGTGTTCAGACAGCCGTTGTCAGCCAAGGACAATTGTAATGCCAGCCTTTCACAAGCCACTGGGCTCTAATTCAGAGTATAAACATTAGACTGTGTGCAGACCTCAGCTGTCCTCCTGCCTGCACATCCCTGATGCCGCTTCACCCTGAACCCTTCAAAACGCTTCCAACCCACGTCCGTCCCGTCCATTTTTATCAAAATAATATGCAAGTCCTGAGCCAGAAAACAAATGGTATATATTTTTTTTTAAATCACAGTTTTATTAACAAGGCTCCTTAACGAGCTTTGCTAAATTTGGATGTAATCTCATAGGATTCTGTGGCACATCATTAATGAACAGTAACAGGTGGACCGTTATCCTCCGCGGGGCTGTTTGTAAAAACCAGACAGGAAACTGGCAAGAAGTGTTTACGCCGAGCTTCCCGGCCCTTCAAATTATTTGAGCGGCGTTTCAATAATGCATTTCAAATGCCGCGGATCTGAAGTCAGACCATTACAGACGATGCCTGCTCTCAAAGTGAAAGCCCTGACCTCCTGCTGGGCCTGCAGCTCCTCCAGCCGTCTCTTCAACTCCATGTTCTCCTGCTCGGCTCCCAGCAGCCTCAGCGTTGACGCCTCGCCCACTTCCACACTCAGAGGCTTCTGATCTAAGCAGGAGAGCAAAACAAATGAGGGAGAAGGCGAAAAAAAAAAAAAAAAAAATAGCACTGATGAAAATATCCAACACTCGTGTGGAAATATCTCAACAACAGCTTCTTTCTTTTTTTTAATGTACGTGCTCTGATGCGACATTTTTTTTTCCACGTGTGCTCCGTGGTCCCCGAGCTAAAAACGTTTTTATTAGGAGGTTGGCATTCTAACCAATCGGCTCGCCGAGCTCCTCGTCAGAATCCAGCTCTGATTGCAGGAAACGTTGGTGGATGGCTCTGGGAACACTTTCAGTGTGTCTCAGGTCGGCCTCCAGGTTGATGTTCATCTCCAGCAGCTCGTCCACCCGCTGCCTCTCCGTGTCGCGCTCCTGAGCCACGCACACACACGCGAGCAGTTGTCAAGGGAAAAAAAATAGAACTCCATAGGGCACACACTGAAGCACGCGTGGATATTTTCCATCAAATGCCACTCAAATACCACAAAAGTGCAAGTGCAAAACACCAAAATAAAATTGGCATTTCCTTTAAAATTCGTTAGACGCACAAACATTCAAACACAAACAGAGCCCACAATTAGACGCGCTGTCCAATGTCTGATTACACCCACCGCTTCCACGTCGATGATTCTCTGACGCAGCAGAAGATTGTCCCGCTCGACCTCCCTCACCGAGGAGCAGCGCGCGCGCGCATCGGCCAGCTGTTCCTCCAGGAAGGCCTTGGTCTCCTGCAGCGCTGCACAGAGCTGCTGCTGCTCCTGCGGCACACGCACGCAACAACACGCACACAGGTGACACACCGTTACGGGGAGAGGTCGCCATCGCGTCAGTCACGCCGGAGGGAGGCCAGCGTTCAGATCCGGCAAATCTGCGTGGGAACTGAACCGTCTCGTTGCTGCTCTCGGAGCCGGTTAACCTTTGACCCTTTGCGTCAGCGGCGTTTGCTTTGGCGGGAGGCGAAGGGAGTTCATCACTGCCTCAAATTAGCAATATCAGACGCTTGCATACGTTCTTACGAAAGCGTTGCATCAGTTCTGGCAGGGCGGCAAGAGCTGAGTTCAGATCGCAGTCACGGCATAATAAATTGTCCTGGAAGGCAGCGACTGACAGCCAGAAGCTCAGCTTATGGTCTTCTGTACGTCCACCAGGGTAACCTGGGATCTGATATGTTCACTGGTATTCTTGGACGGGCCTTACAGTTTTGCCAGATTATTTTAAACCACTTGTTTAAGCAGTGAAGAGAGTGTTTGTTTGATATTGCTGTAAAATCAACAGCAACGGAGTGAAGTGACACTTGAAACCAATGTGATGAAGCACGACTACATGGATAAAGCTTGTCTTTTAATCCTTAACCTGGGATTTTAACACCCGTTTGTCAGCTCAGGCTGATTTTTTTTCAGAAGAAATCAATTAGAGGCCAAAACAAGAGGAAAGCCGTTCTCTGACCTAATGCGGAATTTGCGGGGGATTCAGCACCCAGGCGGAATACATCAGATAAAACTGCAGGTGATAGCGAAGGACACCGTGAGGTGTTTAACTAAGGATATGAGCACATTTTCCCCCTAAGAGCCGTTGCCTTGCCTCGGAATAAATTTCATTCGGGTTTAAGAGCCTCAACAAATGAATCCGTGCCTCTGCCCCCGGTCGAGGACGCAGCTTCCCGGAGTAAATCTTGATGACATCAAACAGCCTTTTCTGGCCTTTCCGTCAAAAGACCGAAGACTCCAGGGCAGATGGGGGCTGTGTGTTTTACATGTAAGGCACATCTACATAGCTTCAGAGAGCAATTCAGGCAAAGCTGAATAGACGTCGCTGATGGAAGCTTTCCAGGAAAGGCTCCTTTTCTTCCGATAAGTTTTCTTCTGAAATTCCACCACGCAAGCCTGGATGTGTGTGTGTGTGTGTGTGTGTGTGTGTGTGTGTGTGTGTGTGTGTGTGTGTGTGTGTGTGTGTGGCGTAGAGGCAGTTTGACTATTTGCAATCCGGCACATTGTCAGTTGTCTGCTGAATTCATTTCTTGGTGTAGTTTTGAAAAATGGCTTGCTAAAAAGTATGTAGATGAGGCTGTGTGCATTCATGTGTATTTGTGTGTCTCCGTGTCTGTGTGGGTGGGTATGTGTGTGTGTGTGTGTGTGTGTGTGTGTGCACCTTTAATTGAGTGCGTGTGAGCTCCAGGCTGTGCAATCTGTGTTTACAGCTCTGCAGCTCAGTCTGGAGTTGTTCAGCCCGTGCGGCTCGCTCTCGGGTGCAGTCCAGCTCATCCCGCAGTGCACGCATGCCCCTCACCTCTCCCTGCAGGGTCCGGTTCTACACACACACACACACACACACACACACACACACACACACACATGAAATGCAAATTCATGCAAACACATTTATATACCAGTAGGATGAGGTCAAAAACTCAATCTAAACTGATCTGAAAGGGGAAGGAAAAGAAATCAATGCTGAATAAGTGCCATCCAGGAAGGGAAGGTGTGTGTGTGTGTGTGTGTGTGTGTGTGTGTGTGTGTGCATTTGCGTGTGTGTGCGCGCGTCGGTGCATGTGTATGTGTGTGGCATGATCTCTGCTAAATGCATAATCTCGACAGATCAACTCATGGGCCATTAGCAGCCACCTGTGTTTTATGCTCCAGGCTGCACCATGATGTCTTTCAGGCTCAGTAAACAGTTTATTGCTGCTGCTGCTGCTGCTGCTGCTGCAAATCTGGTCAAGATTTAGTCTCTTTGTCCATGAACGTCTCTGATGTTTTCCCATTAGAGCTCAGGCCCTTCTGTACCTCTTTCTGGAGCTTTTTCAGCTGTTCCTCCATAGTTTGGATCTCCAGCTTGTAATCCAAAATTTGGTCACCTCTGTCTTCCCTAGAAAGGCAAAAAAATTATACAAGTCATCGGCACTATGGAAGTATTTTCTGGAGGATTTTGTTTTTAATGAGCTTTTGTTTGGTTGCTATCACTGGGATACCCAAAATACAATTTCTGCCCATGGCACAAAGGTCGCATGCACACTCACAAAGCATAATTGACCAGTTACACTGTCTCCACTCAAACACAATGTGTGTATTATATCAACGATTTTCTCACCTGTTGCTGAGAAACCACTCACAATTTTGTGTTGTATAAAATGTGACCACATCTCTAATTCCGTTTTTTGTTTTTTGTTTTAAATGACCTTTATTGCGTCTTTTCAAAAAAGAAAAAAGAAAAAGAAAGAAAAGGCTCATGGGAGCTTTTTCATCACACACAAACATGCGCATACGACACACTCACAGTTGCTGTTTTAGGCGCCGGAGTTTGGCCTTGCTGTCTGCCAGCTGGAGTGCCAGACCTTGGGGTGGCTCTTCGCTGCGACTACCCGAGAGCGCCGTGGTTGAGTCAGCCTGGCCCTCCCGCTCCCGAGACAGCTCTGCCATCCTCTGGGAAAGACAGGGAGGGATTAGGGGACGGATGAGGCAGGGGACAGAGCGGAGGAGAGAGGAGAGGAGATTAGAAGAGACGTGCCGGACAAGTAATATCAGGCAGAGGAGGGGAACAATGCAATATTTAACAGGCATTTTTGTTGCGCAGGCTTGAAATGATTTTGGCTGGCGGACTTTTAAACTTTCATTAAAACAAACTCGAAGTAATGCGTCTCCATTTATTTATGAGGCGTCGCTATTTGAAAAGATAACATCAGGTGGAATCCTTGTTTCACCAAGCGCTAATTCAACAGATCAAAAATTAATTTCTCACGCAACTCTCATCTCAAATTATTTTTTTAGTTTTTTTCCACTTAAAGTAGGAAACAGATCTCAGACACACATCAGGAGACTCAAATTAGGGTTCAGATTTGGAACGCTAACTCTGCATCTAATTTTTAAAATTTTTCTTGAACGGCCCCATATTGTTATAATTTCTGAGTTTTTTCTTATTCAGGAATCCAGGAAGAGAAGCAGAGCATCAAAAAAAACTTAAAACAGCACATTTATCACTGTTTATGTCAACCTGTAAAACCTGCAAAGATCAAAGCCAAGGGAGGGTGGACCCAACACCTGGCTAGGGGTGTTATTACTAAGCAGGAAGATATATCTGTGCCCTTTGTGACATCACAAAGGCCCGATTTCCAAAAGTCAGAGTTCATGAACAGATTTCTTTGGAAAATGGTACAACCAAAAGAGATAAATGATGTAAAATCACTATTCAAAAGTTCACTGACAGACTGGTGATGCACATTTTTGCTTGAAAAGCATTTAGTCACATGATCGCTCAATATATAACTTTGAAACTAATATTTCGTTAGGAATGCAGTGAGAACTCCAGTCCTCTGGTACCTCCAGATGAGCATCTCTCTGTGTCAGCATGCTTTGGATCTGCTTGGTCATTGAGTTGAAGACCAGCTGTAAGTCTGAGCCCTCGGCCTCGACCAGCTCCTCCCAGCGCAGCGGCAGCACCATACGAGGGTCCTGAGTTACCTGCAGCCCACAACAGCGATTGTTAGCTCAATGTCACAACGCAATGACTCAGTCAGTCCTTTACCGCTGCCACATAATAGCAGATCTGGCGGATAACGAGAGGGGAAAAAAAGTCACATGATCTATGAATGGAATGTATCCAAAAAGTGGATCTCTCACTCACTCAGGTCACATAAGGCGGTTGGTGTGTCCTAGGGCGTGTGTGTGTGTGTGTGTGTGTGTGTGTGTGTGTGTGTGTGTGTGTGTGTGTGTGTGTGTGTGTGTGCATCCACAACACAGCAAGAGTGCCTCTCACCTCTATGATTTATGAGGCTGAGGAAAGCGGCGAAATAACTGGTGGGCAACATGCTGTTACTGTAATTCATACACGCTGCTATGCAGCATGCTGTTTTTGTAATGCTGGCAATTATTCACGGGGGGTATTTTTAAAAGAGCGCTATTTGGCATTTATTCTTTATTGGAGAGGAAAGCAGAGGAGGCGGAGGGGTGTGGGGGGTGGGCAAGATGAAAAGAGTGGGTGATGTGAGAAAGGTGGAGGTGGAGAGTCGGACATGAGGGGTGGAAGATCCATCCTACGGTGGCAGCGAGGGGCACCCAGAGGTCCTTTAAAGGCTGCCAGCAGAATAACAAGTAGCTCATTTTCACACTCACTTGAAGCCCCAGTAGAAGGAATAATAGCTTCACTCCGTCTGTCTCGCGGCCAGACAGAGAAGAAATGCTTCGCTAAATCAAATTTGGGAACAAAAATCCTCTTAGAAGTGTCTCCGCTGGATAATATCTCCTCATATTGCCGGTCACCTGGCGAATACCTGGGGGGAGGGGGGGTGGGGTGCTCCATTTGATTAATGCTTAAGAGTACCTGCTGGATGTGGCCGGCGATGGCCGCCTGGGTCTGGATGTCCAGAGACTGGATCTGCTGGATGAATGTTTCCTTCTTCTCACACTGGAGACACACAGGGTGGAAACACAGCCACAGGTGGCGTTTTAACTGCTGCGTCCAGTAGAAATGAATTCATCAAGACGGGCAAGAATAGAATAGTGCTCAGCTACACCTCAAATTAATCATTATGGGTTGTATGTAAATTGAGATATTTTTTATGTTTTTATTTTAGCAAAAACAGGCCTTACTTTCTAACTCATCCAGCCTTTAAATTATTATTGTTATCATCAAGATACATTTAAATAACATCATTATTTGTATAATTATTTCATTCATATCTACAGATCAATAATAATCATAAAAAATAGGTTGTCAGCATGAAAACCAAAACTGTGGGCGTCACTGTTGGCCTCTGCTAAACCCTGATGGTCACGTGACTGCGCATGTGATCACCTGCACGGCACATCCTAAGAGGAGAAGTAGCAGCCGTCTGAGCTCCTCCATTGCTGCCTCTGAGGACACGGAAAATAGCTGTCGTCATCATCATCATCATCATCATCATCATCATCATCATCATCATCATCGTGACCGCCACCATCCTCATCATTATCATCCTCATCATTATCATCGTCCTCATCTCCCGCACCCCGATGCCACCCTGCCGCCGTCATTATCACCTTAATGCGCTCCACAGATAGCAGAGATATGGCCCCATATATAATTACTTTGCTGCTGAGAGACGTGACGCCGATAGCATCGCCACCGAGCTATCTTGTACCTGTTAGGGGGTCCTGCCCCAGTATGGCGACGCTCGGCAGAGGCATCAGTATCAGCTGCTGCATGTCTTCCTGAGGGGGGCAGAATTTGAACACAAAAAAAAAGAGCATAAAGACTGCAGTTAGCCGTGTTGAGTGAGAGAGAGGGAGAGAGAGAGAGAGAGAGAGAGAGAGAGTCTGGATTAACATCAACAGAGGAACTTTCCACCAGAAGGAGCACTGTGTGCTGTGTAAACAGAGCTTATGTCTGATCAGATCACAGTTTTAGTGACCCAGCTCACAGCCCATATACATAAAATAAGCATTATTTTTCTGCGGTTTGTGCTCAGAACTCTACAACATCAGTTTTAAAAGATAAATGAATGAATATGACATGCAATTGCGTGTTAATCCGTAAGACTGGGGCGCAACCAAAACCCCCTGTGTTTTTGCTGCCCTTATGTTTACAATATTTACACAATGTAAGTAACGTGACGGCTGCGAGGACTCTTGACCTTATACGCAACTCCACTCGACTACTGCCAGCATGTAACTGAGCCGTGCAGGCTGAATAAATGTCCTCTTTATCTTCTTTATCATTTAAGCAACAAGCAGCCGATCTTTCAGAGGGTGCAGCACTGAGCGCCACGGTCTTTGTTCTTCAATAACCCACTGAAACAACCTTCCACTGGGAGCCAGACAGACACATGTTGTCAAAAGATAGATTTTAACACACAACCATGCAGTTAAAAAGCGCTTTTGGAAAAGCAAAAAAAAAAAGCTGCTCCTGAAACACAGCCAGGGAAAGCATTTTGACACATAACAGTAGGAGAAGCAGTGGTGCACGTAATAAAATCAGCCATGGCTGAGCTGTTGGTAGCTACCTCCGTTTCAAAGTCCTGGTGTACTGTTCATGCTGGTTTGGTGCCACATGGGGACACTTGAATAAAGCAGGTCCTTTTGTTATTTCTATTCCAGCAATTTTCCCTTTGCCCAATAAATGTAAGAATATTCTCTGTGAGTGAGCTGCTTTGTCCGAACTGAGTCATTTTCTGTTATTAAAAATCCAACTAAACTTTAACGGCTGCGTTAATCCTGCCTGCTCCAAGCTGAGAGTGTTTAACAAACAAGCATTAACCTGACAGAAGTTAGTATTTTCTTGTGGGGATCTAAAGCTCAGCAGGGATCTAAAGCTTTAGTTTAATGTACAGACGCACTATGATAAACTTACAATACATTTGGTCCCATATTGTGTTCCCATAACAACATAATATGGGTAACATTTATGTCCCATAAATGGGACATTAATTTATGTCCCGGTAACATAAATGTTACCGCATCTTCATTGAACTGGTTGCGTTTTGAATGATTTTGTCATTGATTACTTTGAGTGGGGATGCACGAATGCAGCATAAACATTACTCAAGATGTATCGGTTATTGTATCTTGCCTGAGGCTTGTATAATTATTAAAAATGGAAGCTCCCTCAAGTTTAACACACTAATATTTCAGTAACAACACTGCGTGCGTGGAGATAGAGTTGGTGTCTGGACGTGCAGAAAGTCTCCCAAACACTGTGGCCAGCTTGTTTCAGTAACTTTTAGTTTTAAGTCCAAGATCTTGGACAAATGTCCTGGCCAAGCCTAAATGGCGCTGAATAAACAGAAGATGGCGCGGGCATTTCCCATCCAGAAACCTGGTGTTACTGGCAACAGGAACAAGTGCATCACATGTGCCCCCTCAGCACCAGCGTCCAATCCAAGGAGATGACTTCTGCTTCATACTTTGGAAATTTGTTTACTTCCCGTTAAACTCAGAAAATACGAGAACAATTTCGCCCGCTAATTAATAAATGTCTCAGTCCAAGAGCCACACGGCGTCATTGGCTCGCCCCCTTCCCAACTGTGCAGAAAGCCTGTTCGCTTCCTTCTGCAGCTCCATTGATGCAAAATCACCAGCAAACCAGGGAGTCACATTTACAGCTCTCGCTGTCAGTTATTGACTTTCCGGCAATGTAGGAAGCGTACCGGGAGGCAGCCGCTGCCTTCTGCAGCTCCATCATATGTGAGTCCGACATTTGACTGATGTGCAGCCAACCCAGCATTTGTGCTTCTTCAAGGCATGTCGAACATTAAGCGCTGCTGCTTTGTTTTTTTGGTCATCATGCAGCTTGTGGTTTGTGCTGCCAAACAGACTTCTGCAAGAGATTAGCTGTGAGCAAATTCATATGGAAGCTGATAGTAGTTGGCACGCTCACGTCCTACAGCCAAAACACAACATCCATACTGCACCGTGTTTTTATTTTTGCATTCTTTTTTTTTATTTTAAATCTCCAAGCACTGTTTTGACACTTCATTACTTATTGCAGTTATGTTGCCATATTGGTTTATTGATAATTTATGGTGCAATTACCCATGTAGGATTTACTGGACAGTTGCTCTGAAAGTTTTTTTTTTGTCTTTTACAGATTTACCATTCACTCCTCAGTGAGTCTGTCCCAGATAATGATCTACCGAATCAATGGTGTACATTTTGGGTCGGATAATATTAAACTGTGGGCAATAACAAGATCTTTGAGAGAGAGAAAAGGTACAGCTGGACAAAGTGTATAAAAAGAGGACAAAAGAGGTGAGGAGGGAAGAGGAGAATAAGAAAGAGCGAGAACACATCGGATACAAGACTCTGACAAGTAACATAAAAAACTAAATTCATTGAAAAAGCTAGTAAGGAATCAGAAGCACAGAAAAGAGGAGGTCACTCTATAGATGTAGTGCAACTAGAATTGAACAAGTCGTCAAAAAACATATGGTTCTCTTTGAATCAAATTTTCTGTTCTATTCTAATAGACAATGGAACAGAAATTAGTGTACTGTTGGCATGGAGGTGAAGCGGAAAAGGATAACAGAAGTGAAAAGAAGAGCTCACAGAGACGCATATCCAGCAGGGCGGCACAAAGAAAAGACAAGAAGAAGAAGAAGAAGAACCGAGACCGAGTGGCAGTGCTCAGGGCAGCGTTTCTGCTCCGTGCACAGCAGGTACAGTTCTGGTCTAACACAGACTGATGTCTGCTGCCGGTCCCAGCTTTCAGGGGACGTTAGTCACTCACTAAAAATTAGGAAGTGAAAGCTTGTTCACTCGTGTTGTCCTGGTGTGTGACAAGCGGGGTGCATGTTCATCCACCTGACTTTAGACATGAGTAAGGTTGTGTTTTTTTTCTTTCTATTCTTTTTTTTTTTTTTTGCCGCAAACAGCCGCCTCGACTCATCTGCCGGAGGGAAAGAACTGTGTCATTTTCTGTGACGCCATAGCCGCCCACAATGCAGGCTGTCCGCTGCGTAGCACTGCGGTGTGTTAGCGCTGCTGCCTGTTAGCACTGCTGCATGGTAGCACTTTTGTTTGTCTGACTTCCTCGTCGATTCAGCCAGTGGCATCTTAAAAATTCAGCTTACTGCTCCTCTCTTTTTATTCTCGCCTGCTGGCCCGATAATGAGAAGAGGGGTGGTGTGTGTGTGTGTGTGTGTGTGTGTGTGTGTGTGTGTGTGTGTGTGTGTGTGAAAGGAGGTGAAAGAGGTCGTCGAAGGATAGAGAATTATCTTGTTCCATCTTATCATTTGTGCAAATGCTTTGTCACCCTTGAATACTCTTCAAACTTGCAAAAATATCCGCCAGCAAAACAATAATTTGTGGTCGTCTCGGCTCGTCCTTTTCTTTTCTTTTGTTTTCATTATGTTTTGTTTTGTTTTTTGTTTTTTTTTCCTTACAACCTCACAGCAAGACAACTGCTGCTCCAGCCCTCCTCCATTACCCTGTCTCCCTCAGCATTTGGTGTGGCCCTGAGTTATGTTTTAGATGGATATCTCAGTGTCTTCATAACAAGTGTCTATTTATAATGAGCTGTGAGTCATTCGGGGTCCGTCTGCGCACACAAAAAGCAATTATAGTGGAGGGCTTTATTTGGCGTGAACCCGGCAGAGCGAAGGGGGACTTTTCAAGACTTTTTTCGAAAAACGCATTAGAGGGAGATAAATCCGAGGTCCGACCATTTATCAGCTGATTGTGTGGTCTATATCAATGGGTCAAAGGTCACCTTGCTTGTTTCCTCTCTCTGTAATGAATTGCTCCGCTGTCCACAGGTTACAGGAGGTTCAGCTCAAACAGACAGGGGAAAAAAAACATATTTTTCCTTTGTTTGCTTTCTGACTAAGAGGCAGTTTCAGGTAATAACCAAATTCTCAGGCCTGGTGAAGCTTCCTGCTGAATATTAGCCCAGGTTATCTAGGAAATGATGTGCACATTCTCCCCTGATTTAGACTATTGGTTGTAATTTCCCCTCCTGGTGATTTGACCTACGACACACTCACGCATGGGAAACTCAGCCCTACCTGGTAGAAGGCTCTGAGGTGGCGATTTAAGATGGAAAAGTTCTGGACTCTCAGCATGTGATTGTCCTTCTCATTCTGGTAGAGCCGCTCCACCCTCGGGTTGGGATCTCTGTGAGAGGCACAGCGAACATGGCAGGTTTATCAAACGGCCCAGCGGCACAGCTCGCCAGATGAAAAGCCCTCATGCAACGGTGCATTTAAGCAGCGAATGAAATTTTAATGAGCCTCAAAAGCAGGCGGTGGGAATGCATGTGCAATCATTTGTAGAGATAATGCTGTTTCGATGCAGGTCAGGCTCATCCACCTGACCTGCATCACGCTAGAACATAAACAAAAATATATGTATTTCTTTTGACTTAAAGGGAGGAACTTGAACATAAAGACAGTTTAAAATGTATTAAAAATGGCTAACTAGATGAAATTTATGCAGAATCCTGTTTCATAATCCGCGAGAGAATTGTGGCACTTATGAGGAGGGGATTTGCATACTTTTACCATCCCTTCACACAGAGCAACGCAAGGTTACGAAAGGTCAGGTGGGGGACCACGTGGCCAACCTTTGTATAATTAAACAAAGCAAAAGGCTACAAGGCTAAATAAATGCTAAAGGCTAAACAAAGAAATAAATAAAAGACTGATTGGGAAAAGCTGTCACACACTCATCGCATTAGCTTTTATTTTGCGTTCACCTGGTCACGTTAAAACCAGTGCAGGGTCGCACACTGAGGCAATGAAGCAAGACATTCCTGATCAATCTTACATGATCCTCATGACCTCGTTGAGGAAAATCCCATTGGTCAGCTTCTTGTAGCGCTCCAGGACGCTGTGGGACGCTGAGTTTATTTCCATGTACTGGCCGTAGAGCAGAACGCCGTCCTCCCCCTCCACCATCTTCTCAAATAGCTGAACCTGCGAGAGGCGGAGACGGACGATTTATGTGGTGTCAGCCCTGCGCAGCAGATGGATTGCTCAGATTTCGGCTATGAAATCTCGCTCATCCATCTCGCCAACCTCCAACAGAGAGCATTTTACATCGAGTCCTGAGCTGCAGTGGATACGGCAACCAATCAAACAACTCAGCTTCTTGTCCAGATACAGAGAGTGGACTGCTGCAAGCTGCAGCTAGAAGAGGCAGTATATTAGAGGTGGATGCCATTTCTGCAGTGAAAAAAATATAAGAACAAAACATCTTTGCTATCAGTCATAAAAGCACATGTAGGAAGATGAAAACAAACACAAGCACCTAATGTCACGACTATCACCCATTATACCACTAGGAACCTGGCTGAACTTGTGGTAGTAAAAAAGAAATCTTGCTGCTCGACTTGAATGGAAAAAAAAGATAGTTTGTCTGATCACATTTCAAGCTTTGCTTCTCTTTTCACATTTTTTAAGGGTCTGTACTGGATGGAAATAAATCTAGAGGATTCAGGAAATGTTCCATCTGGTGTGCCATGTTTAACATTGGGCTTGAGTTTTAAATAGGTCAAAGGACAGAGGCCGTCAGCAAAGAAACAGACACACGGAGGAGGATTCCAGAGAGGACTCTCACACAGGAAGTCACTTGAGTCAGTGGCACCGGTTTGGACAGGTGGGTTTGGTTCTCTCACACTGGGAAGCACTTCACAGTGAAAGGCAGCCGGAGAGGAGCACAGCCAAGGTCTCCCTCTCCATCTCGCTGCCTGCTAAGAGGAGCAGTGCCAAGGTAAACTGCAATAATGAGCTTTATTCCCTCATGCACCTTCTAAAAAAAAAAAAAAAGAAAGAAAGAAACTGCACGGTCTGTAAATGGGAGTAACAAGCTCGGCTTGCCTGGGCTGGTAGGCTTGAGGCAGAGCGACTTTGCACTCCTGAGACGGGATAAACAAAGAGCGGCTCCAATAACTGTCCTCGCCCAGACACGGGAGCCGGGCGACGGAGCTCGGGTCAGCGAATTACCACCTGGATTAAAGTGCCAACAGCAGGCACCTTGTTGAACCTGACCTATGACCCCACTCTTCAGATGAGGGCGGCAGTAAAGTGAATACCCTGACGTGGCTCAGCACAATATATCCCGTTATATTGCAAAAACTATTCAGCCGAGGTCAGGGGAGGGCGCCTTCTAGAGCTGAACGCTTTTCCCGCGAGAGGGGAAAATGTTCAGTCCTCTGATGGTTTCAGTGGCTCTGTTCTCTCGGAAGCACAGAGTGACACAGTCTGTGCCTGCTACTTTCAAATCTGAGGCGGAACAAGGACACGGAAGTGGAGAGAGGGGGAGAAAAAAAAAACAAGCTGCCCAATAAGAGACATGAGAAGCTGCCAAAAGGAGAAGTGGCAAGTTTGTTTTTCACTGAGGCCTTCAAAACAGCAACAACAGGGGCATTGAGAGTGTTTTGTCATTTCTTTAGCGTCTACTTGTGAATTTATTGAGTTGATAGAGATCGAAAACAAAACCCTTTTTTAAAAATAAATAAATAAATGAAATGAAATGAAAAATAAACAGCAACCCACTACATTGAGAAGAGAAAATAACAGCCTCTGTTTAAACTTTTAATCGAAATCTGAAGCGTTTACACGCGCTCCACTTTCACGGCAAATGATGACCCTTCTCTCCCAGTCAAATAGTCAAGTGACAGGTGACATACCCACTGCGCCAAGGCGCTCTCCATGAATTCCTCTATCATCTCCCCGGTGTCGGAGTCCATTGTTGTGTGTAGCTGCAGTACACTAACACAGGGCTGATCATTGGGTGGAGGGGAAAAAATGATGAAGAGAAAAAAAAAAAAAAAAAGTCCCCACTGTCGCCTGCTTATTCTGGCCGAATCAGAGAAGGAGAGGATCCATCTTGTGTCATGTAGAAGTAGTCTGACATTTGTGCGGCCCTTCCCCTCCCTCCACCTCGACACCTCTTCCTCTCTGGTGCGTCAGTTGCATTGCAAAACCGCACCGGAATTGTCAAAACGCACATGTTGCTTTTCTCGGCATGCGATCACGCCCTCCGCACACTGCTTTAGCACACAACCGCACGTTTCGGATTACCAACAACAATGAATACGTATGCGTATCTACATCAATAACGAACGTAGCTAAATACAGTCCTGTTGTTTTGCTGATGGTCTATCATTACAACGAACACATTTTTGAGTTTGAATGTCCCCTTTGCCAATGACGCACAGGGGACGCATTGCCTGAAGTACGACACGGGGCAACATAATTAAAAACGCATACGGCTGCATATGTTACACCCGGGAATATGATGTGTTTTACAGATTATGTTGTTTACATAAGGAAGCCCACAAAGTGCCACCGAGCTGTTTCACCTCCATAACTCGACGCGGGCGGCGGCTTGCGTGTGAGTTATGGCCGATATTAAACGTGTCAGAGCCGCAGCGGACCGTTGCCAATATTTGCATCGAGCCCCATTTGATTCATGGGCCGGAGTGAAATTCAAGCTCTGTGCAACAGCGACCTCTGTCGGCTCGCAGTGAACGATTACAGGCCATATCGGAAGCGTATGACATCATTTCCATAACGTTGTCTCCAAGTAAGCGTAAACAAGTACTGCGTTTTCTGCACACGCAATTCTGTGCTTTGTGTATTTGTTTGTCTGTTGTTTTCGTGCGTGGGTTTTGCGTGTGGAGCCGTCGTGGCTCGAGGTTTTCTTAATTATGTTATGTTATGGCTTCACAAATGTTAAATTATTCTCTCTTCTTAAACCCCCCCGAACAATTTGCAGTCAATGATGCGGAGAACAGCATTTTTTTTTTAATTTTTTTTTTTTTACAAGTCAGTTCGATTTGAAAAAAATCAATTTGTTTTGCTGGAAGCCAACTGCTTAACTTTATTTTGAAGAATGAACAACAATGAAGAATGAATTATTACAGTAAATTATTTTTAACAATGTGTCTGACATCTGAAACTCAAAAATTGTCTTTTTTTTCTCTTTTTTTTTTAATTCCAAAGCAATTATTTTTCCAAAATTAAAATGTATCTGCCTATTGTGGATACAACATCAAACATCAGACAAGATTGTGTCAAGAACAGATTCATATTTATATTTTTGCAGATAACAAGATTGTAAACACTATTAGTTTGAAAACTAACTTCAACACTAACATGTTGTATTAGTGCACAGTGGAGTGTGTCCTACTGTGCCGTCACTGCGCTGTTACTGCTTGTGCAGCAGTGGCAGGATTAGCTATGCCAGGATTATCAGATTGTTTCAGAGCTGCCGGAATAAACTAGACAGCCAGTTGACAGCTTCATATAGGGCACACCACACACACACACACAGATTCAGAGTCAGACTCTCAACAAATTCACCACACTCTCATATGACAAGTACAAAACGAAGCCACCTCTACATAGCAGTTAAGAACATCTACCTTTAATACATTATTCAGTTTTCCACTTTTAACAGGTTCTTAAGCGTTTTGTTGCAGTTTAAGTACAAACTCTACAGCTGGGTGATAAATAATACACATGCAGGATAGGACAAACAGTGAGCATTTTTCAGAATGAGCCAACCTTGAGCCAAACATAAAAACGTTTTAAAATATGTATCTACACCCCATTTTTAGGTGAACGTGCTGCTTCCTAGTCAAGACAAGTGTGCTACAGGTCTCCAGGCAGGTTTCTCTGATGATTACGTATTCATGAAGCCCTGCACCAAGGAGATCTTTGTTCTGATGTCTGCATAGAGCCCAGTAAAGATTCCCTAAGTGTTTCACCGTGTGGCCGCTGCTTCGGTGGAGCATAAATCAAGCCTAACATTGTCAACAACAACAAAAAAACAAACAAAAAAAACAGGTGTTGTACTTGTCTCCAACTGAGTCACACGACCTGGAAACCACCAGACATCTCCTCTCCCTGGGACCCCTTCCTCCAGAGCTCTCATTCACATCACTCGTCATCTAGCTGGCTGGAGTCGGGGACGTGGTCTTCTCCGCCGTGCCATCCGCGCCCTTCTCCGTGTCGTTGGCCTGAGGGGATTCTTCAGCGGCGCCGGGTTCGACTTGCACAAGCTTAAGCATGTTCAGCGCATTAGCTTTCAGGTCCTCGAAGGTCTCCTTCACACCCTTCTCCAGCAGATAGCCATCACTGTCCTCCTCTGGGTTCTCCAGGGCCATGGCCCCTTCCACAGCCGTCTGCAGGTAGCGCATGCTCAGCAGCACCGACAGCTGGGCAGAAAGACGCAGGAAAGATGCTGTTCAAGTTATTGTCACAAATTATTCCATTTTTGAAACTGTTTCCAAAAAGAATGTTCATGAAGTCTAAGTAAACTGATAAATCAACACTGCACTTAAACAGGCACACACACACACAAACACACATCCTCTATATGACTGCATTCTCTTTGGATATTCACTTTAAACAGTCAAATTAAGATATGTGTGTGAATGGACAATGGCTGCCAGATTTATTGTTATCTTTTATATTTATCATAATAATTACATTGTGACGCTTTTGTGAGATAACATTAATAATACATTTTTAAAGTGCCTTTAATGTCACTCAAGGACACTGGAAAGTGTTGACAGTAAACAAGATGGTAGCAGATGAAACGATCATTAAAAAATAAGTCAATTCAAGATGACGAAAATTGTGGGTAAAGTTATGTGTAGTAAGTTACACCAAGGAACAATGGTTAAGATGATTGGGAAGTTTTGAACAGGTGGGTTTTGATTTGAACAAGTTGAGAGAGACAGTGTTTTTCATGTCCAGTGACAGAGAATTCCAGAGGTGGCCCAAGCAAATGATATAAATTGCCATTCCATTCTTTTTTTTCACAAGGGATGTAATTTTGCATAACATCCAAACAACAGTGGGTGAACTGTTTGTAATAAGTTCCTGTCTGAACAGAGGAATAAATAGATGTGTGATAGGGTTTGTTTTCTTTTGTGCATCCTTTACTTTTTTTGTTGTTTTTGTTTGATCCCAAGCTGCATGAGTGAAAGGAGGTTTTTGGCGTTTGATTAAGAGTCAGATGCCATTTTCAGTTCAGCGTGACGCCTTGTTAACGTCAAACATGGCAGCCAGCGCCGAGCTGCCTGCCTTTAAGGGTGTGGATTGTTTAATTAGCCGCCGTGTGTCAGCGCGTCGGTGACGCATTGTTAAACACGAGTCTGAGCCCCGTGTTCCAGCCTGACATCCTGCGTGTTATTTGAAGACTCCGCCATCAATGCTGGTCTTTGGCAGGCCTGCGAATGCATGTTTGATTAGAGAGGCAGAAATCACTGTGCATCAGCGAGGTTTTCTTCCTGCTCGTTGCCATGGCAGCTTGTTTAGACGTGTGCGTGTGAACTCGAAAAAGGGGGGCGCGAGTGTGAAAACTTTCCACACCGTGACTTGTAAGTGGAGGAGGAAACTTCAGAAAAGTTCCAATGACTCAAGTTTGAAATGGCATTCATGACTGCTGCCCTCAGACTTGAGCATGTCACATCTTTTTCTTTTTCAGTCGCAGACCCAGAAAAATTGGCCCACCTGTATCAGAATGACTGACAGCACGCCGGGACCGGTTGAATTCATCAGGTCCATGTAGTAGTCAATCAGGGCCTGCCTGCAGCCGCGGCTGTGCAGGTTGAGCTCCTCCGAGTGGTAGTCGTAGCTGAAGTGGGCATTGTTGTCGGTCAGGTGGTACTGCAGGCAGGGCCGAGGGGAGGTGGGGTTGCAGCAGCTGTAAGGAACGCCGTCCAACAGGTAGCGGCTGTCCACGTTGCTCCGGATACGACTGGAAGCAGGAGGGGAGGAGACCGAAACAAGGGAAAGAGGAGGAGGCAGTGGGTGGAGATGTAATAAACTGCTTCCAGTCATGTTAAACTGCCTGACAGTCGGTTCAATAAACAGTTAGCAGCAGCGTGGAAGGAGCTGCGTCTCTATTAGAATGTCATCATGTCATGACTCTCTGATTTCTCTTCATATTCTTTCATCTGTGACCCACCTCTCCTTGCCTGCTTAACGGCCAGACCTTCCATCCACTCCTGTCATTCTCTTAAAAAGAAAAGGCCAAATCTATTTTTAACTTGCTATCCTGCCGCTCTCCGTCCCTCCTGGCCTCCCACAATCTGTCTCCTAATACACTGCCTGGCCTTTCAGAACTGAAGTCGACTTATCTCGGCTGTTTATCCACTCCTCACTTTCCCTATCAGCCCTCCTAATCAGTGTGGCTCATTCTCTCTCACAATTTCTCGTCCCCTTCACTTTTAATCTGCCCCTCCGTGCCATTCACTCACTCCTTCACGTCTTTGGAGGTGAAGTCCAGGTATCTGTTATTGACCCACTGGACCTCGAACCAGTCCTTGAAGTTGTTGTTTCCACAGCAGCGAAACTCCATCTGCAGGCGATCGATGGTCTCTTTCTGGAAACAGCGGCCCGGCACGTCCGTGTCCTTGTAGAAACGGATGCCGTTTCTCAGACCCACCTGGCAGAAAGCGAGAGATATTGGACACTTTGTCTGGTTCCAATGCCGAGCTCTGCCATTCTCGTTGTTTTGATTCAATGACTGTAAAGATGATTTATAAATGTATTGACTGTGGCAGAACTGGTTTTGAGAAAAGTGTGTGTGTTTTTGTGTATGTTTACATTCCCTTGAATACTTCAAACTGCACACCGTTTATCTGCCTATATAAATTTGTTGCTCCAAATAAAATGTCAGAGGCCCCAAGCTCTTTAGCTCATAGAGGAAAAGCTTTTATATGTAATTTCCCCCAATTGTATACCAGCTTTACACTGTCATGGGACAAATGTGTTGACTACGAAAAGGCCACACCGACGGAGACCTCGGCATTTGACCTGTCACAATGTAATCCCTCCCCTGATGGTGTACCCTACCTTCAGGGACTCCTCCAGGCGACCCTGCAGCGCGTAACTGAGCACCACAACGGAGAGGAGCAGACAACAGAGCAGCGCCGCCCCGGCATACCAAGCCAGCAGGGGAACCTTCCAGCGAGGGAAGCGACTTGCATCCAAAGAGTCCTGGCACACACGACTAGCAAACCAATTTGTGCCGATGGAAGCCAGACCCACCATCATCAGGATGTTGGGCACCACATGGATCTCTGTGTTGTCCATCACCTGCAAAAAAGGACGAGCGACGATAAGGACGGCCAGTTGGTCATTCCCCCACACTCACTCAGACGTTTGATAATCCTGCATTCAATTAGCTTCATCCCTTTATAAATTCACATTTGCATTCAGGCGATTTAAATAGCTGCAAAGGAAATGTGTTGACAAACGCGATAGCAGAAAGTCAATTACGGGTTGAGTTTAATACTGGCTGAGCTTTCAAAAGTGAGCTGCATCCAAAACCCACGCTGCTCCAGTGTTGTCAAAGTTCAACTTTAAATGGCTTTTCAAAGATAGTTTTTGTTGAGCTCACTGTGGTTAAGAACGCTCTTCAATAAACAACGTTTAAAACTTTCTCAAAGGCAAATTAATCAACCTTAAAATGGAAGGCACATCTTATGAACACATTGGCCATCGCTTTCCATTCCTCGCCTCTGCCTGAAAGTGCGCCAGTAACACAGCGATTATGGAAAACTGGTGCCCTCATTGGACATCAATAAAAATCTGAGGATATGTGCTTGTAGCCAGCAGCTTTCCTGTGCAGCCCCCCTGGGTACCAATGCAGCCACCCTGCATCCAGAAAAAAATCAATCAGCAATCATTGAGCAGCCCAATGACTGGTGGGCTTGAATAACTGCGCTGTCCTGTGGAGGTCGCAACCTTCACCTACCTGATCGTCATCCATCACGCTCAAAACGCTCAATTCTAAAAATCCGCAGCTCAACTGACTAAATCCATTTACACACACTGCTACAACATGGCTTACATTACAACTATAGATGTGGCTTCCAAGCACATGAAATTGTGTTTGCATTAACAATGTTAGAGTTACAGTCTTGCCCCCCTCGCTGTGAAGATGGTTATTTGTCGTTCTCTCTACCTCAGCCCTCCGGAGCAGCTCTGTCTTGAGGTAGACACCCAGACAAAAGACGAAGGTCCCACACATCACTGCCAGCCAGGACAGCAGCCACAGGCCCTGGGCCAGACGCACTCTCCGCTGCTGGGTGAACTTCATCTTCAACAGCACCATGGCTAACAAATCCTGCAGGAGGTCTTTTTAATAGTGCTGAAAACCCAGTGGTTGGAGAAGGCCTTGCTCTTCTTATTTGGAAAGTTATTAAGGGGTTGAGCTCATCTAAGTTGTTCCAGGTGGAGGGGATAAGCACGCAGATCCTTCAGTTGATAAAGGACAAACGATGAGAGGATAATCCAGCCGCTTTCACTTGGATGTTGAGGTTCCAAAGTTCCCAAAAAGATGTCATCCAAATGCGGGTATCAAAAATGATTAAACAGGGGATGATTGTTTGAAAATTAAAAAACAAAAAACAAAAACAAGAATGGATTAAAACAGATATTCCTTTTTTCCAAGTGTCCACGCTTCTGCTTGCCAGTCACTCCAGGTCTGCTCTTGCTTTAAGATGAAACCAGGAATTTTCTCTTGTTGACCTAATACAGACTTTTGATGGCGCCACTCTCAGTCTGTGCAATTGTGGCGCCCCCTAAACCGCTGTATCCATGGTTGGAGGACGCAGATACTGGCCAAAGTCAAGAGTTTGGAGCTGTAATCTCCCCTCACAGAGTCCCTAGGATCCTATTAAAGCCCTGGGGCCAATGGGAAAGGAGGCCAGTGTCTGATCAGCAAACTTGTTCTGATAGACAAGTCTTGTGGGAGGGACTATCGGACTGTTACGTCAGGTAGATGCTCCTGAAAAGCCTAAGCAATGGATACATAGCCACAGGAAGCTAACTGCAGCGGCACCATTGTGTGATTATCAATTTCAAGAGCAATTCCAAAATACGAACATGGACAATTCAAAAGGGTTTGTCTCCTGTGATAATAAATGTAGGTCATAAAGGTTCAGTGAACAGGCCAAGAAAAGGATTGAGAAGTGCCCCAGTTCAGCCTCACACTTCCACTAAGAATTTGTTCCTCTCTTTATACCATCTGAAAACATTTTAACTAGTGGATGACTTTGTATTTTATTGTGCTATCAGTCCAACTAATTGGTTGTTGAAATGCTTTATCAACCTTCAATTTGCCAGTTTGATTTTCCTAGAACCTCAAAACAACATTCATAGATGCATTTCTGGCCCATGTGTTGGTTTAAATGGATGTGTAGATGTTTGAGTCTAAAAGTGTTATGCATTAGGGCCCTGTAAGTTAAAATGGAACTCGCTCAAAAAAGTAAGAAAATCAAACTAACACAAGCGATGTGAAAAGTCCAGCTCAATCAATGAATACCTAGAGAACTGTTATTTATGATTATTCACTTCTATTGATATGTGTGTTCCAGTGTATTATCTAGTGTGTGAGTGATGATTCATTAAGTGGTCAGTCTGTGATGGTTAGCATAAGGCTACAGGTAAGGCAAGAGTAAAAGAGAAGGGAGGGTAGATTTATGTCTGTGCAGGATTATGAATGCAGTGCATCAGGTGGGGCTGTGTTGACTGGATTAAACAGTTATTATGAATGTTTGTGACAGCCTGAGTCACAGCGACAGTCAGGTTGAAGAATGTCCAGTGTTCAGAATGTACCAGCGCTGCCCTGAACTATCGCTTTGAAATTGAACCCAGTTTGAGGCCTGTGAAATGGCATTTTAGGCAGAAATGTTAATTTGGATAAAACTTTTCCATGCCCTCGTGATGAGAATGCGACAGATTGTCAGTCAAGCAATTAGTTTGGAGAAATGCAATTCCATAATTCTGTTGTTTTTCTTTAGGCAAAGACGGCTAAAGATATGTGCTATGCAGAAATAAATCCACAAATCACATTCAAATATATATATGCAAAAAAGAAAAATGCAATATTTTATTAATTAAAGCTGTTTATTTTTTTATTTGAGGGGGTGGTGAAAATAGGATTGTTAGGATGGTCACATGCACAATGTACAATGAAATTTGTCTCGGAAATTTGACTGATCTTGTTCTGAGGAGGAGTACATGGCCACCGTGTGTGTAGCACTATAGAGGCAACAGTTAAATACTAAAAGAGCTAGGGTATGTGACTATCAGCTGCTGCTGCTGCTGCTGCTGTGCTCAAACAAACTGCTAGGGGATAAAAATTCTGCACAGTTAGTTGTAGTTAATGTGACCCGGTATTAGTGGCACCATTTGTTAAATAAGTCTATAATATAAATAATTACACATGCACATAATATAACTTAACTATCTGTCACCTTTGAGGAAGCTGTCGCATCAGATAAATAAATGTACCTCTTTACATGTTACATGTGTATATATAAACATATTTATATATATATGTGTGTGTGTGTGTGTGCGTGTGTGTGTGTGTGTGTGTGTGTGTGTGTGTGTGTGTGTGCATATATATACACGTGTGTACGTGTGTGAGTGTGTGTGTCTCTGTGTGTGTGCAATAGCATCATATTTTACGCATAGTTTGTACATAGTTTAAGAGCAGCCTCAGTTCTGTTCTTGTTTTCATTTATCAACTACATTCCTGCTGTTCACGATTGCTGGCAAATTGTGCAACCAATGACTGTGCACAAACAAACTGGACAGTGAACAAACAAGGTGGCCTTGACCCGAAAAACAGCTTGTCAGAGGTTTACAGTCAAAACTTTCACATATCAGGGTACCATGACCAGGCGTCGAGGACAAAACCAAAAAGCATATATACATGAAATAGACAATATTTATGCACACAATTGCACAGACATGAATATTTTTCACAATAACAATAAAAGTTATATCTATTCATTTTCTGGCTTAATATCGACCTATGTGAAAGGCAAAGTTTACCTACCCTAGAACTCACATTTACAATGGTTTTATGCCAGCAGGACAGTATTTTCTTTCAACAAGTTTGAAATTAGGGCAGATGAGCCCAAGGTGTAAAATTCAAAAGATTCTCTCATGGATGCCTTCTTGATGAAAACTGCTTTATAACCTTCACTCTCTTAAAAAAAAATAAATAAATAAATAAACAAAAGCTGAAACGCTCATCTGCTGTTTTTGAATTTATTCAAATAAAGTTTAAAAAATGCAAGAAAATGGGCAATTTAAGGGCAACATCCTTTTGATTTTCCTATATACGGACAGCTCTAGCTGATTAACATCAACCTCTCCTTTCGCCCAGCCAATTCCTTGAGCGGATAGGTTACTCTAAGTTAAACTAGAGTACTGAGGTAAGGAGTACTAAAAAAAATGTTTAAATGACAACTTCAATGCATTTTTTTATATTTTGGGGGTAATTTTGCATCTAAAACTTGTTACGCTACATATTAATTTTAATTAATATAAGTTAGTGATGTTGTGTCAAGGGATTCTTTTCTTAAGTCTATATACTTTATAGCAACATTTAAGACCCTAAAGGTGGATTATATTGAAACAAAAAAAAATGGTCTGAAAGCTTTATGTAGTTCTGCTGAGCACACCAATTACTGTCATGTAATAAAGACACACGGTATACAAGGACAATACATATCAGATCAAGACCCATCAATGCATTACGGGAATGTACATTCACTCTGGGTTGCTTTCAGGGGATATTTCGGTCTGCTCCTTTGTCAGTATGTTGACCTGCAGACTCCTGTTGAGTCTGCAGCTGCCGCATGAACTCATCCAGGATCTTTTGGGCTGACACAGACGTCACATCCACAGCGTCCTCCAAATGTGTCACCTTCGCCCCTCCCTTGACGCCCCAGCTGTCACCGTCCACGCCGCCTCTCTGGAAGTCTGGAGGGTTATCAGCGTGGTTGATAGCGAGGGGTGGCTGCTGTTGGGCTTGGGGGTAGTGGGGCTGCGGTATGGCGGCGTACCTGGCAGCCATTTTATTATAGATGGCAGTGCTAATGTCATCTAGAGAGAAGGGAGGGCTGGCGCTGACTGGCTCATGTTGCCCTGAGACCTCATCCGCATTCGCAGCCAGCGTGCCCCCGTGTTTGAATGGCACAAAGGCAGTGACCTTCTGTGAACCAGATTCAGGTTTCGGTGTCCAATCCGGAGCAGCTTCTTCCATTTTTGGAGCGTGAGACTGGCTCTCTGCCAAAGAAGTGGCGGCAACACTGGCAGAGGCGGGCGTCGCCAGAAAGCGCTGCATTGCCTCGGCCGTGCTAAAGTGCTTCTCCAACAACTCCTTTATTAGACAGGGTACCTGAGGTGGAAGATACCAAACAAGGTGCTTAGTCTGAAAATAATCAAAATAAATCTTTCAGAGCCTTGGATTGTTTCAGTCCTTCCATTGCATGTTTATGCAACATGCGTCCAACATATTGAATGTAAATGATAAAATAAACCACTTTAGCCTGTTTGACTTGTAACTGATTGTGTCTGTTTGTGGACATTCATCATCGCAATTAGATTTTCCAGAAAGTTATTGTCTGCTCTGTGGAGAGATAACTTCTTATGTGATTTTACATTAAATAACTTTTCAGATGTATGGTTTAATTCAAACAATCATACAGTCAGTGGGTTAAGTGCAGAAGAACATTTTGGCCATACACCATAGAAAGTCTCATAACCCCAGACTCACATATGGCCTATTTAGAATACACGTCTATAAAGATGAAAATTTGGTCTTAATATTTAAACATGTATTTATGTCTAACATTAAATCATTTCAATTATTTCGTTAGACACGAATGCATCAGCACATTTCTCCACTCTAAACCAAGGTCCTTGTCCTTGTTTATCATCACTTTATATAGAGACACTATCTTTAGAGAGGGTATGACATTTTATGCAACTGCCCCAATCTGCAGACATGACATGACATGACATGACAGTGAATGTTGTCACTTGCTCAACTAAACAGCAGCAGGCAGGTTTTACTTTAAGTGTCTGTCTTGCATTAAACACACAATTAATAAGATTTTAAAAATCTTAGAATTTGTTACTTTCAAAAAAAAAAACAACGTTCAGGCGTTTTCTACGTGTTGCCGGCTGTGCGCTGAAAATTCCAGTAGGTGGCACTATGCTCACATTGATGTTTTCCAGCGCTGCCATGGTCCTGTGGGCGTCCTCCAGCTCTGTGCTCAGCTGAGACACACGGTTTAGTAAGTACTTCCTCTCACTGCTCAGGCTCTCTGACTGCGAACAAACACCACAGAAAATATAGTCATAAAAATGTTAATGTGTTGTTACTCTTTATGGACATAAATGAAAGTCCTACGCCGGCGATAGTTGTCTCACCGCTATATGCAAATGTTCCCCCAGCAAGTTATTGGCCTGCTTTGTCCCAGTGTGTGTCTCCAGGAGGCTACAAGGCAAAAACAAAAGCTGATATAGCTTAAATGCTGCGAGGCCTTGTGTTCTCATGCACACATCTTTCTTTGTTTCTTAGTGTCAGTTGTCTGCTAAACCAGTTGACTGCACAGCAACTGACACCACGTATTCACCCCCAGGCTGTTGGAAGAGTTGTGGTATGTGCATGTCAGGCTACAGCTGCTGTTTGGTGGGGTGGGGGATGGGGTGGGGGATGGGGGATGGGGTGGGGGATGGGGGATGGGGGGGTGGGTGGCAAGTGTGACAGGGTTTGGTCACTACAAACTCACTGTGTTGGGGGAGGGACAGACCCCAACAGTCCAACTGTTGATATTGACGAGGAAGCATGGATCAATCTACAACATAAACATCCGTAGAAAGGCACGGAGACATCATTTATTATTTTCCATGATCAATGAATCTATATAAACTGTTATGTAAAGCTATGTTGCTTTACAGCTATATGTTGAGTCTAACTGATTACTTGTGTCTGTAGGCCTATCACATCCACACATTGAACTCATTTGAAGAGAAGTTTTTGCTTAGTGCAATTCTCTGAGCCGTATTGTCCCTTGTGGTCCACAGCATATCACTACATGCAAGTCGTGAAAACGGTAGAATGGATCAGCCGTGCTGCGTTCCTCCCAAACCTTTTATATTTGTCCTTGACACGGCTGAGTTCATCCCTTGTCCTCTGCAGCTCTGCCTCCAGGCTCTCAATGCAAACCACAGTCTGCACCAAGTTCTGGTGAAGATCTGCATTCTCCTCTTGCAGCGCCCTAAGCAAAAAAAAAATCATGGGGAATGGTTGTTTGAAATATGTTCTATTTACAAAACTCACCAAACAGACATAAACCATTACCTAAACAATGATGAGTATTCATTCAAAACTATAAGGCTTTGCCTGTTTAGGTGTTTATATAATTTAAACCCTATGCCAGGTACACTGTTTTTAACCATACTTTGGAATTAGAGGAAAGAAAAAAAAATGCTATTTTTAAAAATTACTGTATGCAAGGTTTTCCTTTTTAGTAATTGTCAGAAAGTTCTAACAATAAGCACTTTGGTTTGAACGCAAATTATTCATGTTCATTTTCGCATCATGCAATTTGTATTTTCTGACCATTGGGCATGTGCAGCATATGTGATGCCTGAACTGCAGAAGGGTTTTAATTGGGTAATTTGGCTTTTGAATCACCTCTCGCTATCCTGTCACTCAATGATCATTACATAAAATGAGAGTTCCACAGCAACACCTCTTGCCATTAAACAGGGTTAGGGCCAGAGTGGATGCTCATTACATTGATCAATAATCACTGACCCGTTGCAAGATAGAGAAAACCGAATGAGCGCATTGCTCATAACTGAACTGAGCCTGGACAAACGTTCTTTCTTACCGGAGATGGTCAGCATCATATGGAGTGTCCTAAAAGCAGAATGAAATAAAAAATGTGAAAAATATCATTTTAGATAGAGGACACATGGACATATGTCCTTTTGCAAGATTATGAGTATCTAATAAGCACTTAAAGTATATTTCCATTCCATCGCTCTATGTCTAATGTTAAAGGATACATAAATAGAAGAGGGACATTAAATCAATCATTACATTGCTCATTTGTATTATGCCCCCTCAATGTACTCTGGTATACAGAAGCTGAAGCCTGCATCTGTTGTGTAAAACACCAGGGTCATTAGTCCATTAGTGAGGACATGGCAGATTGAATAGGCCACTCGCAGACCTGCCCCCACCCATTGATTAATTGATTAGTTCTACAGTCACAACCAGGATTTTCCCTTCGTAAATATAGGCATTAACCAAGCCTTTACTGGACAAGATCATTTCACTGAGACCAAATCCTTCACATCACAGACATCCGGAAAAGACTTGTTCTAGTGTTATGTCTATTTTATATAGACTGTAATACTGTAAGAACAAACTTAGGATGAGACATTTCAATATACGTAGCAATACATGTGTTGTCACTGTTTGCCAACATGACAGTAATTCAGAGAAATTGCAGTGAATGTGTCAAAAGAATTGCAGAGGGAGTTGCCTTTTAAACCAAAGGACTTTATCAGCTGCATTACTGCAGAATGATTCAGCTTTCCAGACGTCATCATGCCTGATTCAGCCCACACAGCCGATGACTCAGCTACACTGCCTCTGCAACGTTGAAGTGCCTCTCTTGCGAAGGCGTAATTCACCCCCTGCTTCTTCTAGAAAAAATACATTTGCAGGGCATTTCTATTTCAAATCCAGAATTTGTAGCCTAAAATCCTTATCCACCACTATTTTCTGTTATATCTGACTTAACCCAACATAGAAGTATCAAAAAATTAAAACACACTTACCCTGCATTGTTTACAGTGCACATTATAATGTGGATCATGTTCACAGCTGTGTTCCAAGCTGTGACTGGTAGCTGTGGAGGCCGAGTCCCTGGTTCTGGAGGAATCTGATTTTGTAGAAGAACATTCAGACGCAAAGCCTGTTCCCACAGCAACGCCTGGGTGCACCTGCTGAGGCTGGTTTACAGGGAAGTGTGGGGTATATTGACTGAAAGACACTGCACTACTGTTTTTATAATTGTGATGTTCTTTCAGCTGGCAGGGTTCAGGGCTGGTGCTCGTGCCATCCGTCAGGTGGGGGCCATATCTTACATATCTCTCGCCTGAAATCGAACCCCGTGTAGGTGAGGATTTCCTTTCTTTTTGGTTGCTTCCACGAGGAGAACTGTGTCTGGAAGACTGGGGGAAGTGGTGCGGTGGTGGACTACCATGATGGTTCTTGGCTGGATACGACTTTAACTTGTCAGGGTTGGAACTGTTGGAGTGTTTTCTGGGGTTCTTGCGTGCTGCTTTCTCTTGTCTGGTGTGCTGTTTGAGACGTCCCTCCCTATCCTCTCCCAAGCTTTCTCTGTGCTTTTTGGGCGGTAGCTGAGGTTTGACTGGGTCAGGTGTTTGGGATGGTGCAGGGTTTTTTCTTGCTGTTTTACTGTCGTTTACACCCAGTATGGTGAGCTCTGATGGGCTTATGACCTGTTTAGTAATCTCGTCAAGAAAGGCAGAGAACTGTAATTTTCCCTGTACAAAATTTGCCCTGGCTTGTTCCATCTCTACCTGAGTGGTCCCTTTTCCTTTCTGTCCATTTGGATCTTGTCCTTGTCTTGAGGATAGTACCTCCATCGACTTAGCTTTGCGAATGTCAGCGTATGGCTCCTTTTTCTTCAGAATGCCTTTGCTTGGTAGCTGACTTGAAGACACTGCCCTCTTGGGACCTCTGGAGACCCCTAACACAATGTCCTCCTCACTAAAAGCCAGACTCCGGTTCAAACTACTGGTCTTATACAATGATCCATAAGTCATGTGTGGAACCCTGGAATGTTTTCCTCCAAGATCACTTTCATTGCCCTGCAGAAGGCCTTCATCACTTCTGCTATGACCTTTGTCAAGAGAGGAGAAAACGTGCTTTCTCTCTTTATGCAAACCTCCACTCGAATCTCCCAAAGCACCGGTATTTTTTCTATGTTTGATGGTAGCAAAAACAATTGGCTCACTGCCGTCATCTTCCCTAAAAGCTCCACGAACATCTGCAATATTGGAGCATGACAGTGAATGCAGTGGCTGCTCAACATGACAATGAGAGTATGCATCATTCACACTTGGGTCCGTGTACCAGGACGAAAAGGAGGATGAAGAGGAGTAGTTCGAAGAAAGGGAAGAGGAAGAGGCCCTCGATAGAGTCACTGATGTTTCTTGTTTGTAGAGTATCTCATCCTCTTCGCTAGGAGGATTTTGCTGTGTTTGATGCAAATTGTGAGCATTACGATGGGAACCATCATGGACACAGTGACCATGATGATGGTGATGCTGGCTTTCATCTAGCTTTCTGTATGTGTCATCAAATAATGTGTACCTACAACACAAGGAAACAGTAAAGTTAATAATTGCTTTGTTTTGACCGCTAACTTTAGTAATAACGTTTTCTTATTACTAATGTATGTCTTGCCAAATGTCCTATGTGACAATATTTTTCAGTGAACCATCCTACCTGTGTTGAGAATCGTGATGGTGAAGGTGATGCTGGTGATGGGACTTCCGAGGCTTGATCTCATCTGGGCCACAGGGACTGTGAACAGGCTTGAAATACTTCTCCATCAATCCCTCTGAATAGGTACCTCCTCTGAGGTTGACTATACAGTCAGTTGGTCCTTAGTTGTTTTGCCTTTCCTGGCAAGTAGATTTCATGTAATGTGAACTATTGTGTCTGTCTCTTCGTGTGAACTGGAAAGATCTAGCCAGGACATGCAATGGAATTCTGAAGAGAAAAGCTAAATGATAACCTAATTGTCGAGGTGAAAAAAAAGTCCCAATATGAGTCCCATAAAAAAAAAAAAATAGAGAAATAAAAGAAGATTGTTCTTTTCCCCCAGAATGGTTTCCAATTGTTGGAGTTTTGTCATGAGCAGAATTGAGCTTGTCTTCCTCTTTGGCTGACTGTAGCAGAATGGAAGCATGGCTCGTGAGGGTATCAATTTTTTCATCACGCCTGATGTAACAGCATGGCTCTAATTGAAAAACAGGACACAATCGATGTGAGCTCCCAGCAGCAGAATCCATCTGCTTATTAATCATATGAAACAAGTGGGATTTACTCCTATTTGTTCAGGCACCTTCTTCAACTCCATCTCTTTAGTTCTAAGAAACTTTTGTTTTTTTATACCTTAAATGTGTCATAAAATTACACAAGGGATGGAATCACAAAAATGTATTAAATGTATTAAAATTAAATTATTTTAGTCATTATGACAGTCATTTGCACTTGATATTAGCATTATTTGTCACTCTCCAAAAACAAATTCCAGAGGACTTTTCATCTTTCATAGTTGATGATATATTGATAAATGTTTTGTTTTTTTTCACAAGTTACAATTTAAATTTGTATTATAAAAGAATAAAATGACAAAATAAATGAAAATGGACGTGACATGAAGCACATTTGAGACAGATAACATCAGAGCTCTTTCAACTGTTGTCAATTTTGATGAAAAATGTATGAACTGAAGCAGGAAGCTCGACAGTGAAATGAGACATCTCTCTTAACTGCACCATCTGGTGGTACAAGTTAGTAGTACCCCTTTTGGCCCTGTGTTCCAGTAATTTTCCACTCAATCCTGGCTGTTTCTGGAAAATGTCTAGTACAGAACGCACAGAATAACTTTGCTAAAAGGGTACATACAGTCATAAGTCACCTAATGATACTATTAAACTGGGTGGTTAAACTATATTACATTGTTGACTACGTCTATGCCTGGGTCTGAGCACGACCAGCTTGTACAATTCCAGAAAAGAATAATAATGAGATAATGGGAAAGGGAATAACAAAGGTTTAATTTAGGTCGCCAAATTTAAACGAGATGAGTAGGCTGTTTTCTTTTGTTCAATAGAAAAATACATCGTCAGTGCGGTAAGACGCAAGTAGTCCCGACATCTCGATCTAGTTTTATCCGGTTTGAAGGGCCATGTAACGCACAAGCAAAGATTATTCCGCGCAGCAGTTTCTCTGACGTCAACATTGTTTTTTTGTTTCATCCACCCTTGTTGTGAACTCGATTAAGATGTGTCGTTTGTGGTCGACGTTGTCGTTGTTATTGTTGTTGTGTGACAGAATGCGCTGTGGTTCAAGTAGGGACGTTGTAAATGATATTACACCGTTGCTTATCTGTGTTTAACAGAGTCTTGTCTAACAGCGCAGCTTTAACCCATCCCCTAAGTTATTAAACATTTTTTTGTAAAAAATGTATTGTACACGGGGAAACGTCAAATTTAATAGTTTATATACATACAAAGGGAACTATATTGTCCTCGGAAGGATACCACTTGCCTAACCACCATCTTGTATAAGTACAGGCAGCGACGCCATTTAAGAACAGACGACATCGGGGCGACTGCGCGTGGTGGTTGAGTGAGCTGTTGTGGTGACTTTGGTTTTGTCGTTTTCTACTCGATCGTTGTTTTTTATGTTGATGTTTTTCTCAGCAGATTTTGTTCCTTTTACACTTCGTGTGTACTTAGTATGATGGTTTAATGCTTCTTCTGAAGCTGTACTTTACCAGTAACGTTGATGCCTTAAGTTAAGACTTAAGATATTTTTGCGAATCTTTAAAACTTTGACTTTCTTTTGAGTTTGAGAGTGTAAGTAGCCTGTTGTGTCAATTGCAGTCTGTAGTGAGTTTGAGAGTTTAAAGTAGCCTATTGTGTCGATTGCAATCTGTAGTATTTTTGCGACGTTGTCGTGTCGAGTAGTCAAGAATTCCAGATCGAGTAAGGTGAACCAAAAATGGAGAATCATGTCGTCATTTTTATTCTTGGCATTTTTAAGTGTTTTCTATAGACATCATTTACCTAACTGGTCTATGATTTACCAAATGTGCCGTTTATATACTACGAACTGTTTTTTGTGTTACAGTCTGGTTTTCAGTTGGCACAAAATGGATGCCGTGACGTAACTGTTGGCCATTGGCCGGTTTTTGAAAAATGCGCAACGTAATTGGTTTGCGATAAAGGGAAAGGGCGTGGTTAGGACGCATACAGCTGGCGCGTTAGAAACCAAGACCTACAACAAACGGTTGAGTGTAAACGTTTTTAATCAAACTTAAAAACCGTTTATTCCTTTTTGTTTTTTGGAGAAAAACTTACGTTTTTAGAGATTTAAAGAGAAACGTGTGAGAATCTAATTTGGGCAATGTGCCAATGTCGGTGGTTTTGACTGTTGGTAAACGATTGATGTGTGTGTATATTTGAACTATCCAATTCGTGGATAAAGGAATGTCAGCTTAGCCTGCCAAACCTTTGCACTTAAAAAAAAAAAAAAAAAAAAAAAGAGCAAATCAAACCTTTGCACTAAAAAAAAAAAAAAAGAGCAAATCAAACCTTTGCACTTAAAAAAAAAAGAGCAAATCAAACCTTTGCTCTTAAAAAAAAAAAAGAGCAAATCAAACCTTTGCACTTAAAAAAAAAAAAAGAGCAAATCAAACCTTTGCACTTAAAAAAAAAAAGAGCAAATCAAACCTTTGCACTAAAAAAAAAAAAAGAGCGTTTGTTTGTTTTTAATGTCAGAAGACGGAAGAATTTTTTTTTTTTTTAATTTTTCAAGTTGGGGAGAATGGACTGCGTAATTATCGGAAGGCAATGGACTTCGTAGTTGTATGGAAGAATGGACTTAGTAATTTGAGGAAGATCGCACGAACCAAGAGGAGCCAGACAGGACCAGAGGGAACGGGAGGATTCCAGGTGCCAGGCAGGACAGGACCAGAGGGAGCGGGAGGATTCGAAGTGCCAGGCGAGCCGAACCCAGAGGGAGGGCGGAGCGAGCAGTGGGGACCGAAAGCGTCAGCTGTCGCCGAGTGACCACCAGAGGGAGCCAAAGGCACAGGACAGGGTAGAACCGCGCAGAGGGTCTCGTCGCTGAAGCAGGTCCAGACAGCCAGTGGGGAAGGGGGCGGCGGCGTCTCTAGCAACAGAAGTTTAAAGCGAAGCATTGGTTTGTATGTTGGGTAGCGGTACATTGTAACGTTCTCAAGAGTTTTAGTCAATATTTTTTCATGAATCTGTTGTAGAACACAACTTCTCGCACCGTTCTCTCTTCCTTTTTTCAGGCAAGCCGTGTAAATCGTTTATTACCGAGTTCATCCATCCAATTGTGCAAAGTGTGGTGGTGCTGCTGTGAGTGGTTGTTTGCCGTGGAGCGGAACAGCGTGTCGGACGTCACTACCCCCGCGATCCGAAGTAGTTGCCCCAGTCCGGAGTGGGAGGTGGTCCCTTTGTGCTTAGGTCATCGTCAAAGAAGTTATCGGGAGGAGGTGTGGGAATGGATGATTCCCTGTGCAGCCCATCGATGCGTTTACACAGCGACCCCCCCCCCTCCCTTGGTGCTTCAGCTCATCTGAGTTCAACAAATCGGCTTCATCTACCTCTTTATCTAAGCAGTGAGTGAATGCATGTAATGTACATGTGGGTGTAGCTATCCTGTACATTAGTATTTACTAGTACTATCGAATTAAGTGAATTGTAAATGACAGAAAATGTAACTTATCACTTGCTTTTGGCTAGTAAATGTTTCTGGGGTGGGAGGGGGTGTTTAAAACGTGTATCGAGTTCTTCTTCTTACAGGCTCTGCCCCTTAAAGGTGACGACCGAATCGCCCCCTGTGCTAGCTGCTCGATTGAGTTGAGCTCTCCTTAATTAATATAGTGCTGGATTGGATCATGTGAATCCACTACCTCTGTTAACAAAAGTAGGAAGGTATTTGCTGTTTGCTTGATTCAACTCATTGTTTTCAGTCTTATTCTTCACCTTTTTGAGTCGTGTTCCATGTGCTTTGTTGGGAAGGGTGGGTTGGGGGGGCCGTTAATCAGTTTTTCCCTAGACTTCACAGCTCCACGTCCCAGCGCAAAGCAAGTAGGCCACACCCCAGGCACACCGTAGCACTTCAAGCCGATACTCCCGCAGGATAGCAACTTCGTAAACTAGCCCACAGAGCTCACAAGATGCTCTTTCCCACAGTGTGGTAACCAGTCTTTTTACTAGAAGCCATCATTGTATACATCAAATGTGTGGATGGGTTTGGGTTGTGTATTTGACTCTTGCAGATGATGAAAGGTCAGCTCTTCAAAAATCGCCCTCAAAGCCAAGCCGACATTTTTGTAAGGACGGAAACCCTCTTGCTCAGGCTTGTGGCATTTAAATGATTCTTCAACAATGGCCGCATTATTCTGTACATTTTTTTTTAAAAAAAAGGCCGTTTTGCAATTTCAGTTATGTGCTGCTGTATATGAGGGGTATTGTGGGGGGAAGAGAGGCTTTTTTCCTCTGCATTTTTTCAGTGTGGTGTATCCAGTGCGCTTTCCAATACCGGAGACGTGTCCGGAACTCTGCTTGCACATTGTATGTACAAGTTTCCTTGCGCTTCGATTCGAGCCCCACGTAAGATTGACGTGTTCCTTTTCTCTTACATTCATTGTCTGGCTAAATATCTTAAATTGCCCTTTGGTACTGTGACTTGTATTGAGAATGGAATAAGTAGACTAACTGTAAAGGATCTTTTAATTTCGTAATAAATTCTTAGCCTGTTGTGCAGGAATCCAGTTTTGGTATGCATTTGTTCTTTTTGGGGGGGGTGTCTTGGGAAGCTTTTCTTGTGCTTTTTTCAGGTATGAATAAAAGGTGGGCGCGTGCTAGAACATGGATGTGACCCGCACTCGCTTAAGATCCGTTTCAAAATGGGAATTGGTGGCAGATAAGTTGGATACTTTGACAGCAGTATTCTCAACCCAAAATGGGATAACGCATCTTGAATGGGCTAAACTGCCCTGATGGTTCTCTAAGCTAAAGAAAATGGGCATGATTTGAAAGCCCAGTTGTGCTTCCAGAGTTCTTGAGATGATTAAGAGTTTTATTGGTTTGGCAGTGACCATTGGCAGCGTAAAGCATTTTGGTAAGGACTAGAAAAGTCTTGTTTTTTTTGTGTGGGGGGGGCAGGGGTTTCTTTTTTTTTTTCTTCCTACTCTGCTCTTACAGAACATTCCACTGGACGAAGGCAGTGTACCTAGGACAGCACCGGAGTCATCTTGCCCTATGAAATCAACCAGCATGCATTTTGAACGTGGAGTCAGGTTTTTTGATTGTTAAGTAAACGTATTGAGTTAAGCATGTAGTCCTCAGCTGCTTTCCATTGCGCAACTGTGCAAATGGCAGTTCAGTAGCATTCTGTGTGATCGCGCAAATGTGCGACGCTGTCCAAATTTAAGCAGCTGAGGAAGGCGGCGCATGGTGCGGCCTTTATTTGGACTGAGGTGCAACGCAAATGTGTTGCTGTACTTGACCGTTCAGTTTTTTTTTCTTTTTGGGTCGGTATGTCCCTATACTTTTCTTCACAGAACTCGCAGTACAAGTCTGGTTCTGGTGCAATTGAAGTCCTCTTGCCAGGAGCGTGTAGTAAGACGTTGGCTTAACTTGTCAAAATAAACCTGAAATGTTGCAGTTGATTTAATTTCCAGTAATGACAAAGCATTCACTTGCATATTCTCTCTTGGCCTTGGGCCCTTATGTCTTTGCATCTTCAAACAAAAAGATGAGTAGAACTCCAATCTTTTAGTTTTGTGTGGTGGGTGTGTTGTGTAGATCACTCTGTTTCAGATCATTTTCGTCTGTCTGCACCGATCTCGCCTGCCTCTGAATGCAAAGCCTTTGTGGAACCTGTCAGCGAACATGAGTGTGGCCCTTCTGAATGAAGTACCAACCAACCAACCCCCCTGTGCGCTTGAGCTTAAAATCTGACCCTCGACGTCCTTCGCAGAAGTCCCGCTCTTTGTTGTGTGTGTGTGTGCCTTTTCTTTCCTCTTTTGGTTTCTCAGGTCAAATCCCCTTTTAAATTGTCTCATAATGTCATCTGGGATGGGCCTAACCTGTGATGGAGCACTGAGAATCCAGTCACATTGCAATCAAGAGCTGCAAGCTTGTCGCGCTAATACTGCATCTCTTCAGTCTCATTGGTGCTGAGTTAAGTAATTTCGGTTACCTTGATTTATTTTGTTCCTTAACAAATCATGGCTTTTAACATTTTACCCCGACATGATGCATGTACATCAGCTATGCTTAACATTGAAACACTACATTGTGTCCATGTAGTTGTCACATTGCAATATTTGCAAGGGAGTTTCTTTTGGGGATGGGTGGGTGGGGGGAGACAACGTTCTTCTCTCTTTCAGATTTCTTGTTCAGGTTAACTTCTTACTGAACCGGATGACAAATCGGGAGTCGCGATGACTTGGTACAACGGCCGCTAGGGTACCGTCTTATTTCCTCTGAAGGAAGAATTGAGCGTCGCCGAGGATCAATAACCGCAGTAAATGCTTGACGTTTGTGGTAACCGATGACCATTTTGTGAAAACGTGTTCCTGAAGTACTGGTCGGGGGGGGTGGGGGGAGGGCACATAAATTGTTTCTCTTTCTCCGTTTACAGCTGCAAAGTAGGCAAGAAAGTCGTCGCTGTCCTTGCGTGTCCCGCGAGACCTGCAGAATTTCAAGAGCAATGCAACTTTGAGTGTCCCCAGGGATTGTGGTATCGTGCCAGTAGTATGGAAGAAAACACGGAATCAGTTGCCAATGCTGGGGTTGGGGGCGGGAAACCAGTTGTCCTATCTTCTAGTTGCAGCCTCGTGTCCCTGAAAGTCCCCTCGTGGCGAGATAATGTAGCAGCCATTGTGAAGGGGTTTTCTTTTCCTGGGGGAACAATCCGTTTGTTCCTCCAGGTTTTGCTTTTGCCCTTACAGCAACAACAAAAAAGCAAAAGACTCCGGTGGTGGCACTCCCACTTGTTGGGACGGGGTTCAATTCCCTGCGGTGTCTTGCTTTTTTTATGGTATGCTGCATTGGGTTGTTCAATGATAAAAGCTCATAATTGGGTTTATATAATGGGTCACACGCAGTTTTTTTTACTGTTTGCGTTATTTATTACGTTTTCTGTAATTGTTTGTTCAAAAAAATAAAGCAATTTGATTTGTGATATTGGTTACACATTGGGTAATTTTTACTTTTCTATTTAATAGTCACATTAGGAAAAAAAATCTAACTACACTTACAATGACTCATTACAAATAAGCACGGAGAAGGACTTTGATTTCCGAACTTTTTAATCTAGTTTAAGATTTGAACATAATGTAAGGTTTGAAGAACGTGGCATCTGATTGAGATCAGCACTTATTAATGCATCAAGTGCTGCCTAAGATGAAATATGGTCTGTTTTTCTGTAGTTATACAAATGTCAACTAAACTACTTGATAAACTATGTAAACAAGTTGGGTACACAAGAAAACATATTTTGATGAGGTGGATATATGAGGTATTTGTGTTCATCTCAATTGCTTCATTATGCACCAGCAGCCAGAATCTGCATGTTTCCGAGAATGCGTCGCCACCATTACTTGGATACGTTCCAAATAAGATGCAGTTTAAGGAATATGTTATGAAGCACAGAAATTGTTTATTTGGTATTTTAAAGAATCTCTGAAAAGGCTGATGCTCCTGGGAGGCAAAAGGTATGAGTGTGTGGCAAGATTCAGTGCTGTGTTAACAGGGAGGTTGGAATGGAGACCTTCACACTCAACAAACCACACTGTTATCTAGATCAATGAAGTGGAATCTTTTACCTTTGTTTAAGACTGGAAGTGGGCAAGTTTCACTGTTTTACTATCCATAATAAATACATTGATGTTTTTTTTTTCAATACTCTGGTTGGTGTTCTTATTCTATTGTTTTTTCTTTAACTTATAAAACAAGTGAGGTAATTATCTTCATGACATTCCAATTGCAATTAAATAAGTTTAAGTGTTTGGTTTTTTGTTTTTTTTTAAACATTGCAACTTACCCTTGTTGATTGGTTCTTGTTTTAACAAAATTAGTGAAAAAAGATTAAAGGAAAGAAAACTGCCAGTTAATAATTAAAGTTTCAGGCTTTTGTGTGATTAATAGTTATCCAATTATTCATTTTAGTGGTATTTCTGGTATGTACTAATTTCACTATAAATTTTAATAGAATGATTAATCAAAGAAGGATCAGGGAACCCATAGATTTCACAATAGCCATTTTCATTTGAGGTGCTGAATTAAAATAATAAAAGGGTAAGTTTTGCTTATTTTTAAATGTTACCACCCAATAATGTAGTAAAACATTACTTTCTTCAAACAAACATTAGATATTCCTTGTGAATCTTCTAACCAACGAACTGAGTTAGGAAACCCCATGTAACATGGATGATTATATTCTAAGTATCAGAGCTCACAAGCCATTGCTCATTTTAATTTTAAATCACTCGTCTTGTTCTGATGCTGTAAGGGGTTGTCGTTCCGGAACCTTTGTCCGGCCATTAAGGTGACACGGAAACATTACGCATCCGTGCCAGATAACTAGCTAGCGTTTAGCTGGCAGTGCCCAAACGTTCCTGTGTGCTTGATGAGGTGTAGGAGATGTGGTCCTTTTTTGCCAGGGATCCTGTCAAAGACTTCGCTTATGAGATTCTACCAGACACCCAAGAAAAGTCTGGAATATGGACCTTGCACCGAGGGAAGCGAAAGGTAAATAAGGGAGACCGGAACCCAAAGCTGGGTTAGCCGCTTCGTTGTTCAGGCCCAATATGTAGCTCACTAAGCTAGCCTAAAATGTACGACTGTTTTGCTGTAGGCATTTTGAGCTTATTTTCTTGCTGACTAAATTCATTTTCACTTTAGAGGTGCATGCTCTTTTCAGGCCTTTCATAATAATTAGATGTCATTTCGTGACATGATGGTCCTCATGAGAAATTCCCCTTTTTGATTTTGCTAACGGTGCGAGCTAAGACTTGTTTATGTCGAGAGACACGTATTTCTCGCCACGTCACACTGTTTGAGTCTTATTACCAACCGTTAACCACTAATAAATAGCTATTGCTTTTTTCAGTCGACCGTCTACCACATGTTTTACAATTTCATGTCTGTATCGTACAAAGTATCTAATTATTAGGTGTTTAGTATTACCTTTGAATGACGGCAACGTCAATCACTGCAGGATGTCACTGCACAGCAGCAGGATAATGACAACAATACCCTACGTTTAGATATTCTTGCTGTGATTGTTTTTTTGTTTTTTTCCCTCCCACCAATCGAGTATGTTGACATGGTCTTTTTTAATGCTGAAATGTTGACTGTTTATTTATTTATTTTTATTTTTATTTTCTAAACATGACATGACATGACATGACATGATGTCAGGTATTTTAAGGGACTAATTTCAGCCCAACTTGTGTCTTCAGACCAATGGAGAGCCGGTGTCAGTCTTTGTGTACGAGGTTGCACAGGGCACAGAACAGCAGACCCAGCTAGCCAAGGCAGCCTTCAAACGTATGAAGACTTTGCGTCATCCCAACATCCTGGCTTATGTTGACGGACTGGAGGTGTGTGCTTGTGTACATGCAGCAAATGTTTCAAGTATTGGGAGAAGGATTTTTATCACAGCTGCTTGGTTGCATGTTGTAAACTAAACTAATTGGTTGTTTGTCATGTCAATAACATGTATTGAGTTATTTGTCACCACTTTCTGCTGTCCCTGCATGGTTTCACTCAGACAGAGGTGAGCTTGCTGACCAAGAAATTTAGTCTACTGTATACATACGTGTAATACACATTTGTCTTTTTAAATGTATTATTTCTAAAATAGACATCGCTGTGATAATTACTGTGCTGTATGTTATAAATAGAATGATATTTTGTGTGGTGGAGTGTTGATACAATAACTTCCATCTTTACAGTTTGTTTGGTATTTGAAATGGAATACCCTGCAAGTACTATAGTGAAAGATTCACACTTAATGTCTTGGTTGTTTTACAGACAGAGAAGAGCCTGTACCTGGTTACTGAACAGGTGAAACCTCTTGCGGTCCACCTGAAGGCGCAGGCAGACAAGGGAGGAGCAGGAGACTTGGAGGTCTCCTGGGGATTACACCAAATAGTTGTAAGAGCAGAAGCCATCTGTTACTTTTCAAGGAGTGAAATGTCATCTGTAAGCCTTTTTCTACCCTTGTGCTCACACAGAAAGCCCTGAGTTTCCTGGTCAACGACTGCCATCTGCTCCACAACAACTTGGGTGTGTGGGCCGTCTTCGTGGATCGAGCTGGAGAGTGGAAGCTCGGGGGCCTTGAGCATGTGGCCCCAGAGCAGGGTGATCCAAGTGGGGTCTCACTCCCAACCCCCAAGACAGTTTACCCAGACATGGAGAAATATGACCCGCCTGAGGCGAGCAATGGTGGCGCTGAGAAATGGTGAGGCAGCGGCCGTCAGAATAAAAGTTGTGTAGAGGTGGATAAATTACAGCTCCAATCCCAAATTGGCTGTTACCCTACACCACTTCACTTCAGTATCACTTGATATTCTCATTTTGATGAATCATTTATAACTGCACATTTTGCAAGTATGAAAGGAGCACTGGATGAGGCTGTTTTGGGATTGGTTTTACTTGTCTTATGCAAACAAAGATAAGAGATTCATAGCAGAGCATTATTATAAAGATGCCGGAGTACATTGTAAATCTTATGACAACACATTAACAGTCCTTTTGCCTGATGTTGTTTTTCCTCATCAATTGCTTTGTTTAACTGCATGGTGTGCTTGTTGCAGGACAGGGGAGGTGTGGCGGCTAGGTTGCCTAATCTGGGAGGTGTTCAATGGGCCGCTGCCTCGCACGTCCTCCCTTCGCTCACTGGGAAAGGTAGACACTTCACTAGAGAAGTCAATATTCCAAAGATAATCTTGTTGTTTTCTCGTCATTTTGATAATGTTACTGAACAACAGTAGAAGAATATATTATAGTGTATTAATGCTGACTTTTGCAGGACTATGCAAAGACCTTAAATACAACGTATGAGACCTTCTTATGCCTTTTGATGGAGCCACACTGGTGATGGAAAATTGTATTTGTGAGACTCCTCTATTATTTCCTGCAGATCCCAAAGTCCCTGGTCTCTCATTACTGCGAACTGGTGGGTGCCAATGCCCGAGTCCGACCCAATCCAGCCCGGTTCCTCCAGAACTGTCGAGCACCAGGGGGTTTTCTCAGCAACAGCTTTGTGGAGAGCAACCTGTTTTTAGAGGAGATACAGGTATGCACACGTTCAATGTAATTACATTGCAATGTAATGGTCTAAATCTTTGTCTATATCACAAAATGAGAAACATTTTCTGGATGGATTTTCTTAGTGGGACCTGTTCTTATGTATATATATATATAATAGATAAACCAAATGCTAGTACGATCCTCAAGTTGAATTCAACCCTTTACTCCAGATCAAGGAGCCATCTGAGAAGCAGCAATTCTTCCAAGACCTGAGCGACAACTTGGACTCTTTCCCAGAAGACTTCTGTAAACACAAAGTCCTCCCTCAGCTGCTCACAGCTTTTGAATTTGGCAACGCTGGTGCCGTAGTTCTGACGCCGCTCTTCAAGGTCAGTCTTGTTTAAATCCTTGTTGGAGTAAACTCTACATAGCCTGATGTGGATCACATATGTACCGACTTGATTTGAGGTTTTCCAACTACGCCCATGCCCTTGTGATTTTTGTGTGGCAGGTGGGGAAGTTCCTGTCAGCAGAAGAGTACCAACAGAAGATCATCCCGGTGATTGTGAAGATGTTTTCCTCGACAGACAGGGCCATGAGGATACGACTGCTGCAGCAGGTGCAAGTCCTACACCATGACTGATACGTCATTTCCGTGTAGAGGCCAGGCATAAAAAATAAAAACAACTCAGTCACTCAAATACAACCATTAACTTCTATCCTCACATCTGCTCTGACATGGTTTAATCTGCCTCAGATGGAGCAGTTTATCCAGTTCCTGAATGAAGCGGCTGTCAACTCCCAGATTTTCCCTCACGTTGTCCACGGCTTCACAGACACGAACCCTGCCATCAGGGAGCAGACGGTCAAGGTACTACTGTGAAAGACAAAATCTCATGCTACTCACGTGTTACTGTCTTGCCTGCTGTCAGCTTTTTTTTTTTTAATTTTTGCGTCCTCTCTTGCTTCAGTCCATGTTGCTGCTGGCTCCTAAACTGAACGAGACCAACCTGAACCAGGATCTGATGCGTCACTTCGCACGACTGCAGTCCAGAGACGAACAAGGCCCGATCCGTTGCAACACCACCGTCTGCTTGGGCAAGATTGCCTCCTACCTCAATGCCGGGGTAGAATATATCAGCGTCATGCAACAGCTTAAGTTTAAGCAAAAACAAAAGAAAAAACACACACAGACTGAAACAAAACCAATGACCATTTGAAACGGAACATTTGTCTTTCCAGACCCGACAACGTGTTCTTGTCTCTGCCTTCTCTCGAGCCACGAAAGACCCGTTCCCAGCTTCACGCTCGGCTGGCGTTCTTGGCTTTGCCGCCACACACAACTACTACAATTTGACAGAAATCGCAGCCCGCATCCTGCCCACTCTCTGTGCCATAACTGTTGACCCTGATAAGAGCGTCCGGGACCAGGTACACATGGCTTGCAGAGTGTGAATGTGCTCTCCACTAGCTTTTAATTCATTGATAAGAAAATGTCGCTCTACAATTACTTCACATTTTATGGGAAGATATCTGGAGTATTTGTCAGTAGCAACAGTTTCATTGGTCTTATCAAAAAAACAGTAGGGATTTTAATTGAGAAAAAAAAACAAAACAACTAATATTATCACCATTTAACGAAAAAAAATGGTGATAAATTGTGTGGCCTATATATTATTTATTATCCTTGACAATTCCAAAGTATTATGTGTTATCACTAGATAGGGCGAAATGGGTATCTTCCATATTTATATCTTCCTTCTCTGTCTGCCAGGCTTTCAAAACCATCAAGAGTTTCCTGTCCAAGCTGGAGACTGTGTCCGACGACCCCACAAAGCTGGCAGAAATAGGTATTGACTGTTGTACTGGGACTCCTAATTCAGTTTATTTGTTTATTTTTCACTTCCATGAAATGTCGCCCTTGAAGCCTGTAATCACGCAGCTTAACTGGTTAAATCCCAGGATCAGTTTAAATCTGAAAATTTGCTTGACTTAAATTTCTTTTAACTTTTTTTTCCTATCCCTCAGAAAAGGACGTTGCGTCCTCTGCCCAGCCATCGGCTGCCTCATCCGGCTGGGCCGGCTGGGCTGTGACGGGCATGTCCTCCATCACTTCTAAGCTGATTCGTAACGCTCCGGGGACGGACGGCGCTGCAGCAGAGGGCAGCGGCCCCACCAACGAAACCAGTCCCACCAGTGCAACTAATGAAGCTGCTGCACAGGGTAGGTGTCCGTTGTTCCTCCTGTGACTCTCCCTGGCCTGTCTGCCACCCTGCCTCTCTATCTCTACTTCAACCATGTTTGTAGTTCCTTTTCTAGTTCCAGAGTCTGGGTCTGCTCAAGAATTCTTTTGTTTTTCGCTGCCACTGTTGCTTCAAACTTGCTCTGGATGACTCTTGTGTTTGTGCAAAGCGCTTTGAGATGCTTCTGTAGATGAGCGCTTTATAATGTTCTTTTCGTTGTTTTTTTTTTTTTAATCTTATAACATAAGATGAAAGAAGGTGCCCTCAATGTTCCAAGTTCTTTCATAAGTTCCCATGATTTCTGCCCTAGGTTCTGAAGAGCAAACGCCTAAAGCCTCTATGCCTCACCACCACACTGCCTCTAGTCATGCCAAACAATCGCCGTCACTTGCAGTGACAGACAATGATGGAGAGCCCGTAGGAGACCGCTGGGATGACGACGAGGACTGGGGAAGTTTGGAGGTTGGATTTGTACCATATTTGAAATTTAACAGGTTTACCAAGAAAAAGAATTTTCAGACTCAGAAAGTTCCTCCTGTTATAGGAACCAGGGAAGAATCGCTCCGAACCAGATGACTTGAACAGTGACTGGTCAGGAATGACGTCATCCAAAAAGAAGGCCAATGATAGAGGAGTAAGAGGCATTTATACTAGTTTATCTCAGACTTATTAGGCCCTAGTTTCCATCAATACATTATTTTTTTCGTTCGTGGCACCAAAAATTAAAATCTAATCTTTTTACTATCCACAGCTTATAATAAGGACATCTTTTGCTTTTATATTTAGCTTTTTGGAATATCCCTTCCCCTGTAACAATTCTAACGTTAAAAAATGACAACATTGAATTTGTCTTTTTATTGAGATATCAGTTAAATTTAAATTAATTATTAATGAAGTGATTCCATATACTCATCAAAAGTATATGTGTGTTTGTCAACCACCTGAAAACTTTCTGTTCATCCATTTTTCATTTTGATCTTTCAGCCTCTTCAAATAATCACTGTCTAGATAATGTCATTTTAAGTCACATCAGAAAATTCCAATCACTATCTGAAAATCTTGAACCATCCCTAACCTGCTATCACGGAATCTACTTTGAGGACTCCTGATTTACACCAACAGCTGCTTTCTGTGTTGATAGCAACTGCATTAACAGTATTATACTTGACTTTTCAATGATGCCCATCATCAAGAATTTTCACGTTTGATGTTTTCAGTTTGTCCATGATGCACTGGATCCTTGTTTCTCTCCCGCAGGTGGGTCGGTCGACCTCCACAGCTGTGAAAAAGCAGAGTTCAGACTGGAGCAGCTCAGGCTGGGACGCTGACGACAGCTGGTCTAACGAGAAGGAAGGCCAGGGTCAGAGCTCTGCTGGCGAGGATGGCTGGGGAAACGACTGGGCTGAGGAGGACACGGACACAACGCTGAGCAGCAGCACCCTCCCCCTGCCCGAAGGGGTTCGGCTGGCGAGCGACTACAACTGGGACACCAGCAGCACAGCCAAAGGAGGCAGCCAGAGCGACCTGTTTGCCAGCTTGTCCCAGAGAACCACAACTAGCACCACTGCCATCACGGTAAGAGAGGTGGGGGAAGGAAGAAAAAAAAAAAAGACTGAAGCCCGGATTGTGTTTGTGGGGTTTTAATTTCAAATTGAATTCTGCTATCCTGAGAGACATTAACTTCTTTCTGTGGATAAAAATAAGAAGTCAAGTGTCTCATGAGTTTAGCGGATTGTACAAATAGATAGGATTTAAGGTAATAATTTACATTTCCCGATATTTTAAATAAATAAATGCAACTACACCTAGAACCCAGTAGCCATGATTTTTACTTAAATATTTTATATCGTGATCAGCTTGTGCAGATGTAACAGTCTGGATTTTTAAGTTTCAGTCCACCCTGAGATCACTTGTGCTTTGTTTCCCTCAGGCTGGAGACGGGTGGGGTGCTGAGGCATCAGGAGACTGGGGAGCTGAGGAGAGCTGGGAGTCTGTGGATGGGAACCCGAGTGAGTATCAAAGCCTGCTTGCCCTGACTAGAACATTGGCATTTATTATGCACAGACTAAGGATGCTAATTATGGATTCATTCATTATAGTTAGTTAATTGATCGTATCGATAGATTAACGGTTATTTGATAAGCAGCGATTTTTGCTGAGAACCTAAAGTTCACAATGAAAAATGTGTAAGGAACACATTTAATCCTTTAATAATGTTGAGGGTCCAATGTCAGCCATTTTTACATTCGAGAACAGTAGAACCACCCTAAACATTTATCCTCTGATTTTTAGTTGATTTCTAATGGGTCACATTTCAACTTTTTTTTCTAATGGTTGTTTAAAAGTAACTTCTTCTAGGTATATTATGCCCATACCAATATCTAGAGGTGAATTGCTCTTTCCTGCCACTACGCTGTTATAATGATATTACCTACCCATGTAAAAAAAATGATAAATTAATTGCGACTAATTTAATTTTGTCAACTAAATTCTTTTTTTTTTCTTTTTTTTTTTCTTTTTTTTTTTTTCCCTTGTCCGGTCCGGCCATAATGACAAGCAGAAGTGTCTCTGAATGTCTATGATGGCTGACAGATTTTATTCTCAGAGGTAGATCTTGAGAGTGTGAGCCACGTGGGTGGTTTCAGGAACTACCTCTTCAGTGGTTTTATTATAATGTTCTTGGTGACATTCTGGCCATGACCGGACTGAGGGGGATAGATAGGGAGGTGAGTAGAGAGGGGAAATGAGTGTGGGGAGGGGGGGATGATGAGATGATGAGAGGGATAGAGAGAGAGGAGTAGAGGAGGCAACTGGCAACAATATACAATTGTGTTAAAAGAGAACAAAACAGATCGTAAATATGCATAGCTAATTGTCAGATAGTGCATATATACCCATACAAACATACATGCGAGTTCATTCAGTGATGTTAATAATAATAGCGATGATAATAATAGCAACGTTAATAGTAATAATAATAATAATAATAGTAATAATAATAATAATAATAATAATAATAATGTTGATAGTAATAATAACGATGATAATAATCTACTCATGGATAAATATGACAATAAGCTATGCAATAGTGTACAACAGTGTACCCGCGCTTGTAAATATTTGTGTGTGTGTGTGCGTGTGTGCGGATGTGTGTGTATATTTGCATGTGTGTATACTTGTGTGTGTGTGCATGTTTGTATCTGTGTATACGTGTGTGTGTGTGTGTGTGTGTGTGTGTGTGTGTGTGTGTATGGATGTGGTGGTGTGTGTATGGATGTGGTGGTGTGTGTACCTGAATGTGGGAGTGGGTGTGTTTAAGTACGTCACTGGAAGCAGGCTGCCAATTAGTGCGGTCTCCGAGGCCGCAACCGCCCCACGCCAGCGACGAGCCGGGGGGGGGGGGGGCCCGGACACGGCATACCCGCCACAAAGCTGGCCAGGAAGAGGCCCGGAGCAGCAGGCCCCCGGGCCGGAGGGCACCCGCCCCACGAGGAGCCAGGGCAGGATGACAGGGAGGCAGATACCCCAAGGAGAAGGGACACCACCCAGGGCGGACAGGCAGCAGAGCCCGGCCCCCGGACGGGGGCCCCCCAGGGCAAGCGAGACCAGACTCATCCCCATGACAGGACCCAGCCCCTTCACCCACCGGGAGGATCGGTACCCAAGGCAGGCCCGGGCACCCAGAGGCCCCCCCCCTACGGACCCAGTATGGCGCATCAACCGGCCCCCTCCACCCCCCACACCCCCCAGCCACCTCCACCGCCCCGGGACCCCCCGGCGCCAGGGGACAGCCCCCCCCCCGGCCCCCGGGGCCACAGCCGCACCCCCGCCCCCAACGCCGGCAAAGCGGGCCCCCGAGCGAGAGTCCCCCCTGGTTCCCCCTGTGCCCTGTAAAAGAAGAAGATAAATAATTAAAAAAGATAAAATTAAATACTCAATCCGTGGGCCCCCGCCCACCATTGTCAGACCCCCGTGTCTCAGGTCGTCGCCGCCCACCCGCCCCCGAGCGGCGCAAGGGGACCACCCAGGCAGCGGCCCGGTCCCGGGATTGGGGGAAGGGGGACCCCGCCACAAGTGGCAAGGTCCCCATAAGCCCAGCCGGTCTCGCACCTCGGGGGCACCAGACTGCACAGGGCCCATCCAGGGTGGGAAAGATGTCGGGTCCAGCCCCCACTAGCAGGCCGACCCCGCTGTGTGTAGGAGTGTCAGTGTGTGTATATGTGCACTTGCTGGTGTGTCAACTAAATTCTTAATCGACAATTAATCAATAATCGATTAATTGTTAACATCCCTAGCCCATACAGTCTTTTTTGCATACATCCTGTTTATCAATCTCAGCGTGTCCTTTTGTCCCACCAGGTCTCAGTAAAGCCGAGCTGTCCAAGAAGAAGCGGGAGGAAAGGAGAAAAGAGCTGGAGGCCAAGCGGGCAGAGCGCAAAGCCGCGAAAGGTCCTCTGAAACTTGGCGCACGGAAGCTGGACTGATGAGGAGAAGCAAAGCAAAGGAAGATCTGTATGAGGAGCCAGCAGCAAAGTAACTGGACTCAGAGCAGCAGATAGAGGTGTGGGACGTTAACCAATGAGAGCTGTTGGTTCAGCAGAAGAAAATGTCTCATGGCCGTCTGCTACAGTGCATCATCAATGCATTACTGGAACAGAAAAGTGGACCATTGAAGCAGAACTGCTTGCAGCTGATAAAGAAAAAAAAAAAAAAAAAAAACGTCCCCCATTTTACTTTCTCTATGAAAGACGCTGTCACCTGTAAAGCAAGTGTATATAGAATGGAGTCAATAGGGGTCTTAAAATCACATGAATAAGTTGCATTTCTATATATAAATATATCTTATCAAAAGATCAATTGGCCATGTATTGAATGTTGTCAGAATCCACAAAGACACACACACACACACACTGTGTGTTACGTTCCACCATCATCAACTTTCAGACTCCAAACTTAGAATCACGCCCTGCATGCTTTCGTTTTCTCAACTGACTAGAACAAAAGAGGTCATGGCTCAGAAGAATGACGTGTTCAGGCTGTCGACGTGCAGTGCAGGAACAACCAGTGCCATGGAGAAATGCAGGTTTGGAAGGGAATTCCTTGGGGTGTTCTTGCTGGACTTTTTCTATGTAGTCTGCAGTTTAAAAAAATCTAATGATTTAGGTGCACTACATTTGCAGCTGAGCAAAGATGCGGCCACATTTGCAAACTATTCTGCAGACACCAGATCTTGGAAACATCCATATTATGCAAAATGTACATTCCCAATGTTTTCTGACTTCTCACAAGGCTAGAGAAATGACGAACGAAGTTGGTTATGCCACCTTGCACTTTGTGACATCACAAAGGGCACTGATGCTGTACTGACAGCTCTGCAAGGTCTTTGATCGCACTGCCAGCCAGGGGTTCATTCTGCCATTGGACTCACAGGTGGCTTTTGTCCCCAAGGTACCAAAAGCGTTTGATTTAGCAGGATTTGGAAGGCTGTAAACAGAAGAGTCAGGATGCTACTTTTGGATAATGCAAAGCTCCTGCTGGAGTGTGGGCAGAATAGAACGTGAAAATGTGTAAAATCCACATTCATAACAATCTGTCCATTCTTTCCCCACTGCCTTGTGTGGGAGCAGGAGTTTTGAGGTACCCTTAGACTGACTGACTTGCTGTTTGCATGGTGCCTTTTTTCCTCCCGATTTTTGCAGGATCACATTCATCAGTCGAAACAAAACATTTTAGAAATGGACTTTAAATGTTACATAGAAACATTCCAGTGTTTTCATGAAGTTTTCACTTATAACCTCACATCTCTGGACTGTGTTGGAGCAGATGTTTATACGTTTGTCATGTAATGTTTACACAATGTTTTTTTTTTCCCCCCACTGCGAGAACTGAACGACAGCGGAATACACAATCCAATCTATGTAGCATGTGGACTATTTTCAGAAATAAAGACAAGTAAAGTTTACATGTACTGTATGCAAATGTTATTGGACTAAGTTTTCCTTAATGTAACAAACATACTGTGTGTTTTAATATTTGGCTTAGAGTTTTTTCGAGTCAGATTTCCTTACTTGCTCACTGACATTTTTGGAAGAAATTGGTAAATGCATTTTTGTCAACAATGTGGCACTTTTATTCTTTATGAGAACCTCACGGACTTGGACGTGGACATGTGAAACTATCAAAACACCCCCCCCCCCATTCTGGTGTGTCAGACAAACACTCATCCAGACTAAAATTCTCAAAATTACAAACAGACGTCAGAAGAATTGAAATAAATAGCTCTCATGCAGAAACAAGCTTTTGTGAAAGTGACAGACCTCCAGACCTGACGATCTGTTTTACAATATTTGTCTGTTCAACTAGTTGTAGACAAGTCGCAAATCACCAAATGAACTTCGTACTTTCATAAAAAGTATCTGGCGAAGCACGGCAATGATTTCATCACAGAGAATGTAGCGTTTTTGTGGAATTATTTATTTTAATAAAAGGCCCATACCCTTGCAGTGAAAAAACATTCAATTAGAAATCTTTAAAGTCCTATTGAAACATTGAAATTTATTTCAGCATTTAAATGAGTGAGCATTTTGTCTCCGTAACACACTGAATTAGTGACAGAACACTGTTTAATGATTAAAACAATTTATTTGTTGTGTTTGTAATCATTTTAAAAATTATCAGTCTCAAATGAATAATTGACTCACTGTTAAAGACAGCCTTTGCAAAATTTGTCCTTCTATTCCAACAATTGAGTGGCATTTCCTCATATGTGTATGTGTATAATTTGGGCTTTTCTGGTGATCTGGACTTCAGTTTCAGCTTGTTCACCTTCCCACTGCGACTCTAAACAGATTGAGAGCCACCACCAAAATGATCCCCACCATGGCAGAAAAGCAGAACGCAGAAGCAACTTCTGCTGCCTTACGCACCTGTAAAGGAAACATCAGCTTTTAAGAACTATTGTTTTTGTTCTCTGTTCTTTGTCAATTGCACTCCCCTTTCCATCCTTTGAAATTTTCAGCCATTTCCATGCTAAGTAAAAAGTTTTTACGCCAAATAAATTGACAAGTCTTTAGCTGTTGGAAAAGGTTTGGGGAAAAGAAGCTACAAATTCAGGTGTGCACAATATATATATATATATATATCCAAGAGGAATTTTCTCCAGAAAAGACAGTTGTTTATTCGTTATTTGACACTAAAAACAGAGCTTTTATTGTGGTACTTCCGGTTGCGGGCAGCTTGAATTTGCATAGTAGCTAAATATTTAGTTTCACTCGAAAAATGTAGTTGTAACATTTAGATTTAGGTGTAACATTTAGATTTAGATTTAGCATTTAGATTTAAATTTAACATTTAACATTTAGATTTAGCATATAGACCTAGCATTTAGATTTAACATTTAGATTTAACATTTAGATTTAAAGTGTTAAATGTGCTAAAAAGTGACTTTAAAAAATGCACACAAATTTTTTAAAACGTCATTTGAAGCTAAATGTGACAAAATGTTGCTGTTGCTATTTTAAGCGTGAGAAACTTTACAAACAGCACCCCATAAATTTCCTGCTCTGTACCCAGTCATTATCGTGCCAGTCATATTTGTTGTCAGGCTTCAAATTCAGACCTTAAAAGAATATACATTCTGTATTTCTGCTTTGTGTTACTTTTCAAATAGTTTGCTCACTAACCTGCCGCGACTCATGCTTCCCATATCGAAGGTTTTTCCCAAAGTGCTCACAGTTCCGAGAGAGGACGCTGTAGTTGAACTCTTTGCCCACCAGTGCTCTGGCATCCCTCACAATGTCGTCAGCTGGGCGGGGCTTGTACTTCTTGTCCATAACATTGTTGATTTTCCAGCGGTTACTTCCCACCACATCACAGAGCTTCTGATTCTGTATAAGGCCCTTGTCGCCTCCCACGGACATCCTGCTGCTGACTCCTGCTACATATTTTTATGACATAAAAAAATTACACTAATTAGACAAACATTCAGACCAATGTGTCAGATGTCAGTGAATCAAACTTACAATTTGAGGTCAGGTGAACAACAGACTCATCGCCAACATACAGAGCCCAGTGCTGATAGCCATTTCTGCGGACCTCTATCAAGTCTCCTGGCTTTGGTTTCTTATTGGACTAGTTGAACAAATGGTCGAAAAAATTGTTTATTACAGAGACTTGGCCACAGCGTTAGTGAAACAATAACATGGTAGAACCTAAACATGCCTGGCTGCTGGTGATGTCAATCACCTGTGACGTGTGATATAAAGTATAGGCCCTTTGTGACTTCACAAAAGGACAAATTGCTTAACTGAGTAGCCTTTCTCTGAAAGGTGAAATGTAAATGTTACAACATGGCAGAGACAAGGAAAAGATCTCATCTTACCAGGGGCGGGGCCATGCCAGTGAGAATCTGAAACTCTTTCACTTTTAGGATCACTCTGACAAAAAAAAATTGAGTTTGACATGAATAATTACAGTAATGGTATAACTTTTTTGGTACTCATGAAGAAAAAAAGGTGAAAACAGCCCACAGGATGAGTCAGCAAAAAACAATTTCTGACACTGTAGAGCGTTTGTTGTTGTTGCTATTGTTGTTGTTGTTTCACAAGCAGAGATACAGTAAATGTTTCATCCATATAACCGACATATTTGAATGTGACATTAAATAAGCTTTCCAACGATGTAAGATTTATTGGCAAAAAAAAAAAAACATCGAAAAAACATGCAAATTGGGAATTCGAAACTGAGCACATATTGAATATAAAACCAACTTTACTACGCGTTGAGCACAATTTAGTTGAATCGCAGACACTCAGCAGCGACAGGTATCGTGCCAAGGCAGTTATCCCCGGTAGAATTTGTATCCCCTGGCCGCGCGAGTGTATCCGTAGCGTAACGTCATTGACAAAACTAATATACACTTCAACAACACGTTGGATAGAGCAGAAAAAAAACATTCTTGATAAACGTGTAATGTGTCTGTAGCGTAACGTTGTTGATAAAAATCTAACACTGAAACGATGAATTACATGTTGCTCATGGGGCGTGTTCTCATAGCCTCGCCACGGTTCGATTGTGTCCTCATGGCCCCCGGTTCACGAGATCGTGGGCGGAGTCGACGCGGTAAAGCGGGACAACGTTTTCGACGGCATTATTTCTGTGCGATACACGACAGCGCAGCGATGGACAAAGTAGAAGTTGTTTCATACCTGCTGCTCGGTCTGTGGTTGCTTTTCTGTTAAAGAAAGAACAGTTTCCCTCACTGAAGTCACAGTTGATAATTTATGCAGGCAACATTTATATTTTCTTGTTTCGTTTTCTGGGAGAGTAAAGGTGTACTTCAACCTTTATATTTTCACCAAAAGTAAACACGAGACGGATACAACGGGAAATGGCATTTATTTCAAAAGAAACAGACAGTAAACACGCCTCCTTATTTGAAACAGCTGCCCTAGCGAGCCAAGGACTTTAAGCCGCCTCGTCTCGCTTGAGGTACCAAAACGGCGCCCCCTACAACCGTGTAGCGGCCAGTGAAGACGCTCTACAACCGTACCGTGGCGAGGCCAGGCTATGAGAACGCCCTTTAAGTTGAAACCGAAGCGTAGAAATGTGCGCGCGCCCCTGCAGCCAGGGTATACACATTCTATCGGGGATAACTACCATGGCACCGGTTTTGTCGCACAGTGACATTTGATAAACAGTTGTCTTACCTGCAACGTCTTGATTCTGGACTGATGAGGGAGACCGGTCAGTAAGGTTGCCACCTCCTAGAGTATCATATGAAGTCTGTCGACGTGTGTGTGTGTGTGTGTGTGTGTGTGTGTGTGTGTGTGTGTGTGTGTGTGTGTGTGTGGGAGGGGGGGGGGGGACGGAACGGAGAGGCGTCCCCGAAGTATATATACGAGACAAAGTGAAGTGCGTCCCGTATCAGTTCATTACGGGACAGGTTTTTCAGTTGCCAAATATGAGATAATCGCGTGGAGTACTGGAGTAGACCACAGACGGAAATCAAATTAGGTTTTGTCATTTTCCCGGGAGAGATTTTATTTTTCCCGGGACAAGTGGTGAAAAAACAGAACAATTCTGGGAACAACGGGACGGGTGGCAACCCTACCGGTCAGACTTGCCAGCCAAACACACACACACACACACACACACACACACACACACACACACACACACACACACACACACACACACACACACACACACAGCGGGTTATGTTTTGCCGTCATCAACTTTCAGACTCCAAACTTAAAATCACGCCCTGCATGCTTTCGATTTCTCAAATGACTTGAACAAACGACGCCATTGCTAAGAAGGATGACGTGTTCATGCTGTCGACGTGCAGTGCTGGAACAACCAGCACATGATGGAGAAATGCAGGTTTGGAAGGGAATTCCTTGGGGTGTTCTTGCTGGACTTTTTCTATGTAGTCTGCAGTTTATAAAACATTCGCATAATAACATTTAAGTGTTATTAGTGAAAATATCAAAGCAAAAACCTGAAACTAAAGACCTCATGTACTGTAGTGACAAAACTATGACCCCATTCGGGTATGCACAGAGTCAGACAAACACTCATTTAGACTTTACACATCATACTTTATTTACAAAATTACAGACGTTAGAAGAATTGAAATAAATGGTTGTCATGCAGAAACAAGTTCATTTAGTGGCAGGTCCCCATCGGTGTGCTGTATATAATTAATAAACAGATCTCCAGACATGACTGTCAGTTTTACACTGTTTATGTGTTCCACAAGTCACAAATCACCAAATGAATTTGTGTTTAGTATAAACAATCTGGCAAACCACGACAACGAGTGAGCATTTTGTCACTCCATCTTGAAAAAAATGTATTTGTAGTGTTTGTAATCATTTTAAAAATGATCTGTCTCAAATTAATATTTTAATATCTAATGTTTTCTTGGTGTTCTGGACTTTAGTCACTGCTTGTTCTTTTCCGAACTGCTGCTTCCAAACAGACTGGCAGCCAGAGCTACAAGGCCAAACAGTCCCATGGTAGCCACGCCTGCCACAGCAACAGCTTCTCCTGCTTTACGCACCTGTAAAGGAAACGGAAGCTTCGAACAACTATTGTTTTTGGTTCTCTGGTCTTAGTTAATTGCAGTCCCCCTTCCATCCTTTGAATTTCTTAGCATTTTCATACAAAGTATATTTATTTAAGCCACAACATTTGATGTTTCTTTCTCTGTTGGAAAATGTTTGGGAAAAAGAAGCTACAAATTCAAGTGCGTACAAAAGTTTTTTCAATATTATAAGCAGCTCCAAATGTCACACCTTAAACCATTTCTAAACAGTACTCCCGTCGACAGAGGGTTTTAGCTGAGGAATGGCATCTGTTGCACCTCAATTTCCTGCTCTGTAACTAGTCATTGTTCTGCTCATCAAAAATTCAGACCTAAAAAGGATGTACATTCTGTGTTTCTGCCTTGTGTTACTTTTGAACTAAAGTTTGCTCGCTGACCTGCAGTGACTCGGGCTTCCCATAGCGAAGATTGTTCACAAAGTGCAGCTGACAGCTGCATTTATTTTTGACACAAAGAAGTTACACTGATTAGACAAACATTTGTACACAATATGTCGGATGTCACTGAAGCAGACTTACATGGTGGGGCAAGGTGAACAACAAAGCCATCGCTAACATACAGAGCCCAATGCTGATAGTTGGGCCTGAAGATCTCTATCAAGTCTCCTGGCTCTGGTTTCTCATCGTACTATTTGAACAATTGGTCGCAAAACAATTGTTTAGTACAGAGACTTGGCCACTGCATTAATGAAGTAGAAACAAAGTAGGACCTCCACATGCCTGGCTGGAGGTGGTGTCAATCACCTGCGAGCTGTAACATAAAGTGTAGGCCCTTTGTGACTTCACAAAGGGACAGTATTGCTTAATTGAGTAGCTATTGTCCGAATGGTGAAGCTAGTAACATAAGTCAAGCATGTTTTTCTCACCCCTGGGGATTTCAGTGGCGGGCTGGCAGCATAATGGTAGAAAACACTTGTAATGTGAGTTTAGCATTATAAAGACAAACGTAGATAGATAGATAGATGGGTGGATAGATAGATAGATAGATAGATAGATAGATAGATAGATAGATAGATAGATTCACTTTATTAATCCCAAATTGGAAAACTCCACAGTTGCAGCACTCAAAAAACAAGTCAAGCAGTTATCAAAAACAGTAGTGAAGAAGTAGCTACAAAAACACACAAGTCAATCTATGGATTTGGACTGTTTGCGCTTGGTTACTTTGTGGGTTTTTTGCCGATCGGAATATGAAAAACGCATGAAATGACCAAGTGCAAACAGAGATGCACTCAGTCACGTTGTTGATGTCCTGGCCATGAGGCTGACAGAGTGCATCCCAGTCAGTGCAGTCAAAGCAGTCCTGAAGAGCCTCCACAGCTTCCTGAGTCCACCTCCTCACAGGGAGACACAGGCAGTCGCTGAACAAGGGGGACATACTTTGGGCATAGTCTGAGGCCCTGTTTTCACTTGGTCACTTGTAACTGTTTTGGGGGATTGGATCACGAGAACGGATCTCGAAGCATCTGTTCGCACTTAGCATTAACATGCGTCTGGAGCGTGCCATTTGTGATCGCATTATACCCCCCCTGCCGAACCTATGCAAATGAAACATGCGTCATTTCCGTTTTTAACGACTGGGGGCAGTAAAGCGCAAAACCACGGCGAGTTTTACATGACAGCGAATAAGAATCAACTTCCTGTTTGCGGACTATATCAAGTCACTCGTTTTAACTCTACTACAGCTCGTATGGATCCGAACGAGGAGTAACGACTGGTGGGACAGAGTGGTGACGACTTTATTTTCGTATCAACAGTGGCTGGCAAATTTTCGGATGCAACGTCGCACATTTAATCACATATGTGGGAAACTGCGACCGCTGCTCCACTGACAAAATACGCTAATGCGGAATGAAATTTATTAGCATCCTAATAAACGAGTCTAACAAAAATGATTTGTTTTGGCTTCTTGTTTGTAACTTTATAATGACGACGCCGGGAGGTGGGGCGCCGACCAAGTACGTACACGGGAGAGGTGAGTGGAGTAGGCGGTCGTTAATGTGGACTGAAGTCGCATTCTGTTCGCACGTCCATGACGAATGCGTTTTTATGCGATGCGGTTTTGGTATTCGGATGTCAAAACGGATTTGGACTGTTTGCACTTGGTTACTTCATGTGTTTTTTGCCGATCGGAATACGAAAAACGCATGAAATGACCAAGTGCAAACAGGGCCTGATATGGTTGCAATCAGATCTGCCGAGTGGGGGAAGTGCAATGGCGCTATATGCATCAGATGCATTAGCATACAGAAGGTCCAAGGTTTTCTTTTCATGGGTGCGACAGTCGACATACTGGGTGTAACTCGGCAGTGAACTATCTAGCTATCCAGCTAATGGACGGGACGTAGACAGTGATTACAATCACGGATTTAAACTCCAATGGCAGGTAGTAAGGGCGCAACCCAAAGGCCAGCAGTTCGACGTCCGCGCAACAAAGACATTCCTTTACGCACACATGTCCGGGATTGCAACACCTTTCACTCACATAAATTGCAACCCCCCTCCTTTCCTCTTACCGCTCACAGTAATGTCTCTGTCCGCCTGAACAGTCAAAAAGCCAGGTACTGCGACGCTGTACCTGGCTTATATTATATTATAAAGTTATATTAATAATATGACGTTATATAAAGTTATATAACAGAAATATAATAGATAAAGTTAGATAATATAAAGTTAGATAACAAACTTTATATTATATAACTATCGTGCCAATCATAATTGTTGTCAGGCTTCAAATTCAGACCTTAAAAGAATATACATTCTGTATTTCTGCTTTGTGTTACTTTTCAAATAGTTTGCTCACTAACTTGCCGCGACTCATGCTTCCCATAGCGAAGGTTATTCCCAAAGTGCTCACAGTTCCGAGAGAGGACGCTGTAGTTGAACTCTTTGCCCACCAGTGCTCTGCCATCCCTCACAATGTCGTCAGCTGGGCGGGGCTTGTACTTCTTGTCCATAACGTTGTTGATTTTCCAGCGGTTACTTCCCACCACATCACAGAGCTTCTGATTCTGTATAAGGCCCTTGTCGCCTCCCACGGACATCCTGCTGCTGACTCCTGCTACATATTTTTATGACACAAAAAAATTACACTAATTAGACAAACATTCAGACCAATGTGTCAGATGTCAGTGAATCAAACTTACACTTTGAGGTCAGGTGAACAACAGACTCATCGCCAACATACAGAGCCCAGTGCTGATAGCCATTTCTGCGGACCTCTATCAAGTCTCCTGGCTTTGGTTTCTTATTGGACTAGTTGAACAAATGGTCGAAAAAATTGTTTATTACAGAGACTTGGCCACAGCGTTAGTGAAACAATAACATGGTAGAACCTAAACATGCCTGGCTGCTGGTGATGTCAATCACCTGTGACGTGTGATATAAAGTATAGGCCCTTTGTGACTTCACAAAAGGACAAATTGCTTAACTGAGTAGCCTTTCTCTGAAAGGTGAAATGTAAATGTTACAACATGGCAGAGACAAGGAAAAGATCTCATCTTACCAGGGGCGGGGCCATGCCAGTGAGAATCTGAAAATCTTTCACTTTTAGGATCACTCTGACAAAAAAAAAATGAGTTTGACATGAATAATTACAGTAATGGTATAACCTTTTTGGTACTCATGAAGAAAAAAAGGTGAAAACAGCCCACAGGATGAGTCAGCAAAAAACAATTTCTGACACTGTAGAGCGTTTGTTGTTGTTGTTGTTGTTTCACTATCAGAGATACCGTACATTTTTCATCTGTATAACCCACGTATTTAAATGTGACATTATATATTAGCTTTCCAACGAATCGCAGACACTCAGCGGCTACCGGTTTGTTACACAGTGACATTTGATAAACAGTTGTCTTACCTGCAACATCTTGATGGTGGACTGATGAGGGAGACCGGTCAGACTTGCCAGCCAAACACACAGACACACGCACACACAGCAGGTTAAGTTCTGCCGTCATCAACTTTCAGACTCCAAACTTAGAATCACGCCCTGCATGCTTTCGTTTTCTCAACTGACTAGAACAAAAGACAACATCATTGCTAAGAAAGATGATGTGTTCGGGCTGTCGACGTGCAGTGCAGGAACAACCAGCACATGATGGAGAAATGCAGGTTTGGAAGGGAATTCCTTGGGGTGTTCTTGCTGGACTTTTTCTATGTAGTCTGCAGTTTATAAAACATTTGCATAATAACATTTACACAAGTGTTATTAGACCTATTTTTTACTTTTCCTTTACTGTATGACCAAATTCTATTTCAGATTTTTTGCCACTTGGACAAATCACTTCCTCACTGATGTTTTGTAAGAAATTGACAAAGGCACATTTGTCCACCTTATAGTACTATTAATGTTTATGAGAACCTCACTGACTTAGTGACCAGATTGGTGGATATGTGAAAATATCAAAGCAAAAACCTGAAACTAAAGACCTCATGTACTGTAGTGACAAAACTATGACCCCATTCGGGTGTGCACAGAGTCAGACAAACACTCATTCAGACTTTACACATCATACTTTATTCACAAAATTACAGACGTTAGAAGAATTGAAATAAATGGTTGTCATGCAGAAACAACTTCTTATTAAGGTGATAGATCTCCAGACATGACTGTCAGTTTTACACTGTTAATGTGTTCCACAAGTTGAAGAGAAGTCACAAATCACCAAATGAACTTATGCTTAGTATAAACTATCTGGTGAACCACTACAATGATTTCATCACAGAGTATGTAGTGTTTTTGTAGTATTTGTTATTATAATAAAAGGCCCATATTCTTGCAGTTAAAAAGAATCCCATGAGAAATCTTAAAAGTCCTAATGAAACATTCAAAGTTATTTTGGCATTTAAATTAGTCAGCATTTTGCCACTCCATCATCAAACAAAATGAATGTGTAGTGTTTGTAATCATTTAAAAAATGATCTGTCTCAAATGAATATTTCATTGCCTTACTTTTCAAGACAGGCTTTGCAAAATCTGGCCTTCTAGTACAACAATTTAGTGGCAGGTCCCCATAAGTGTGCTGTATATATAAATAATGTTTTCCTGGTGATCTGGACTTTAGTCACTGCTTGTTCTTCTTTTCCGAACTGCTGCCTCCAAACAGACTGGCAGCCAGAGCTACAAGGCCAAACAGTCCTATGGTAGCCACGCCTGCCACAGCAACAGCTTCTCCTGCTTTACGCACCTGTAAAGGAAACGGAAGCTTTGACCAACTATTGTTTTTGGTTCTCTCGTCTGCGTTAATTGCAGTCCCCCTTCCATCCTTGGAATTTCCATCCTTCTTTTGGGAAAAAGAAGTTACAAATTCAAGTGCGCAGAAAATATTTTTTCAATATTATAAGCAGCTCCAAATGTCACACCTTAAACCATTTCTAAACAGTACTCCCCTCGACAGAGGGTTTTAGCTGAGGAATGGCATCTGTCACAGCTTAATTTCCTGCTCTGTAACTAGTCATTGTTCTGCTCATCAAAAATCCAGACCTAAAAAGGATGTACATTCTGTGTTTCTGCCTTGTGTTACTTTTGAACCAAAGTTTGCCCACTGACCTGCAGTGACTCGGGCTTCCCATAGCGAAGGTCGTTCACAAAGTGCTCGCAGTTCCCAGAGAGGACGCTGTAGTTGAGCTCTCTGCCCACCAGCTCGCAGGCATCCCTCACAATGACATTAGCTGGGCGGGGGTTGTACTTCTTGTCCAGAGAGTTGTTGATTTCCCACCGGTCAGTTCCCACCACATCCCAGAGCTCCTCCTTCTTTACCACTGCCTTGTCAGCGACCACCGACATCAAGCTGCTGAATCCTGCCCCAGCATGCTCGGCTGGGATTAAAAAAAAAGAATGACAGCTGCATTTATTTTTGACACAAAGAAGTTACACTGGTTAGACAAACATTTGTACACAATATGTCGGATGTCACTGAAGCAGACTTACATGGTGGGGCAAGGTGAACAACAAAGCCATCGCCAACATACAGAGCCCAATGCTGATAGTTGGGCCTGAAGATCTCTATCAAGTCTCCTGGCTCTGGTTTCTCATCGTACTATTTGAACAAATGGTCGCAAAACAATTGTTTAGTACAGAGACTTGGCCACTGCATTACTGAAGTAGAAACAAAGTAGGACCTCCACATGCCTGGCGGGAGGTGGTGTCAATCACCTGCAAGCTGTAATATAAAGTGTAAGCCCTTTGTGACTTCACAAAGGGACAATATTGCTTAATTGAGTAGCTATTGTCTGAATGGTGAAGCAAGTAACATAGGTCAAGCATGTTTTTCTCATCCCTGGGATTTCAGTGGCAGGCTGGCAACATATTGGTAGAAAACACTGATGATGTGAGTGTAGCATTATAAAGACAAACGTATTGTCTTGTCAGAATAAGTGACACAACTTGGCAGAAACAAAGAAAAAGTTCATCTTACCAGGGTCGGGGCCATGTCGGTGAGACTCTGAAACTCTCACTTTCACTCAGACCTAAAATTAGAGTTCAATATGAACAATTACAGTGTTACATAACTAACTTTACATTATATAACTAATTTTATTTGATATTATATACTAACTTTACTAACTACTATATACTATACTAACTTTATATTTCATAACTTTAGAACTTTGTATATAATAATTAAGATAAAGAGTGAAAGTACTGTTCACAGCCAGCACCAGTCAACATATTCACAATTTCAGTCACAATTGACACGCTGAGTTGTTGCTGTTATTGTCGTCGACGTCGTCGTCGTTGTTGTTGATGTTCCCCCTCGCAGGACTTTGGTAAATGATTCTTTGGTCTAAATCACAGATCTAAGCGTGGCATTAAGTCAGCGTAAGATCTATTGGCGAGAAGCATCCTAAAAACGAATTACGAGTTATTGTAATGGCTTTATTTTTCAAGAGAATTATCATAAACCGCATCTACTCCCAACCCCCTTGTGAATGCGCCCTCGCTGGTGAAACAATTGTATCGCCTTGACGGGAATTCATAATGTGGACCTTGCGACGACGCTGGTCCAGGCCTGAGATGTAAACACAGTCGATCACTGTTTGGCTGCATATCGCAACCCTTACCCTAACACCCGGCGGCCACCGATACAGTTTCGACAAAGCTGTTGTCTTACCCGTGACGTCTCGCAGCCGCGGTGATGCGATTAATTTCAAGTCTTTTCTATGCACAATACCGACAACTTAGACCAAAGCTCAAATGTCACCGATCAGCTGACGACTCAGCTGCCCGAACCTTCACAATAAAAGCATCGAAACGCGATCGTTAACTGGTTACACGATCAAATTAATATTAGTAATGATCAATAACCCAACACAGCGTTCTACTTGTATTATTTTTGTGCTGTATTTTGAAACCTCTTTTTTATTTTCATTTATGTTTATTTACCGATTTACCTCCTGTATTTTGAAATTTGACTCTTCGAGATTTCACTTTCAAGTCGTTTCTTTGCTTGTCGAAAACGTGAATAAATGCGGTCAAAGAAAATGCCTTTTATCTGCACTCATATCGGTTACATTGTTGATTTCAAATTTTGATACAAAACAGCTTACGTACAACCACAACATACGACAGTAACAACATGGATGCCAACATGTCTCCGCAGAACCGCTAGGTGTCTCTAGCCGTGTCGTCTCTCTAAGCGTTTCGTTGGGACGAAGAAGTCCAAACTTCCGGCTTCGAAGCGCCCTTTCGATGTATTTTTGTCCCGAAATTAGACGAAGGGGGAAAAATATCACAAAAACCGGTCACGCTCGCCTCCGTGGAAGGGCCACAGCCGACAGGAGGGTTTTGACGCAAGGATTTGATGTTAGCGGACCAAAGGATGTCTGTGGCGCTGGACGGGAAGCCGGTGAAAGCGATGCAGAGCTCCCACAGCCACACACCGCAGACTGCCTTGGGGTGAGTGTGCCGCTGGAGAGACACAAGCGGCCGTGACACAACAGGCACACCCGCACTTTATCAGTATTTCAGCGCGTCTTTTTAAGTTAGCGTGAGTAAAGGACCGAGTATACGTTGCCAGGATGCAAAATAAAAAGGTTTTTTGAAGTTGGTGGATTTACATTAACGGCTGCGCTGAGTACTTTTTGGTTACCATTTAATTGTTTACGATTTAGCGTGTCATACATGACACAAAGTGATAAAATAATTACTTCGAGTGAAGTTTTCTAATAACAGTGACTGTATGTAAAGGATTATTCATTATTAATTTATCTTTTTCTAAAATAGTATTAAAAGTAATGATTGATTTCATAGCAGACTGCAGTCGTTCATATAATGTATACTGCATTATAAACCATACAAGGATAGTTAATATAATAGCTAAAATGCTTGAAGCAAATTATGCGTTTATTAACTTTTCCCACCTCTTTAATGTACACCTTCTGTTCAATGTGATAGATGTGAATATAAGGAGTATGCACTATTTTAATGTTTTTTTTAATCTGTGGAAAATCTCCTATTCCCCATTCCCTCAGGTATCCCAAACCTCCTCCTATGTTTCTCTGCTTTCGTGAATGACCCCAGAAAGAAAAGATGGTTTAACTAAATACTAAATGTTTCTCAGCTCCTGGTTAATAAAGAATAATAATGAAGAAGAACTTCCCAGTTCACCTTCACATTCGCTGTGTCCATTTGTCTCCAGCGCCCAGGAACTGTCCCAGGAGATCAAGTCCTTCATTAATGGCGTCGACACTGTTCAGGGCCGGAAACTCAGCGTCCGGGAGCACGCCCGTTGTGCTGTGCGCCTGCTTCGCTCCGTCCCTGCTTGTCGTGGCGCCGTGCTGGAACATCTGAGGGGTGTGTATGATGAGCACGTATCTGCCTTCCTGCACAACCTTGAGACCGACGGCGATGCCAGCTCTGCAGTGAGCTCCAACCTGGAGGACATCATACAGGTTTGCACAGTTCTTTTTAAGAACTTAATTAGTATAAAGCATTGTACTTATGTTTTTTTTAAATTGATTTTTAATCATTACTTAGTTTGACTTAATGAAATAAGCAGTCAAAAATGTCATCCTGTGTTTTAGATTTAGGTTTGGTAAAATTTATATATATATATTTTTTTGTCTGTAGGAGGTTCATGGTGTCTTGTCAGAGTTCATTCGTTTGAATCCCCGGGCCTGGGCCCCTCTGGTTTCCACTTGGGCCGTGGACCTCTTGGGTCAGCTGAGCAGCAAGCATGCCGGCCGCAGGGTGGCCCCCCACTCCGCCAGCCTCAACGAGCTGCTCCAGCTCTGGATGTCCTGCGCCGCTACCCGCTCCCTCATGGAAGCCTACTCCCAGTGTCTGGCCGCCATGCTGGCCTGGTGTCCCGATGCCTGCGTGGACGCTCTGTTGGACACCTCGGTGCAGCACTCTCCACACTTTGACTGGGTCGTGGCTCACATCGGCTCGGCCTTTCCGGGCACCATCATCAGTCGAGTCTTGGTGTGCGGACTCAAGGACTTCTGCTCGCACGGCGCAAAGGACCAGGTGCTCATGGACAAAGGCAGCCGAGTGCCAAAGATCGGCTCAGTGGTGGGGATCCTGGGACACCTCGCCGCACACCATTCGGACAGCATCAGGAAAGAGTTGCTCAAGATGTTCCAGGAAAGCCTGTGTCCCTCCAGCCCAATGTCCCCCACTTCCTCCTCGACCTCGTGGGAAAGTTCCCCGCAGCTCCGTCGCGCTGCCGTGCCGTTCCTGTTGCAGCTGGCCGCCATGTCTCCAAACCTCTTTGGCGCCGTGTCTGCGGACCTGGTGGAGCTGCTCCGCCCTCCCGTCCTGCTCCAGCTGCAAGCCTTCCTGCAGGGCCTCCCGAGGGATGAGCTGGACAACATGCTTGGCCTGGCCGTCCACCTCATCAGCCAGAGCCCGTCTGGAGGCGCCCAGGTCCTCCGCTTCCTGGCGGACACGGCCACCCCGGCCTCGGTCATCATCTCCGGCCCGACGCCCTCTCCCCACGAAGGGGTGAGAGAAGGCTGCGATCGCCTCATCCAACTGCTGCTGCTGCACCTCCACAAGCTGGTGTTCAACTGCTCTGACGGACCGGAGATCAACCCCCATCTGTTGTCCTCCCCGTCAAAGAGGGTGGTGCCCTTCCTGGAGGAGCTGCAGTCGCACATCGCGCAGCTCTGCGCCGAGACCCTGCGGCTGGAGAGGAAGCGTCACCTGTGGCTGCACCAATTGCTCTGCCTGCTGTCCGTGTACGGCGGCGTCAGCGTGGCCACCGAGACCTTCTGCCAGCTGCTCACCCAGGCCCGCAACCCGGAGGAGTTGGCCCTGGCCTGGCAGCTCCACACCATGCTCTCCTCCTGCATGGCGGGCCTCGTCCCGGCCGCCGTGGCTCGCTGCGTGGCCCAGAACCACACGCACACTCTGGGGCCGCGGCAGCTGAGGCAGCTGCTCCTCAACCTGGCCGCCGCCATTCAGAGCCAAGACGAAGAGAGGAGGGGCGCGGGTGCAGCCCACTGCTCCATGGCCGTACAGGTTGGCGCAGCTGTCTCGGGGCACCTCCACGATTTCGGCCCGCTTCTTCTCCACGGTGACCCGGCGGTGTCTCACGCCACAGTCCGCCTCCTGTCCTGCAGCCCTTTTCCCCGCACCTCCTCCCCGGCACACCTGCTCCTGCTCTCCCGCGCAGCGGTCAGCCATTTCTTCCTGGCCCTGAGGAGACGGAGCGAGAGCGCCAAGGTGGGGAAGGATGGCGGGCAGGCGAGTGAGGCCGTGAACTGCTCCGCCCTGCTCTTGTCTCGCTTTGCGGCGTACTCGCCGCTCACTCTCAAGGCGGTGCTCCAGCAGCTCGTCGAGGGAGCGCTGCACAGAGGCAACGCGGACCTGTTTGGCGGACAGGCTTCAGACATGTCCGGGGCCCCTGTGACCGCTGCGCCCGCGGCCCCAACAGTCGGAGCCTCTTTGCTGGACATCAACTGTCGATTTGGCACCGCCGTCAACTTCTCTGGAAGCGTGTGGTCTGTGTTTCACGCTGGGGTGATTGGAAAAGGCCTGCAGGTCCGCATTGCCACCAAGGAGCCCGACCCTGCAGGGATAATCCAGGTACAATTCATGATTGATCTGAGATTTTTTTTTAACAACAAATAAAAATGGAAATTCTTAAAGGCAGAAGATTGACTGAAACTGTAACACGTCTCATTCCTCTGTCCACAGAACGTCCAGACTCTGGTTTCAGTGATCGTCAAGTGCTGCAGCTCCTCCGGTCTCAACGGCTCCATCAACGGCTCCAGATCGCCTGCCGACTCCGACGAGCCTCCGCCAATCAACGCCGAGGCGGCCAAGGTCGTGGCCGTGACGCTGGTGGAAAACGTGTGTCCGGACGTGGCCAACAGCGAGCTGTCCTGGCCCCCCGAGGAGCACGCCCGCACCACGGTGGAGCGAGACATCCACATCCGTCGTTGCTTCGAGGCCCACCCGGTGCTCTTCCCCCTGCTCCAGGTGGTGGCAGCCGGGCGGCCCGCCCTCTGCTACTGCTCGGCGGTGCTCCGGGGCCTCCTGGCCACGCTGCTCGCCCACTGGGAGGCCTCGCGCGAGGGCTTGTCCACCGACTCCGCGTGGCACCTTCAGGCCTCGTGCCTCCTCGTGTCCTGCATGGGGGAGGGGCAGCTCCTGCCTCCCGTGCTGGCCAACGTGCACGAAGCCTTCCCCTGCCTCACTCCTTTCGAGGTGAGGCTGCTGCTCCTGGCCGTGTGGGAGTACATCAGAGGGAACGGCCCGCTGCCCCAGAAGTTTGTCTTCAGCTCGGAGAAGGGCCACTTCTTCCGAGATTTCTCCCGGGACGGGGATGTGGCGAGATATGTGGCGCCGATCCACAGCGTGCTGCACAAAAACATTGACAGACTGGGGCACCTGTGCTGGCGCTTCCAGCTCTAATGGGAGTGCACTGGTGGCAGTTGGTACAACAACTTCACTAAAATATGAACAGACAGTACTGAGATACATGTTACTAGGACGGATTTAAGAGTTGTTATTAGTGTACACTGTTTTCATACTTGGAACGTTGGGTATATGTTTGTGTGCATCCATTTTGTACCACGTTTTTAGACTGAATCTCTTTCTGACTAGTTCTTTCTCTGAAAACGAAGACAGGCTAAAACAGCACTTATGTATAAATCTCGCAAAAATGTCAAACAGACAGCACAGCTAATTCATTTCCAGTTCGTTCTTTTCAACTTTGACATTTGCTTGGAGGGGGAGGTTCCAGACGGGCTGTACATCTTTTCATATGTACAAACGGCTGTTTAAACCACTTTTTTTTCCAAATAAAGTGGAATTTCTTCCTTTTGTGTCAAGTTTTTTGTTGTCAATGTATCTTTAGTGAGCTATTAACAGACACGAACAAACTCCTGCAAGAGGACATTATATAACAATGCAAAAATAGGAAATCAGACAGCGATACAGACACACAACCACAACAGCGCTGAAAAAGTGAGAACCACACTGATTAGCTAATTAAATGAGGGTCAAGAGATATTGTCAGCTGCTGTACATAAATAAATTGGCCCAACTGATCCATTTAAAGTGTTTTCTAATCTTAAGATTAATGTTACATCACAGATCAATGAAAGGGTTTGGTAATTTTTCCAATGTATGATGAACGCAGTGCTGAGAAAGGAGGGAGCAGCAGAAACGCCAAAGATTCCAGTAACATTTACAGGTCCACTGTGATGGTAAGGAAAGTCCAGAATTTGTACAACTATAAATCAAGTTATGTCAGTGGTCTCCAAGCTCTATCCATCCTAACCCTATAGATTAAAACAATTCAATTGTACGCATAGGGTGACATGGTGGCGCAGTGGTTAGCGCTGCCGCCTCACAGCAAGAAGGTCGTGGGTTCGACTCCGGGGCCCGGACCTGAGACCTTTCTGTGTGGAGTTTGCATCTTCTCCCTGTGTCTGCGTGGGTTCTCTCCGGGTTCTACGGCTTCCTCCCATAGTCCAAAAACATGTATGTGAGGTCAATTGAACACTCTAAATTGTCCGTAGGTGTGCATGTGAGTGTGAAAGGTTGTATGTTTCTATGTGGCCCTGTGATGAACTGGCGACTTGTCCAGGGTGTCGCCCTAAGACAGCTGGGATAGGCTCCAGCAGACCCCCGTGACCCTGACCTCGGGACTAAGCGGGTATGGAAAATGGATGGATGGAATTGTACGCATTTCAAAATCGCAAATTGCACCTGCAGTTATTCGGTTGCGGTCCAAAGGTGTGAGGGCTTATTATTTGAAGATTTAAAGATAAGTACAATGACATTCATTTCCCTTCGGTCGTAAAGGGAAAATTGAAGACGACATGTCGATTAAGATTTTATCCAGCACGTACCATTGTGGCGTAAGCAGTGACACGTGCACTTCACTGAGTGGAGCTCGGCAGTGACGTATGCGCGCCACGGTATATGACGAAATTGTTCATATTCACATGGACTTCACTTGTCCCCTCTTTTGTGATCACTGGAGTGATGGGTCAGCACAGTTTTTAAAATGTTCTACAGGTCTTTATAAAAAAAATAAAAATAAATAATAATAATAATAATAATAAAAAAAGAGTCCCCTTCACTATAGGCGAGTTGAAGTTTAAGGCTGAAAAGGATTTGGAAGGATCAGCTGAATCTCTTACATTTTGACGATCTTTGTCCGGGACTCAAAGGGGCGGAGTCAAGCAGCGCATAATCAAGATGGCCACCTTCTCGGAGAGGTATGACAAAGCGGCTCCGCGGTTTCATTGTGAATTTAATCATTTATTTTATGCTTTTAAGACTACGCGTAAGGACAAAATATTATCCCTGCTGTCGCGGTGACTAAACGCTGCTTTAAATCTTCTCTCTTTTTCCCATCTCGGGGTTTCAGCCCAGAAGGCAGAATTGCAATAGAGAGGTCGAGATTCTCGTCAATTCAATCTGCAGCCTCTTGCGCTGCAGTTTGTGGTCAAGGTTAGCAAACGCGGTTAATCTACACGGGTCATTCAGAATAAACAGTTGAGAGACGGTCACGGCTCATTGCGAAAGTGGATGCGCTGCGGTTGCCAAACTGCAAATTCTTTGAGCGGGCAATGTGGGTGTTTTTCTTTCCTCGGATAAAGATTGAATGGTGGCACAACTGGCCTGTATTAGCGGATGAGCTAGCTGCTGTAGCTGCTCTCTCTGCGTCATTCCACCATCCAATTCAAAATGTTAGATTTGATCAGATATTAAAATCCACTCAAATTCTCCGGGTTTGTGAGTGAATTGCTCCAGATAGAAACGACCTTGAGCTGAGACTAGTGCGATTGATGTTATTTCATCTGTCAAGTCGGGCTCCTCCATTGGCAGGCAATTTAACACCATACACCGTAAAAGTAAACGCTTTAATTACATTAGATGCTAATTTCTTTTCTATAACAACTGCTTCAAATCGGATTTATGTATTTGGCTTTTCTTTATAGATAAGCCAAGTGCAGCAGCGGGGAAATACTCCTGCACCTTATTAACCGTACAGCTAATTTACAGTTACACTGTGTTTTATTTTATTTTTTAGTAATCCTTGAAATCTTTATCCGTTTATTTTTCTGGTAATTAGGTCTGTGAACGTATATTCTGTTTGTTGAATTCTTAAACGACAGGCCACTGTATCCTATGCTGCACTCACATCACGCACACAAATGGTCTTTGACCATTTTAAAAAAAGACGAGGCGGTTTTCTGAGGCCGTAGCTGCTTTGCGCCTAGTGTGTCAAACCCACTAATGGCAATGCAGGCAGCCAAATTAGATTTGTGTTTCCAGGCAAAGTAGATTGTAGTCTGTTATCTGCTAGTCTGTGCAACGTGATCGATGATAAAAGCGTACAATATCAGGTTAATCAGGGTGCACTGCTTCAGCCCGCGGCCACCCCCTCCATGCTATCATTGTGGGTGTAGCGTTGAGTAAATTCAACCCAGTGTTGATCTTGCGGGCTGTCCGGATGTGCTGTCACATTATAATGAGGATGACACTCAGAACCGTTATGACATATATATACTTTAGCTGCCTTGACACACTCGGCTCATGGTGACTCACTGGCCCAAAACAATTTACTTGAGAGTAAATTTGTAATTTTTGGTTGAAAATAGTCAACCTGCTGCAGACTAAATTCATGATTTTTAATACATTTTATGACAGGTAATCTTTGTTTTTAATTTTGTCTTGTTTTATTTTTATTTTATCTTGTTTTTATTTTATCGTACTTATCTTAGTTTTAGCCCAGTAATGCACTTGATACTTGAATTGATCCATCCTGCCCAACCTTGACTAAATCAGCATGTGTCAAATGTTTGATATGTACACAGCCTAAGTACATCAGCTCGCAAGAGAAGCCCATCCATGGCCCACTGCATCTAAAGTGTCTTCGTTATGAATGTCGGTGGAATAGAAGCACAAATAGCTTATGAAGTAGTGAAATTGTTGGACTGTATAATTAATGTTATTGCATTAGTAAGAGGAATATATTTACATGACTACCCAGACTTTTAGAGCAGGTGGATATGCATGCATACAGGCAGATATGACTTTGACCTTTTTTTTTACACTGAAGGTGAGCATGTTGCCATGCAAAGACTTGGATTAGCAAACAATTTTGATTCATTAAGATGTTCAGTTGAGTTGTGGAAACACTGTCCCTCGATCCGCCCGCCTATTGCCGTGGAAATGAACACAAATAGTTCCGTTGTGACTCTTCTGACGGCTTTCACTTGAAGACCCTCTATATCCCCACGCACGGCTCAAAGTCCAAATGTCTGTTTGCCTTTGCGTTTCGTCTAAGTTTAACTCCTGTGTGCTTCACTTTGGCAAAGTTCTGACTGTGTGTTATTTTACACCGTGTTGGTATTTGACACGTAAACGATTGTTTGGAACCCCTGACCGTCTTTTGCTGAGTTTGCCTCCTTCATTTTTCTCTGCAGCATGGCGCCTGTCTTGCTGCTCTGCCTGGCCCTGTGCCTCACTGGGACATGGGCTGTGGACAGGAGCAACTTTAAGACCTGTGATCAAAGCGCCTTCTGCAAGTGAGTGCGAGATTAAATCATCCATTTATACGCTTAAAAATGGTTTATGCTGCCGTTAAAAAAACTAAACAAAAACAAAAATGACATACAACCATGAAATATGTTCACAAATATCGTTCTGAAACGCCACGCAGGCGTCAGCGGGCCTTGAAGGCTGGCGAGTCTCCCTACCGGGCCTTGCTGGAGACCATGGAGCTGACCAACACCAAGCTCACCCTGCAGCTCATCAACGACAAGAACAAGGTAGGCAAAAAAAAAATCAAGAGGAGTTCGCTCCCGTTTCCTGCCCTGATTTTTTGCAGTTTGGCTCATTTCCGCTCCTCTGTGTTGGTCCGTCAGGTGCGTCTGCTGCTCGAGCTCTACCGTCTCCAGGGAAACATGACGAGGGTGAAGATTAACGAGTTGAAGCCTCTGAAGCCTCGTTTCGAGGTCCCAGACGTGCTCATCAAGGAGCCCTCCACTGAGCCGTAAGTCTCCCACAGGGGATTAATTAGCGCTCAGAATTTTGATTTTGATTTTATTTTATCAGGAAATAACGCTGAGAAGCACTTGTGCATGAATTGACAGAAGGTGCCCTCAGTTGTTGATCTTAATCTCTGCTTTGTGACTGAGCTTCCATGTTAGTTTGAATGTCAGGTTCTTGTACACAGACAATCTTCTTTGTCTTCAAGAAATCAAAACGAAACATCTGATGACAAACCTCAGTCTTGCGTCACTTCACCGCAACTGCAAATATTTTCCAGATCTTCATATGTAAAACAGTAAACTGGATTTGTTGCCCTGCAAGTGGAAATAAAAGTCTCAGGAGTTCTCCGATGAGTAATTTGGCTCCTAACACAAGCATCTGATCTTATTAGATTATAGCTGCGTTTCGATTAACCCAGAACTGCCCAAAACCGAAATATCGCAATAAAAAACTGGTAATGGAAACACCTAAACTTGGAAAAACATCTCAAATATCGCTAAAGGGTTTTTACGCACTCATGAGGTGGTTTTCAGACTTAGCGATATTGAGGTATATCGCAAAAGTGTCATGGAAACACTTTTTTTGCATCTATGCGTCACTGACGTGACGTACGGGGTCACGTGAAAATGGCGCGTTTTGTTTGGACGGAGGAGGAGACGGAATATTTCTTACAAGTAATCAAAGAGAAAAATATAACAACCATTCTTGACAGCAAACGTAAAAATTACGGCTTGCGCGCTTCACACCATTCAATGGAAACGCCTGCAAATCGCAACTGCACTTTGTCGCTTTTATTTTGCGAAAAACTGTCATGGAAACGCAGCTTATGATTTCCTCAACTGCTCCGTCTCTCTCGCCTCCCTCTGCCCGCAGCATGTCTCTCTTGTCCCAAGACGAGAACGGCGTGGTGCTGTCCCTCGGTGTGGAGTCCCAGCGGGTCATCCTCAGCGTCCGGCCCTTCCGCCTGGACATCATGGAAGGCCGGGAAGTCCTGATGTCGCTCAACTCTCGCGGCCTGCTGGCTTTCGAGCATCTGAGGATCCGCAAGGACACGTGAGAAGCCACGCATGCACGCACACGAACAATTACGAGCCGTCGTCTCTGAGTACACGTCCTTGCTTGGTGGATAAATTTATTTTATTTTTTTGTTCCCATAAAAATGTTTGTTTCTTGGGTATTGTCTCTGACTGTCCTCTTCTTCCTATCGTCCTAGTTTCACCTATAAAGTAACTAGCACAGTGGCAAGTGTGTGGGATAATGTCAAGAGGGTATTCTCTAGGTAAAGACTCTTAAGATCTGTGTTGTATTCTGTTCCTTGTGCTAATGTTGCCGGCAGTGATTAAAAAAAAAAAAAAAAAAATCTAAAAGTTTAGGACGCATCTTCCAACCAAGTTCACTTTTTTTCCTTTGAAATCAGTGTGGCTGAATGTGAGAGAGGGGTGAGCGTGTGCATGTATTTTTCTTTTTTTTTTTTTTTAAGCCTAGAATAAGAAGAATTATTTTACTTTTGATTTAAAAGAATAAATATGGGTGGGGGAAACACTGATCAGAATGTTGTGACTGCGCACCGCTGTCTCGTCAGAAACCAACTAAAACATCAGCTCAGCGTCGGATCTAACACTGTGACCGTGCAACTGTGTTTATTGACCTGACGTGAAATGATTGGCCACACTTTCCCAGTAGAAGGTATCTGCACTGCAACTGCACTGCAGCACAGAAATGATTGTGGTGGCAGCAGATGAGTCCCAGCTTCTAGTGCTCACTGAGGCAGTAGACACATTCCCAAGACGGGAGCAACATCTCTCTTTGTGGTTATGCACAGGTTTTCATTTCCGTATAAGGACTGAGGAGCCTCTAAATTTAGATTGTTTTTCCACCAGTATAAACCCGACGTCCTCTTTTTTTTCTTTTAGTTTTAAAGACTCCCTCTCATTATTGTGGGGAGTCGGCTTTTGCAAGCTCCCCTGTCATTGTTGCGTTGATGCTTTGTGGTGCCAGTTGTGCACCAGTTAAATGTCACGCTGTCACAGTTGAAGGTGGCAGGTGAGTCGTATTACGGCCTTCGTTGGTGTAATACCATGATTATTACACTGTGACACTGGGGGATCTGCTGGTTTGCTCCGAGTGTTAGACGCCTCAACCTCCGCCCCTCTTGTCCCATAATGCTTTGCTAGAAATAGCCACAAGGTAGGGAGTTGCTCAGTCCCTTTGCCATTAACCCATGTAGAGTCTGTGTTAGTTGTCATTGTGGGATCAGGGGGAACTTTCCTACCTCCTTGTTTGTCCTTTTTGTTTAATTACAGTAAAGCTATACTCTCCTTATGCTTATCAATGAAAGCACTGGATGGCATGACTTTTGTTCAAGTGACACCGTTTTCTTCTCTCAATTTCTTCCGTCATGTCATCCCACATCCTTTGTTGGGTGAAGTAGCCAAACGGACGGAGAGGCTGAGAAGAAGGACGCTGATCCTGCTAGCCAGGCTGAGGTAAGACACAAAACACACTTTGTTGTCCTGCTTCTTCTTCTTTTTTTCATTCCTTGCCTGAAACGTACTCCTTCTATATTAAAAATTTGTCTCCTTCTGTATTAAAAGGATGAAGAGGAGAAAGACGAAGACGGGATGTGGGAGGAGACATTTAAAACGTTCGCAGACAGCAAACCCAATGGTGCGTCCCACTTAAAGCTCACTTCAAATGTTAATTATGTTTGCAAGCCAAGATCACAACGTATGTGTTTTTTCATGATGATTGAACTGTTTATTAGCCACTTACCTGTTTGTGTGCTGCACTCACCTCACAGGTCCTACTGCAATTAGCTTAGACTTTTCCTTGCCGGGTGTCGAACACGTCTACGGGATCCCGGAACACGCAGACTCTGCCAGACTGAAAACAACAGAGTGAGTATCAGCAAGTGTTCTCTCATATTTAGGGCTGGTTCTGGGGATTTTGGACAAAAATAAAAATCCTGTTGTTTTTTTTGTTTGTGTTTTTTTTCCTCTGAAAACTCGATTTTGATTTAGATTTTTTTTTTGATTAAACTACAAAAGACAATGGAATCAATTATTTCAAATGGTTTATCTTTTAAAGAAAAATAGCAAACAAATTTATCTTTCAGTCTAACTGAAAAATGCTGTAAATCCTCTTTGGGTTTAGTGAAGTGACAACATTTCCAGTCTTATTGACCAAACAAAGATGAATCCCTTGGGATTTATGAAGTGAGAATCTCACTTTCACCAAACTTCACTTGAAAATGAAAATGAACAGGTTCTTCAAGTTCCCTTATTTGGCAATAAAGTGAAAACTTAAGAACCAAACACAAATGAATCCCCCTGTGAATAAAGTGACAACCTTAACTGTCTTTCACCAAATGTCACTTTAAAAATAAAAGGTTTTCCTATCATCTTGAGCAACAATGACTGAATAAAATGCAAAACTTTCACATTTTGTAAAATAAGGCGCACAGCCCGGAAGCACGTGAGAGGAAAGTCGATTTTAAGATTTTCCTTTTCTTTTCTTTTTTTAACATCGTCTTGACTAATAAATCGGATTTCGATTTAAAATGGATTAACTGCACAGCCGTGCTTATATTTGTAAAATGGATACTGCAAAAAAAAATTACAAAAAAAATTGAACTTGAACTGAAGCCCAGATTGTCTCCCCCCTCAGTAATGGTGACCCCTACCGCCTGCACAACATGGACGTTTACAAGTACGAGCTTTACAACCCCATGGCCCTTTATGGCTCCGTGCCGCTGATCGTGGCCCACAGCGCCCAGCGCACTTCCGGAATCTTCTGGCTCAATGCTGCTGAGACCTGGGTGGACATCAGCTCCAACACAGCTGGAAAGGTGGGCGCCGTCTCTAACTGTATTTTCCTGTATCTTTCCCAGGTATTGCAGACCAAGTATGTTGATTGGATTGGAAAAAAGCTTTGCTGTATTATGTCTTTTAATTCCTTTTGCCGTCAACTAGGCGGATGTAATGTGCGTAGGACAACAGCGCTGTCAGCACTCTGATATAACTGCTGTCCGAGTTTTCTGCAGGCTGCTCACTCGCTTGTGTCTCTCTCCAGACCGTGTTTGGCAAAATGCTGGATTACGTGCAGGGCTCCAGTGAGATTCCTCAGACTGACGTGCGCTGGATCTCTGAGAGTGGCGTCATTGACGCCTTCATCCTGCTGGGACCCAGGCCCCAGGACGTCTTTGCTCAGTATGCTGCTCTCACAGGTAGGAAGATTGGGGGGGGGGACACAAATGTTGTGGCCAGTCAAACGCCTGTGATGAAAATGGTTTCATTCTCCATTCATTCACATTGTCCCATCAGGCACCCAGGCCTTCCCTCCCATCTTTGCGCTGGGCTACCACCAGTGCCGGTGGAACTACAACGACCAGGAGGACGTGCAGGCGGTCGACGCAGGCTTTGACGAGCACGACATCCCCTATGACTTCATCTGGCTGGACATCGAGCACGCGGATGGCAAGCGCTACTTCACCTGGGACCCGCACAAATTTGGAATGCCGAAGGACATGCTGCAGGGTCTCAAGGACAAGAAGCGCAAGGTAGAGGCTTCAGAATCCAACTGCTCACAGGTCAAGGTGGACTCTTTCCGCCTCATACGTCACCACAACCAGTCACAGATTGTAACCAGGCACTTTTGAAGTGGACAGCATGGCTCAACCTGAACAAACAAAAATACCAAAAAAAACCCATTAGATATAAAATCTTGATCCGTTTCTATACATTCTGTTAACATTTGAGGTTATTTCAACAAGAATTGCCAAAATTATTGGCCTGCGAAATGATGTCAGATTTTTTTGGGCCACCCTGTATATGGCTCTTGACAAACAATAATGCAATAATAATAACTAATTAATAATCACATGTTTTTCTCGTTAGCTGGTGGCCATTGTGGACCCTCACATCAAGGTCGACAGCAACTACAAGCTCTATGAGGAAATCCGCTCTCGGAATTTATATGTCAAGACTAAGGATGGCGGCGGCGACTACGACGGATGGTGCTGGCCTGGTAAGACCACAGGAGAAAATATTTGTATTTACAATTTAATGTGTATATAATCATTTCAGACTAGTGTCTAACTGAGCTGAGATCTTTGTGAGTAGAATGAACTCTTCTCTCAGATTTCTGTTTTCACCCCCAGGAAGCAGTGCCTACCCAGACTTCACCCAGCCAGAAATGAGAACTTTGTGGGCTAGCAAGTTCGCCTATGATCAGTATGAGGCGAGTCATTTCTCACTGCTTCACTGATCCACAACCATATTTGTGTCTAAGTGCATCATTGTTATTGTTTAGGGTTTCACATTTCAAATGTATTTCAAAATTGAAGATGTTTTAAAAATGTAGTTACCAATCAGTTGTTAGTGCCAAGCAAAGTTGAGTAGCAGCTTGTTAGGATTCCTATGCATGTGTTTTGATATTGTGACTTTCCTTTTGCCTCGAATCTGAACATGGCAGGGTTCCGAGGATAATCTGTATGTGTGGAATGACATGAATGAGCCTTCAGTCTTCAACGGCCCAGAGATCACCATGATCAAAGATGCCAAGCATGGGGAGTGGGAGCACCGTGATGTGCACAACCTGTATGGCCTCTATGTGGTGAGTACAGACGCAGTCGTGTATCTAAAGAGCTCTGACTATTTTGAGCTCTTGACTGGAACCATTTTCTGCTTTGAGATCTCACTTGGCCACCAAAATAAAAAGTCATGAAAGGACTCTTTGTGCTCCGCTGATCTGCTTCTTTGATCCTGCAGCAAATGGCCACTGCGGAGGGTTTGATCCAGAGGTCCGGAGGAACCGAGCGTCCCTTTGTCCTGGGAAGATCTTTCTTTGCTGGCACTCAGCGCTACGGTAAAACTTTTGGTGAAATGAAACTACATTCAGGAGGAAGATTCTGTGTAGAAGTGAATCTGCAATCTGCCTCATTTCATTCAGTCTCTGAAGTAATCACATGTGGGTGTCTGTGTAGGCGCTATATGGACAGGAGACAACATCGCTGAGTGGGACCATCTGAAGATCTCTCTCCCCATGTGTCTGAGCCTGAGTGTGGCTGGGATCCATTTCTGTGGTGGTAGGTTTCATCAGAGTCCTTCTGGGCAAGTCTTTGAAGCCCTTTGAAACATACGATGTGTAAAAAAAAAAAATTGACACATTGTATCAACAGGTTAATTCTTTGGTTTCTCTGGTCGCTCTGTCTCCATGCTTGTTGTGTCTTGTGGTTTTTATTCTTCCCACCATTGTGCAACCGCTACAACTGACTGCCTTGTTACTCACAGCCGACATCGGCGGTTTCTTCAACGCTCCGAGCACGGAGCTGCTGGTGCGCTGGTACCAGACCGGTTGCTACATGCCGTTCTTCAGGGCCCACGCCCACATGGACACGCCTCGCCGCGAGCCCTGGCTGCACGGCGCCGAAAACACAGCCCTGATCCGTGACATTGTGCGTCAGCGCTACACCCTCCTGCCCTTCTGGTACCAGGTGTTCTACCACTCGCACACCACCGGGGAACCCATCATGAGGTGAGAACTGGGTTCAACCGCAAGGCGTTTATGTTGCTGCGAGTTTGGTTCGACCGGTCGATTATCTTTATCCTGTGAAGAACTCACTGTGATTTAAGACTTTTAGTTTAGATTTCATCATATTAAGTATCCAGAGGTCACCAGTCGTTTCAACAATCATCAATTATCATCTTATCGCATATGACCAAGTTCAAGTGTGAGTTCTAATGAATAAGTCTATAAGCACATAGATATATAATAATCCTCAGGATAATTGTGCACAATGTCCTTCAGCAAAACATTTTGGAGTTGAAATGAGCTGCAGGTTAACATGCCGATGATGTTTTTGCATGAAATCCCTTCACTCAGCTCACATGTGTCTTTCAGGATGCTGTGGACGGAGTACCCTCAGGAATCTGCCACCTTCGCTATTGATGACGAGTTCCTGATTGGTGAGTCACAGTTGTGTTTTATTTCCCTCTTTGCCGGGTAAGATGGCATGATTTCCATTGTTGACATTCTTATTTTTGGCTGCAGGTAGAGATTTGTTGGTTCATCCAGTGACGGAGCAGGGAGCCACTGGTGTCACTGCTTATCTGCCTGGTAAAGATGAGGTGAGAGGACCCGATGACTGTACCTGCAAGGGTTGGGTGGTTATCTGGAAAGATGGCAAAGTTTTAGTATATCCGTTTTTGATTTATTAATTTGTTTATTTTTCTGTGTTTTTACCAGATTTGGTATGACTTCTTCACCTACAAGAAGCACAACGGAGGCCAGAACCTTTACATCCCTGTTACCATGTCCTCTGTAAGACACGAAAAAGACTCTGAACGTTGTTCTTCTTCACCCTTTACCTCTGAGAAGTTTTTCTATGACTCTTTCTCATCATTCTTCTCCTCCTGCAAGATGATAACCGAGTTCTTGTTGTGTTCCTCCGCCAGATTCCTGTGTTCCAGCGTGGCGGCTCCATCATTCCCAAGAAGCTTCGGGTTCGGCGGTCGAGCACATGCATGGAACACGATCCCTACACTTTGTATGTGGCTGCTGACCTCAAGGTAATTCACGTCTTGCATGCCGATTGGTGGAGAGGTGACCCTGTGATTTGGGAGATTGTCTCACTGAAGCCATGTTTCAATGTGACGACAGAACACTGCTGAGGGCGAGCTCTACATCGACGACGGCCACACCTTCAAATACGAAAAGAAGGAATTCATCCACAGGAAGCTTTCTTTGGCAAACAACGTCCTCTCCTCTGTGTAAGTGATGGTTTCATTCATTTTTTTTTTAAGTATCTTAGATCTTAAAGAATTTGAAAAAATCTTAATTTCATCTGTCTGTTGATTGTGTAGGAACCTGGTCCCAGATGCCAACTTTTCCACCCTCTCTTGGATTGAGCGTATTGTTATAGTGGGAACCAGTAAGCCCAGCAAGGTCACCCTGAAGACTGCCAGTAAGTGCTGGACATTTGAACATCTGTCATTTAAGTTCTCACAGGTTAAGTTGGCACAAGTTCCTGACACATTGTTAGATGATTTAGACATTTGATTCAACAAGCTGTGACAGTTTTTAATACCACTGAGTCAATCAGTGATACATTGCGCAAGGGCCTGTGCACTCGACTTCATGTGACCCTGATTTCCATTATTTGAGTTTGAGTGAATGGTAAATCAATGGTCACTGCACAGTCCCGCAATAAACCTAACTTTATTGTTAAACAGTGCAACATAACCACAAGGCGGCAACAGAATGAAATTTGAACATTTTCAAAATCAAACTAAACTTTCTTTGCACAGTTGTACTTGTTGAAACCAGAAAATGGTGACAAATGTTGCCCTGAGTGGTTACAATGAATTATTAACCTCTGCAAAGTGAACACAAGTGCAAAGGTCTTTTACTTGGGGCTGTTTCCTTGTGTCATTCTGAAGTTGGCATCAACAAAATTTATTTTTTGGTTTATAATTTTTACTTTAATGTAAAATATAGAAGTGTCATCAATGGTGAATTAAAAAAAAAAAAGTAGATTACACAATTTCAAAGGATGCCCTGCACTGTTTAGATTTAAGCGTACTCCCAAAAAACTAAGGAAAAAAAATATGATGTTCTGATTATTTTTTGTCCTGGCTCTTTAAACTCTTTTCTGTAATACTGTCCTTTGCTTTGCAGACGGCCTGGAGAGGCAGCTGGAATTTGATTTTGACGCCACTGTGTCCATGTTGACCCTCCGCAAGCCCGGCATGAACGCAGGGGATGATTGGACCGTGACCCTGCAATAGAAAGTCAAAATGTGGAAAATAAAAGAGTAGCAACAACTAAATCAGACTAAGTAGAAAGCAAGACAACCTGATAAACTTCAACAGTAAAGAACATAATGCATACAAGACATTACAATGAAACACAAGTAGAGATGATTTTTTTTTTTTCTCCAAACTGAGCCAAACAATGTTCCTGCTGTTTTCAGTCTCACTTCAGTACAGAGCAACATTAGATTGAGTAACTTGATGGAAAGATTAGGAAGTTCTGAGAAAAGTACTTAGGCACTCTTTTTTTTTCTTTTCTTTTTCTTTTTTTTTACATTGTTTTGAAATGTTTTGGTTTTGAAGTTATATCCATAAACTCTGCCTCAGGAGGCAGACTTTTGATAGAAGTGAAGGCTCCCATTCGAGGCGCTCCCTTAACCTGTCCACGATTCCTGATAGGGATTCATGTTTTTACACTTAACTGAAAAATTCATTCCATATCATCTCTAAGCACTGAAACGTCTGAAATGAGTCTTGACCCATTCCGCTTTTCACATTCATGTAACTAAATTAACTATGTGGCTCCTAATTGTTCTGTAATTGCATTTCTTCATGCCGCAAATCAAAGACGGGCATTTTTCTCACTAGTTCTGGGAGGCTGGCACTAGTTGAGCTTCTCCCTGAATTTGTTTGCATGGAAATAATGTATTGCCTCACAGCGAGTGTTCAGGTTGTCAACTACTGCTCTTGACAATGGGCAATCACTCCAAGAGGCTGAACCACTAATGTTTGTGGGTCATCCTGGTAACATACTTGCTTGTTTTGTCCTTTTGCCCAGCATTTCTTTCTAGGTTATTTTTAATGCACTTAAAGGAAACGTAAGAACGTAAAAGTTTAGATTTTCATGTCTTTCTAGATGTTAGGACCATCATTTGTTTTTTTTTCATTGCATCATTTGAATTAGACCGAACACACAAATCTGGGGCAATGCTTCACTTTGAACATATTCATTCATCCCTGGCTGGTAAAAGAAAAATCCTAAATAAATAATTAATATACATTTTATGAAGGTTCAAATATTTTCTTTTTTCCCCCGGTTGACTTTATCCCCTGAATTTATGTTTCAATCCTAAATGTACATGTTGATACAGTTTTGCTGGAAATTGTTTGCATTGGTGAAAGCTGAAGTTTCAACTTGAAATCAAAGTTGTTGGATACAAAAAAGATGAGACCAATTAAAAATAAAGTTGACCAAATCTAAACTATGTACTTGTTCTTTTATAAAAATAAAAAAAAATAAAAAATTGAAGGTTCACAGCTTATAAACAAATATCTAACACTGTGATCGGCTGCATACCATCATACAGTGGTCAATGTCTTATTAAAATAAGATAAGAATGTATTAGATTGGAAAGGAGCTATGAAAATATGTGCACACATGGTATTGGAAAAAATCAAGTTGTGAAAAAGTGTAATTATTTTGTTTCTCAGTCCCAAACAAATTGTGGCATTGTTTTTGGTACAGACCGGTTAATACTGTTAGATTGAAGGGAAAATACAAACATGCACCTGTTTCGTGAGGATCTGTCGAAACGGTTCTGTCGCTTACGTATGACGTAGGCGAGACGTCTTCCAACATGGCGGAAGCCTGCGAGATGAGCGGCAACGGGGATCTTGAAGAGTCTTCGGGTACTATTAAAAGCAGTAAATCACTTGAAATATATTATTTACATATTTTTGCATTTTTATTTGATTCGTGTATGAAGCATAAGCATTTCGTGGCAAGGGCACAAATAGCTTGCTCAGGGTTAAGGTTGGAATGCTAAGCTAGGCTAATGGGGTGTACTGTAAACAGTACACTCCATGAAACAGTTGCCGAACTACCTCCGTATGCAAGTACATCTTTTTTGAGATATTGGAATATATCGAATGCTGCAACTAATTAATTCAAAACGATATCAGCATATGGATAAAGTTTTTAGAAGAAACTAAAATTCTGGCAAATCTTAATTATCAGTGAGGCATGCAACTGCAAAATATGTCATCAGGATGTGTTCTAGGAATTCTGCATAAAAACGGGGTGTTGCATATCAGAGACTGACTGTTAATACTGCAGGCGGCATACTACAAACAACAAAATACGCTGGAAAAAAATTTGTTTAATCACTTGTTTTTTTGCATCATTGTGTACTGGGTTGATGCTCATATTGCTTGTCTCCCTCTAATTACATGCCCTTCAGCCATGGAGGCTTCAGAGGTTCCTCAGTCTTCCTCTCCGGAGATGGTAGAGATGGCAGAAGAGAACGGCAGTGTTGCAGAACTCACTGAGATTCCTGCAGCCTCCGAACACAGTTCATTCTCTGTTCCCAGTGCTGAAGAGAATGAGGAGAAAGACCTGCCCGCAGACTTTGAGCGTCTGTGGCTGGCCGCCCATGAAAATCCTCCAGACTTCACCAGCTGGACGGATTTATTGCAGTATTGCGAGCAAGAGGTGGGTGATGAAAGAGGAACATCTTCCAGAAAGATACATAAGCCGCATTGCTTTTTGTTGCTCTTGCAAACCTTCAATGTTAATTCATGATGGATACATTGCAGGTCAGATAACTTACATTGTCGTCTGTTCAGGGTCAGGTCGCAGCATCTCGAAGAGCCCTGGAGGCCTTTCTTTCCCGCTATTCACTCTGCTATGGCTACTGGAAAAAATATACTGATCTGGAACGACGCGCAGGGGACAACGACAAAGCAGAGGAGGTGAAACAGCTGAACCCATCATGTCTTTTTGCGCTAGTTAATTGTTATGTGCTAAAGGGCTGTACTGTGTTTTAGGTGTGTGTTCGCGGTCTCAAAGTAATCCCTCTTAGTGTGGATCTGTGGATCCATTACATTAATTTGTTGCTGGGAACATTAGACATGAAGCTACCAGAGTCGCCGCTGAAGATTCGCAGGTACGTAGGAGACAGTTAACTCAACAACATCTACACCAACAAGGTATTCTTCTCATATGTATTGTTTTCAAACGTCAGAGTGTTTGAGGATGCCATTCAGGCTGCAGGTCTGGACTTTCATTCAGACCGATTGTGGGACCTTTATATTGAGTGGGAGAAGGAGCAGGGCAATATGAAGAATGCAATGGCTGTCTTGGAACGAGTCCTCAGGGTCCCCACGCAGCGCTACAACACACACTACGAAAAGTAAGACCACACACAACTGCATGTATTGATGTCCGTTGTGCAGTTTAGTGTTATAACTCACAGGTCTGAATCTAATTGTACTTCCTGCCTCCTACCCTCAGGTATAAGGAACAACTAAACGGCTTTGAGCCCAAGGAGCTTCTCACCCCAGAGGAGTACGAGGAGCTGAGGGCTTTGTGCCGTCAGAGCCAGAAGGCTGAGCGCGCTGAACAGGCCCAGGAGGAGGAACAGGAGAGGCCACCAGGAGAGGAGGTGCCCGCCACACCCGAGGGCACAGACACAGTGAGTTCAAAACTCAGCAGCATCACCCTCAGTCGGAAGCAGTTCTAAAGTTTGTCAAACTAAAATTTCATCAAGTGTTTTTCTCATTTCTTGGCTCTAGGAGGAATTAATGCAGAAGATCAGAGAACAGGTGTTACTCCGCAGGGACAAAGTGTACCAGGACAATGAGGGAGAAGTCCGCAACAGATGGAACTTTGAAGATGCTGTAAGTTTAGACTAGCAAAAAAAAACACTAAGGTTCAGTTTGGAACCATCTTTGTAACTTTGGAAATTACAGTCTTTTGACTTGTAGGCTTACAGCCAACGATGGAATTCATGATGAACGTTTTTTAATTGCAATTAAATTCTTACCATCGAAAAACGAACCATTAATCTGCAGATCAAACGTCCGTACTTCCACGTAAAGTCCCTCGACCGCCACCAGCTGCGAGCCTGGCACTCCTACCTGGACTGGGAGATTGCTCAGCTCAACAAGGACACCAAAGAATCACCCAAACAAGGTGTTGTGTCTTACATGCATACTCAATTCAAAGTTTATACTGTGTATTTAAAAAATGTAAAAAGTCAATGTTACTGTCTCTTCTTTTTGTGTTAGATCCAAATGAGGCAGCCACAGAGGGGTCAGAGGTCACAGCCCAACTACCTGAGGAGGAACCCGAGGTAGCTGCAGTTCCGCAGGACGACCACAGGGTGCGCATCCTCTTTGAGCGCTGCCTGATCGCCTGCGCTCTGTATGAGGAGTTCTGGACCAGGGTGAGAGGGGCTAGTTTTTTTTTTCTCTAGTGATCAACGAAGCCACAGGACAATTTTGAGATTTTTTTTTTTCGTTATGTTAGCCACATAAATAAATAGTTAGATAAATAAATGCATATATCTGGAATGTATTCAGTACACTCAGTACCTGGAGTCGCAGAGCGTCGATGAGGCCCGGGCTGTCTTCAAACGAGCGTGCGAGATCCACCTGACACAGAAACCCAACATCCACATGCTCTGGGCCACCTTTGAGGAGAGGCATGGTACAGTGACACACACACACACACACACACACACATCATCCTCTCTGCAGTGGTGGATATTTCACATTATTTACCTCTTTTAAGACTTCCTGCTTTAAGGTTTTACTTTCAGTAAACGTGCACTATTTGGTTTTTAGTTCAGAATTAATTTCCATTTTACTCACTGTCTTAAAACTAAGAATTCATATGTATCCATACATATTCAACTAAGTCTTCCAACATGATTAACATAGTCTGTTTCGGAGCCACACCACTCATTGATACTCTTTCCACGGCTGTCAGGTGACTTGAATGAGGCTCGGCGTGTGCTGGAAGCCATTGAGAAAACCCTGCCGGGGTTGGTGGTTGTACGTCTCCGCAGAGCGGCTCTAGAGAGGCGAGCGGGCAATCTGGACCAATCGCTGGCTTTGCTGCAAGAGGCTGTGGCAGAATCCAAGGAGAAAACCACGTTGCACGCCTTCTACTCCATCAAGCTGGCTCGCCTGCTGCTGAAACTGGGCCGGAACCCCACCAAGGCTCGCACTGTTTTACAGGAAGCCCTGGAGATCAGTCCGGTAAGAGATTAGACTATTTAATACCATTATTCTTTAGATGAACATGGGCTAATCATTAATCGCCCCGAGGCTGCAAAATGGAGAGATCTACAGGCAAATAAGGCGACAGGAAAGACAGTAAATATGGAGCAAAGTCGCCATTTTTTTCTCTCCAATTTATTTGCTGTTTTTTTTTTTTTTCTTCTAATATTTTTTAGTCATTGCTGCTGCAACGACTAAATTTTGTTTTATTTTGAAGGAGAAAATGTAAAACTGACCCATCTTTTTTCTCGGCCTGGCGTCACCCAGGATAATGACAAACTGCACATGAACCTGCTGGAGTTGGAGCTCTCCGGGGACCCCTGGGCCTCAGCTGAAGCAGTGCAGGAGTGTGTGACGCGAGCGCTCGCTGCGCCGCTCGCTCCCCACACAAAGATCATCTTCTCCCAGAGAGCTCTGCAGTTCGCCGAGGAGCACAGCAGCTCCATCAAGAGGTCGGGTTTGAACAGAAGTCCTCCAAATACTGTTGTGTAATCCTTGATTTAAACCCTCTGGTTTCCTCTTGCTTCTGTCCACCACAGTGTGCTTTCTGTGTATGACGGACATCAGAGGCTGCTGAATGAGCTTGGTGGAACCAAGAGGGGAGCAGAGAATGGGTGAGCTCCATTTCGTAAGAACTTTACACAAAAAATGTGGTGAAATGTTTTTATTGTGTAGAAATAACGGACAACGTCTTGACTTTCGCAGCGATGACGACCCTGAGAAGCTGCACAAAGTGGACGACGGTTCCAGTGTGGATGCGTCTGCAGAAACCCAGCCCGCTGTGCCACAGGTCCCCATCACCACACCGCCGCCTGTGGTGGGTGGTGGCGATGCGGCGGCGGCGCAGGCTGGATATGCAGGGTACAGCAGCTGGTACCAGGTATGGGCCCAGATTTTGATGCAGACGGTCAAAAGCACAAGACGACACTTCTCTCTTCTTCTTCTCACTGATTTTTTCTGTGACTGTGATTGGTTTCCAGCAACCACAGTATGGCAGCTATGGCTACCAGAACACCTGGAACTACAACCAGGGATACTATCCCCCCAGCTAAAGAAGGGCCACGTTTTGACATTCAAAGCACTTTTGAGCCCAAACAACTTGTCAGCTGAACTCTGAACTTGAACTGCCAGCTGGATCCCTCTGCTCCGTCCCTCCTCAAGGTGACCTCACAGGTGGTGGATCTGGTGTTGAATAACATGGTGGAGATGTTCTGTCATTTCCCAATAATTCGCCACAGTTGATGAAGCACGGAAGATGAAATGGCACCTCGGCATTTCTCCATTCAATGATCAAAACTATTTTTGTATACTTTCACAAGCCGAGCTCATCCCATTTCAGGGCATCAAGTTTCCCCAGTGACGTCTGATGGACATCTTTGCCATTCGTTACTTGTTTTCTAGTGTGTGTGAATTTTTGTTAACTTGATTTTTTTGTTTTTGTCGTACAGATTTTCGTCTTGGGCTAACACAAACCCCATGCTCATTGAGGGAAAAATAATGTTGAGTGCTCATTGTAACAGAGCTGCCTGCACAGCAGCACGGAAGGCAGCACAAATGTTCTGACTGAATCTTGCTCAGTATAAAATGTTTCTGAGATCTTGTCACTCAGTTTGAGTTAGTGGGCCGTAAAATGTATTAAAGCTTCTTTTTTTTTTAATATATGGTAAAGCATGAACTATGTCCCATTGATGATTGAACGTGTGATGTAATCTCCCAATTTATAAAGCAGGTATCGAAGTGTTAAAAAGGCCAATACTTTCCTGTGTTAGCCTAACCAGTGTTTACCAACAATAATCTGAGCCCCAGGAAATAGAACTTTGTTTTAGAACTTTATCTTTGATTGCTCCACTTTCCAGAGATTGAAACACAAACGTCTGGAAGCTTGTTGGCATGTCACCTCACAGCATCTTTTGTTCCCTTCCAAAAGTGTAAAATATTAGGCAAAAGAAAGCAAAGGTTTTAGCAGGAAGTTGAAACCCTGTTTTTGCAAAGCATAATCAAGGCAAAACTGTGTTTTCTGAATGCTTGTGCAAAGCCGTTACACTGTACAAGCCACAAAAAGAAGAATCTCAATGAAAATATTTAAAGAAAAGTTGTTTGTAGAAACTCCAGTCCACCATCTTAATCGTTTTATTTTTGATATTTTGTTGAATATGCAGATTTTTTTCACTTTATAAAAACAAAAATGGCATCATACAATGTCAGAAATTCTGGAAGATCAAAGGGGAAGTCATTGATGGCCCTACTTAGGACCTATAAGGGATTAAGTGGTTAGAATTGTTATTAAAATCAAAACCATTTTGTGATGCTTAAAGTGTATGTGTTGATGAAAACCAGAGCACAGTATCCATCAGAAGCCAGCAATAATATTGTCACGGTGCGTTGCACCACACAAGCAAGCGATAACCAGTCTAAACCATCAGCCCGGAATGTCATCAAGCATCTGTCAGTCATTAAACCAAACCATTACTCAGCAACACAATTTAAAAACAAACCAAATTCATGCTTGAGCTGTGCTTTTCCCCAGTTTAGCTAGTTGGCTTATTGAGTGATACTGCAGGGTGGTGGCTCTGTTCCTGGAACAGTTTCATTCTGATGTCTCTAGTGTTGGGGGTGGTGGAGTCGGTGAGGTAGGCTCACGGGGAAGATCCTCCAGATCTCACTTTTTGGTAACAACCAACACAGCCGAAGGCACCAAACCTGAGAAAGTTTGAAGGCAAAAGGTCAGGTGGAGTTTCTCGTAAGATCATTTTAACGTCGAGGTTCTCAGTGCAGTGCTCACCGAGCTCTTTTAGAGGCTTCTCCATGTCCAGTTCAGTGTAAACACGACGTGGGTAAGGCGATAGCAGCGTGAAGTCCTGGTCCTCAGGCGTGTTCATCTGCACATAGACCCGCACAGCGGCCAGTGGCTCCAGGGCCTTAAAGACTGTTGTGATGGTTGTGCCGTCCAGTAGACGAACCTTGAAACAAAGTTGAAGAGAGTTACAGAACAGATAAGAAGTATTTGCTAAATTATAATTTAGTATTTTGTCAAAAAAGACCAAATCTTGCAATTTATTGTAAATCTTCCTCACACCAGAGAACATGCACATGTATCCTATTCCCTCAGTCAATAATTACAAAACTAAACTATACTTTCTATATTCAGTTACGTTAAAAGTATAAAAAAGTGTAATACTCCTCTTTCAACCTTGCTCTGTGTTTTATGGTGTATAATGGTACCTATTGCACTTGGTGCAAGTGTGCCCTGTACCTGTATCCTAGATTCATCATATTCCTTCTTTGAGGGTGGGGGGCCTTGACTGGTGGGCGATGTGAGGCTGGGCTGGGCCGGTTCGGGTGGTGCAGCTGCGCTCTGAGCTCCACCACCGAACTGAAGAGGTAAGCAAAACAATGAAGGTTAAAAAGGTGCTCATCCAAAAGATAAATAAACAAGTCGACAAAGTCACCTTTTGTGCTCGCTCCTCTCTGTCTCGTGCAATCCTGTCTTTAACCCTCTGCCTGATGAGAAGAAAAGACAACGGCAAGTCATAGCAGTTCACAGGATTTTATCTCCACTTATGTCTGGACTAGCGAGTTTTTTTCATTTTGTAAGCCATCACCTAAATAAAAGGTTGTGCAGCCAGTAACTTACCTCGCCAGTTTGTCCTCCATCTTCTCTCTCGTGCGCAGCTCGGTAATTTTCTTCATCTCATCGTCTTGCATCTTCTGGCGGATCTGCTGCAGCTCTTGCCCCTGTTTTCTCCTCGATTTCTCCCTCTCTAACTCTTCGTCGTGCTCCCGCTGTCGTCTCTCTGCTTGCTTAACCCGCATCAGGTCCTCCAACCTGACAAAGTTTGAAAGAATACACGTGAACGAGTGGACTGAAAAAAAAAAGTGCTGAGATACATACTTTTTCCACCAATTGTGGTGAAGAATAAGTTAAATACTATTCAAGGAGTGAGATTTGATGAGCAGATTCTGACCTTTTCACTTGCTGGAGTTTCTCCTCCTCTGTCAAAGGCTTCTTTGATGCGTTGTCACCGTTACTGCTGCCTTCGCCTGTTGTCTCTGAAGCAAACCAAAGCACATAACTGTGAGGTATGGCAAAGTTGTGAAAAGAAATTATGCCTGTGTGTAATCTGGATGACGCAGCCCTAACTTAAATTTCTTGAGGATGTTTTAACCTCATAAATTCTATATCGTTCAGGTAAACGATGACGCATATTGTCCATTACTTGGTCATATCAAATGAGGTGCTGTCCGCACACGCAATCCCTGACCTTCAGCGGTCTCTCCCATTGTCGGCTGTTCAGTCGGTGGCTGGCTGTCAGCGTTTAAGCCCAGAACATTTCCTACAGGCGGCACATAGGGCTCGTCAATGTCTGGGTCTTCCTCGTGTTCCATCAACCTGGGGCAAGACCATCAGTGTTTAGTAAGGGGACAGACACTCGTGTCCATCCAAGCAGGTTGGGATCCCACCACAAAGTGACTCACCAGTCCATGGCTTGTTCTATCCCCTGGTTTCCTGTAAAGGCCACAGCCTTTTCCCTTAAATACAAGAGATGTGGAAATCGTTAATTCAGGTCGATCTTTCACTTTCATTTCTTTGAAAACAGGTCAGGAAATAACACTCACGCCCTGTTCCTGCCAAAGCCCATCTCCAGCAGGCTCTCTAATGTTGTTTGCTCTGCCATGTTGACCTGAAACAAGGGGATACATATCAGTAACTGCCATTTTGACATGCTGATCAACTCCTCGTCTATGCAGTTGGCAAAGTTTCACTCCCTGGACGCTTGCTGACTAGAAACGACCAAAAACGCCAAGAAGCCACTCTAGACAAAACTGAAAACTAAAGGCTGAATACATAAACCGGATTTGTTCATTTGGCGTCAACTCTAAAGTTCACTGTTTGGCACTGATATCTGAACCAAGCATCGGACCTTGATACAGCATAATACATCATAACGTGACCATAAATCTTTCACTAAAACCAGACTTTCTCTTTTTTTTTCTACCCAAGCTTGATACTGATCGTTATTAGTCGCCGTATCAGTAAACAGCAAACGTTTCAGCTTCACGCTGAGTGCTATAATTAGCGTGAATGTGACTAACGTTCGAATTAGCTTCAAGGCTAGCGTCGTTGAATGGAACAATGTAAAAATTACCAGGGTCTCTAAAAATCTCTCCGGCACTGATGTTATCCGTGTTTGTAAGTATATAACAGGTAAAGACACGTAGTAACGCGGTTATTGAATCCGCCGATTGTTTAAATAAGATGATATACTCATGAAGACTACACTAGCAGCTACTTACATTACCCAAAACCGTTTCACTCTACGGAACCCCGAATAGGACAAACCAAACGAAATTCCCGTTTCACACTTCCGGAGTTGCAACCTTAGCATTTAAAGTTGCACCGCACGTAAATTAGACGTTTCGAAAGTGTTGTTTTCATCTCCGTTGTTGAGATGTGTAATTCATTCACAACTCATCAACAATAACATACATAAATAGTTTATTTTATTACGAGTCTTGACAGTATTGTCATTAGTAAATGTTGCCTTTTGACCGACCAAAACATTTTTTGGTACAGGAAATTTGCACATCAAAGTAAAAAAACAACAACACATAATTATGTAAAAAAATAAATAAAAAAAAATGACATAATGGTTACAGAAGCTTGGGAACTTTGAGGCTGGATGGTTTTGCTGACAGATTTCTCGATGCATTTCGGAGGATGTTCAAACAATGCAATTTGCTTAGTTTTATGAGGAGGTTTGCTCAGTTACATATTTACAGTAAGTGTAATGATTAATTTTCTCTTGCTCCCCTGCTGTCTTAAGCAGCTCTCATTCAAAGGTCCACAGTTACTCAGGTACAGACATGACTCATATCTCAGCCTCTGCTCTATTCTCTCATTTAGGCTCTCATTTAGGCCATCCTCTAAAGGTTTTTACTTTTTATAATTTGTGCAACTTTTCTTTTGTGTTTCCCTTTTTCAGTGAATGCAGTATGCCTCATGTCGTGTGATTATCTGGTAAGTATGAACTTTTCATTAAAAAAAATATATGTATATTGCAAATAACAGACATTTTAGCAAACCTAATGTACTTTGCCATATTAAATCAAAAAAGTGTGTGAATCTAAATTTGATAAAAGATTCAGTTTGTATTGACAACATGATCACGTTTTTAAATTTGGATTTTACTTTCAAAAGTAAATTCATTCATTCATTCATTTTCTATACCCGCTTAGTCCCGAGCTCAGGGTCACGGGGGTCTGCTGGAGCCTATCCCAGCTGTCATAGGGCGAAGGCAGGGGACACCCTGGACAAGTCGCCAGTTCATCGCCGGGCCAAAAGTAAATTGTTTTCTTTTATCCATGAGAAGTTAGTCATCTTTTTCAATAGGTGAAATTTTGTTTTTTGGTTATCAAATTACTATAATTAAATTACTATAAAGGTTATACTATAAATTACTATAAAAATGTAATAAAAATCTAAAGCAAAAAAAAAACAACAATGCTCAAAGTTTAAATCATCAGTATGTTAAATCACTTGTTAAATCTTTATGTAATATGTAGCCAATGGTTATTTTTGATTTAATCTCTTACCTGCAACATCGCTCCACGCAAAAATACCTGAAAGAAAATGTGGACATGAAACATATATTCTCACTTTGATGTTAACTCATTAAAAGGGTAAGAATGAAGCTGTATAATCTGTATTACAGAAGTCTAGAGTTTAAAGTATTATGCTGCTTCTGTAACGTGACTGTCTGTTGTTGTGTTGTCTAAAATGCCTAAGTTGTCACATAGTCCTTCACTTTTAATTCTGTGTACACACATTGAGACCCTGATAACACTATCCATGGAGTTATCAGTAGAAAATATTGCTTGATGGACAAAGTTGAAGGAAACAATAGGGGTGAAGGTCCTTAGAACGCCATTCAATTACTTTATGGCTCTGTTTTCTCCAGAGGGGGTGTTAGTGCTCACAGCTCACCTGTGCAAAATAAATGAGATTGTTGCAAAATACTATAAGGTTGCAAGCCATGCACACAGGTGTTTACAGCCTTTTTAAAGCCACATTAAATGTAAAATATTAATTTTAATGGCGCCAAGGCTATAGGTTTATTTGTCAGGATACTTCTTCCTTCTGTCTCAGGGCACTCCGAGTGCATGGCCCTGATTTTATTGATGCCATAAGTGCAACATGAGGCTCGGGAGCAGTAAAAGCAGTGAAAGATCAGGATACAAGGGTGTATGATATCTTACACTCTCTTTATAATCTCTTTTATGATTGAATGATGAAATTTATTGGGAACAAGTTCCAACTTACCACGCCTTTGCTCTGAGATAGCTGGGACAAAATCCAACAACTCTGTAAGCCTGTGTGCTAGATGAGCAGCAATGCAAAAAGGACAAATGTGAGTTCCATCTTTAATAATTAGAGTCTGTTCAGTGACTGAAAGGCACTGAATAGGTCTAAATGCAAACACAAACTTTTTCAGTCAAATTGCCTGTTCCAGGAGGGGGGAAAGGAAATTAATTTTCAGAGTGTAATTTGACCAGAGGAGGGCAGTATTATTGTGCATCTGCGAACCATTTTGCATACTGGCCCTAAATAGCATTGGACAAGTCCTTTCTGCACACTGTTCAGACGTGGCAGATTAAATCTTATGTGTAAATCATTACATTTAGCTCAGTCATCAAAAATACAAACTCCTTTAGAAAGTATCAAAAGGGAAGAGGTACATTTTTATATAACTGAATTAAAAAATGTAAAACATGAGTTACTTTTTTGTCTTTTTTTGTCTAACAGTGAAAACAAGTTATCTGAACTTTGTAACTATTGTGGTGAAATGTATGTCACGAGAGCTGCCATCTTCTCATGGTCCACACATGCTGTCAGCTCTGCTTGTTTCTGTGGGTCTCACCAGCTGTAACAGCATCTCCATATGGAAAAAGCTCTGACTTCCAGTGGAGCTGCTGTTATCTGTGGAGGGACACCCCTTGTCACTGTAAAACCACGAGGACTCCACAGCTTGAAGCTCTCACATCTGACTTTTAAAGGTCACTAGTTTGTGTACAGTAACAACAACTTTTTATTATGTCAATTTGTGCCAGCTCTATGTTTATTTACGGATAGGATTCTTTAATAAAAGTTTGCTGTTCCCCTAAAAAAATCTGTGTTTTATTTTTTTTTGTCTCAATAAATTGATTTACATCCTAAGTCGAGTCCAGTTTGTAAGACTTAGCAGCATCTAATGGTGAAGCAACCATATTGGAAACCTTGTTAATTAATGTTAGTCCCTGTTATATGATGTATTGCCACCAGCTGTGGTATTAGGTTAATAATCAAAAAACCTTACTGGGCCATTTAAAGTGGCACAATTTGACTGCCTCCTAAGAAGAGGACCTGCACTTCATGTGAGTGTTTTTTCTTTTCTTTTTTTTTTGTTGAGAATGCTGAAATTATTGTTATTACATGAGAAGACCAATTTCTTTCACTCAAAAGCTTATGTAGTTTTTCCAGACCTCCACACAAAATACTGGAAATGTCCATACTTCTACATAAGAGCCACTTGGCCTTGTTTTTAAAAATTCCAGCCATTGTCTTCACATCAGCTGATAGCAAATATGACTACGACTTGAATTCACATCCTTGCTGAAAACGTGTAAGTCTACTACCCATCTGAGCTATGAATCATCCACGATGCTGCATGTATTCGTCTCACCTTTGCAGTTCAACTTTAAAAAAGTAGTGTACAGACTTACTTTTTTACCTTGATACTTGACCTTTTCAAAAATACCTTGTTTTAAAGGTTTCAAATGGAAAGAAGTGTAAGAAATATAGAGGGGAAACTTGTTAAATGTTAAATATATTGCATTCTGATATGTGACACCAGTAGAAATTCAGCAGTCAGTCACCATTCCCTATTTGGTATGTAACTACAATCAGTTACAATAAGCAGCTAATTTTTCTACATCCTATATAGACTTGTGCATATATCCAACATGCATGAGATTAGCGCAATATTGAAAACTGAATGTATGAATGAACTGTAGAATTTAAAATTCCCCAGATAATATTTATTGTTCAATTTGTCACAAGTTTAGATATAGATTGAAAGATTAATTCCGTATTTAAAAAAAGGGGGGAAACTTTTTAAAATTTCTACATATGTTAATTTGCTAAATTGCTACCCATTTTACATTCCTGCCATTGTGCGCGGCAAAGTAGGGCAGAAAATGAATGAGAAAATAAAAGTGGTGATTCTGAGTTTAAAGTAAGTTTTCTTTCAAGAAAGAGATCAAAGTCGAAACTTCTAGAGTTTTACAATAGGTCATTACACTTGGGCGCGAACGAGGCAACTATGGCATGACGAATGCGATGCATACTGCGTTGAGAAAAGGCCCGTGTCATCTGGGCTTTTATTTTGAAAAAGGTATGACTTTTTCCTGTAACGGTAAGTCAGCCTTCTTGGTGGGGTGACAGGCACCCGCTTGCTAAGCTAGTTAGCCAACAGCTAGGAAGAGTCGTGGCTGGGTTTGTAGAAAAAAAAAGGTGACAAGCGGCTAATTATTTATCGTGGGGTGTAACTGGCCAATTTGTTTTTTTCCGACGTCAGCCGGAGTGGGAGTCCTCTCTGGGTGACCGAAGTCTGCAACCAGAGAACGTAACGGAGGGTGGGGACAAAAACTTCCAAGACCTCGCCCAGCAGTTGCTTCATTCTAGCAGGCAGCTACGCTCTTAACGGTGTGAGAGACCTACACCCCCTAACACCAGCTTACTATCCACGGGGAGGCCGACACACTTGTGTCAAATAAGGGCAAAAAAACAACAACAACAAAAAACTGTAAACATGTTTCGGAAAAACTTGAAGAAGGACCCTGAACTGTTTCAGAACGTGTCGGATGGGCTGCGACGTCTCTACCGGACCAAACTGTTTCCGCTGGAGGACACGTATCGGTTCCACGACTTCCACTCCCCTGCTCTCGAAGATGCCGACTTCGACAACAAGCCCATGGTTCTCTTGGTGGGCCAGTACTCCACCGGGAAAACCACCTTCATTCGACACCTCATGGAGCAGGACTTCCCCGGTATGCGCATTGGTCCCGAGCCCACCACGGACTCTTTTATCGCGGTGATGCACGGGGAACAGGATGGGATTATACCCGGCAATGCCCTGGTTGTGGACCCCAAGAAGCCCTTCCGCAAACTCAACGCCTTCGGCAACGCGTTCTTAAACAGGTAATACCAAATTTCGGGAAGTGCGACGTGTGTAACTAGAGGAGGATTGTCGGAACTCGGGCTTATTCATGTCTTAATGAACTGTAATTTAAAACCCTAATAAAAAAAACAAACACCTGAAATATCATAAACTAATACAGCTTTGTGTGAAGCGTCACACCACAGCAGTAGGCCACTCAAGGTTTAAATGGCCTCCACTGATGGCCCTATCCTCATCTTTCAAGATGCCATTATATAATATCGCTTGCTGTGTTGAGAGTTCTCCCCGTGTCATCATTGCGGGGAAATGCGGATGTTTAGTGTCAGTCGGCTGGTGGGAGAGCTTGAAGGTCTATGTGAAAGTAAAGGAAAGAAAGAAGGGCGCTTTCCAACAACCCTTCTCCTCCGCAGAGTGTCCACACTTTCAGTTTAGATTTAACCTGGGCAGGTCAACAAACGTACCTTGCTCTTCCAGTTGACACTCCCCTGGAAAAGCGCCTGGCAGACTGTGGCGGCACATGGTGTCTCCTGTCAAAGCATAGTGATTGCTAGGCAACAAACTGACCTTGTCACTTGTCTGTTCTCAGGCCCGCAGTGACAATTATTTCTTTATCACCAATGTGAAATCTTATCACTGTGGAAGTAAAGATTTTTTTTGTGTGTGTGATCAATTGCATCTTTGTACCTTTTCATTGAGTCAGCAGGCGACTCATCGAGATTATACATAGTCTTTGCAAGGCATTCAGCTCGTCGGTGTGATTCACATGCCGTGTGACCCGGGGATTCGGAGAAAAACCTGTAGAGCATGAGCCACTCTGTCACACTATCAGTCAGGTTAACATGGGCAAAAACCGTCCTCTGTCAGAGGTACGTCTGAGGGATTGTTCGGCTGTGGCAAACACTGAACAGTCGAGTAAGAGTAGGGGAGAAAATAAAACCAACCAGTGGCATTAAGTCAAACTTCATATGAGCAACAGGGTTTAAACTGAGTAAAACCTGGTTTGACTACAAAGTGAGATTCTACAAGCCAGAGCCAGTCCAGTCTCCCGAGAGACAGAATCTTAATCCTGGCAGTGATGTGTGTCGGTTGTGATGACTGATAGTGGTGTCACTTCCTGTGTCGTGTATCTACTTTCTACAGTGGTTGGAGAGATATTGAAAAGGAGGAAGTAACAACCTGTCAGTTAAACATACATGTTATCTCAACTGGATAACATGAGTTTAATTGGGTTTGTGTTCTTCGGTTATTGGATATTTCCTGTTGTTGTTGTTGAATACTCTATTAGTTCAGTTCCCCTCCCTTGTAACGCATTATGTTTGACTTAATATGTGCAGGTTCTTGCCAAAGCCAGAACTAGAAAACAAATGAGGTCATGTGGATTCTGATAAACTCTTAAAAAGGGGTGGGTGGTGTTGGCCCTATTGGGGCCCGATTCACCCCTTCTGGATTTTATTAAGGATTTGAGTGGAAGCCAGATAAGATTGTGCATGACCCATGGGCTATTGTCCGTTTTGAACTTCATTTGTCAAACTGTTGGCCACAATCCTGTTTGGTCACGTTACTTTCAGGTCTGCTTTGTCTTAAGAGTGCTGGTAATTGTAGAGGCTCCACTTTACACTCCATTGTAGAGTGCAAATGTATGACCAAAGCAGGTTTGTGGCCTGTTTGCATGTGTGTGTGTGGCCTCGATCAGCTGGGATAGCTCACAGCCCAGAGCGGCTCCACAGCTGATACATTTCTGTCATGGATCAGATCAGGGTTGTTTTTGCTTTTGACTTGGCTTCTCTCTGTTTTCCACCCAGGAGATTAGAAGTATTTGGACCGACCTTCAGCCTCTAGTCCATTAAATATTTTCTAGAGAATAGGAAAATAGAATAAGATACTGAAGATCGGCTTGCTCTTACGCAAGGAGAAAGTAAGTCAGCACAGTGGTTTCCAGAGGAATCCTTCTTCTGCTGTCTAGCTCTGTACCTATCATCACTCCACCTGCGGATTAGCCTTTAACCACCTGCCTCAATGGGACTCGCTCGAAAGTGTAATCAGTTATTTATGAAGAGAGTAAACAGAAATCATGTGACGGACACAGCCACAGTGTGCTTGTATTCACCAGTCTTGAAACACCATGAGGACTTCACTCGTTTGCCGTTTGTTTTTTGCTTCTAATTCGAAACTCCTGGATTTTATCTCCATAATCATATGCATCAAATGTTTTTATTAGAGCACATTGTTATATATAGGTTTATGCAGATATATGTGCACTCAGTGGAATACATTCTGCAGTTTTGTACAGTCAAACATCTATTTTGGTAAACTTCTCTGCTTCTAAATCTGTGTATTTTTAAGTTTGTGTTCCCTTTTGCGGGCCTTTTTTTTTCCTTTTTTTTATCAGGGGTTGCCCGACTGTTTGTACTGTCTGTAAGCCATTAGTCAGTGAAACCTTTAGTCAGCAAAAACTGCCGCTCCGCACAGGCCCAACTCTGGCTGACACGTCGCTCTCCCATCCTGTTGTTCCAGGACACTGACTCCGCACTTTACTGATAGGAGCGGCACGGGCACTGTCTCACACAGTGAATGACAAACACACACACACACAAGAACGCCTGCATAGACAGAGCTGTATTATTTACCCACACACGGTGGGATTTTAGAGTAGCGTAAACGTAGCGAAGAAGAGGTGACCTCATCGCTCACATCCTCAGCGCCGGCTTCAGCCGCACTATTTCCTCTTCTTTCCACTGTTTCCAGGAAGCTTGAGGTCACAATGCCGGGGAAGGTCGTAGGTTCTGAAGGTGGGGCACGGGGAGCGCCGGAGCCGCACAGCTCCAATCACATGAGCTGCCTGATGTGGAATATTAACTGGCCATTGTGAGCTTCTCAAGCGAGGGCGGTTTTCTCACATTGCTGAGACAAACACAGATCTCGGACGCTTCAAGGTTGCCGGGGCCCAGCAGCGTTGTCTCGTGCGGGGGCCACGCTCACGGGGCCACGCTCTTTCTCAGACTTCTATCTCAAATTCCTGAGAGTGTTTCTTTTTTTTTTTCTTTTTTCCCCCCACTGACGCATCCTGTGTGGAAAATTTAAAAGTAGATGGTTGAATGGAGAAGTTCTGCCAAAATTCCATCGGGATATCGTGCGTGTCATCGTCCTAGTCGGGGGGGGGGGGGGGGGCGAAGAGTGGAAAACGCTCCGTGTTTGTTATCTCTGACAGCCAGTGTTATTGCAACGTGATGCCACGCACAGAGGGTCTCCCTAGGCTCATATTTCTGTGACTTGATCATTGTTCTTGGAGTGTTTTTCCTTTATGCCCCTCTGCATGAGGTATAGGTTTGCGGCTTGTGCGTGCGTGTGTGTGTGTGCGTGCGTGCGTGCGTGTGTGTGTGTGTGTGTGTGTGTGTGTGTGTGTGTGTGTGTGTGTGTGTGTGTGTGTGTGTGTGTGTGTGTGTGTGTGTGAGCGCCCTCACTACACTCCATGGGGCTGCGGCAGGAATGTGAAAGCGTGGTTCTCGCCGTCTTGTGACCCAGCACCTCTAAGCTCATGTTGGGAGTATCATTTGAAGCGGAGGAAAGGGGGCCGCAGAATGAAAGGCGGGCGGTCCTCGGAGCTGTGGCTTTCTCAACAATCCTCCACTCTGTCTGTTGGACACTGCAGCTTTATGGAAGAAAAGATAACTTCTCTGTGTGTGTGTGTGTGTGTGTGTGTGTGTGTGTGTGTGTGTGTGTGTGTGTGTGTGCGTGCGCGTGCGTGCGTGTGTGTGTCTTCGGGCCTGCACGTCTTTGCTTGACTTCTATTGAGGAGCAGCGCTTCTGCCCTGGCTGTAAAGAGGTTTGGGGCTTGTAATGCAGGAGAAGTTCAGTAGGACTGTCCTTGACTTTCAATGCGATGTGCAAGTGTTTCCCCATCAATCCTTCCACATCCCCTCAAACTATTTCCTCTTTTCTCATTCAAAAACTCCTTTCTGTTCCGTGTCGCGAAAATGTCAAACACATCAGGTTTGATCGTTGTAAAAGATGCCCTTTGCTATCAGGTATGTCAGGGATGTCATCGTATTGTCAGCTTCCACACCTTTGCGGCAAAAGCTCCCCAATGTCGTCCTGGCGTTTATTGGTTTTGGATGCCTGGTGTTAAGGGCGATCAAGGGCGATCAAGGGCAGTCATTTCAGCCACAGAGGAGCAAAGTGGCAGAACAGGTTGGAGCTGTTCCTTTAGCACTTGTCAGTGATTGGCTATGCGTACTTAACTTTGCTTTTTTTTTTTTAAACAAATCTAGTTGTAGAGTTTAAGTGGCCTATGCTGCATGTTGTCAGCAGGATTTAGTGGGAAACTGAAATTTTCTTTTCTTTTTTTTTTCTATAACAGGCGTTATTGAAAAAAAATGTTTTTGTTTTTTTTTTTCAATAAAAGGAGAAAGAAGAGACGGACAAAAATATGTGCACAAGTTTCAGTTTCATTTTAATAAATTCAGTTCTCACTTGATCGCACTTCAACTTTTTTTTGCTATTTCTATGTCTTATATATGTTGTTTTTTCATTTTGCAATAAGTACTGGACTACGGACTTATTACTCTCCATCTTTACTCTTCACTCTGTCCTCCAGGTTCATGTGTGCCCAGATGCCAAACTCCGTCCTGGAGAGCATCAGTATCATCGATACTCCTGGAATCCTGTCCGGGGAGAAACAGAGGATAAGCAGAGGTCAGTCTGAGCAGGCTGAACACTCACACTCGCTCACATCGCTGCTCCAAGCTGTTGATGGAGGAAGCCAACTGTCAACCTGCAGGAAGAAACAAGCAAAACGAAGGGCGTCTCTTTTAAATAAGCAGCCTGCGTGCTCTTCCTGTCCTTAAAAGTCTGTCTCTGGAATTCCCTCTGGGCTGTCCTGCCGCTGCCCACTGAAGGCAGGCAGCGTTGCTGTGGGCTTCCCTCAGACTTGTCCTGAAGTCTGAACAGCCACAGGTCTGACTCTTGTCTCTTTGTAAATGGCTTGGATGCCTTCACAGCATGATGGCACTGCAGAGAGGGTGCACAGCAGTTTGATTTCCTGTCAGTCTACCTGTGGCTTACAGTGCCATCATCCCCAGTCACTTCCTTCCGTCGTTCTAGTTTAATGTTTATTTTTTTTCCCCGCAGATCTCGTCAACTCGTAGTAAGCGTCATTTTTTTTCAAAAGTGGGCTCATTTTTTTTTTAGTTTAGTGTGCGACTCGTTTCCTTCCATACTGTTGAAATAGATCCGCTCACATTTTTCTTTTATTTTTTATGATGGCTCAGGGTCGCTTTAGAAATTGCAACATACACAGTTGAACAACTTTTGATGATTTGGCAGAACGCCGGGCAGAGATCACAGTTCAGCTGAACACAGCTTCTGCTTTTTCTACCTGACTTGAGGCCTTCGCTAAGAGGAAGTGGACGCAAAAGAGTTTTTGTCCAGGGAAAGGATGTGGAACAGAATGGCTACATGGCCGAGTGTTGCCCCTCATTCGAATCTCCACCGCAACCACGCTGCCTCTATCGCCCAGAACTCATATGGTTAATCTTCTTCTTCTTTTATGGTGCCCAACTTAACACTCTGGATATTAAAAGCATCAAGGCGACAGGCGTTAACCTTCACGAGAAGCCGTGGATATTTTGAGAACGGGGCAACACGTTAATCTGTAGCTACGCTGGCAAAAATGAGATAAGATCCCGCCAGAAGTGTGCGAACAAGTAAACTAACTGTCTTATTGTCACAGTGACTGCAAACCAACAAGACAAAACCCAACGCGTCTCAGCGCTGCCAGTTTTGTTTCTGTACAGACAAACTCGTAGATCCTTGGTCTCAAAATGCACGCCTGTTATCAAACGCACACATACACACAATTTGTTTCTGCATAAACAGATGCTAGAAAGCAAAAAAAAATCCAGACATACCAGTCCAGCTGTGTCATATATAAACAGGTTGACCGGGTCCTGCAGCTGAACTGTGACGGGCGTGTGCATCGTGCCTGCTGTTGTAGCTCAATGTCTCTCAATGCACGGTGCTCTGGTTCGCTAAACCGATGTCGTAGAGGTCTTTAGCAAATCTCGAATGGTTCAGAACCATTCCAGCAGTGGCGCTTATTGAACACGAGCGCTAGGCCTAGTCCATTGCATAATAGTGGGTCCAGTTTTGAAGGACTCAGCAAGTTTGGCTGTGTAAGCCCTTCCTTTGTGGGACTCTGAAGTGATGAAAACCAAAAGGAAACTGACTTTGCAGAACTGGTCAGCATCGTTCCTAAATCGGTGCTTCGCAGGCTGAAGTGTTCCTCAGCGATGGCCACGATGAGACGTGCGCGCCGCGACATCTGCTGCAGGTTCCTATTTTGGGATAATCTACTAGTTTACATGGATCTGCACCGGTTTTAAAAGCTAAATGCATCTGTCATTTCATGTTTCCAGAACAAAAGTTGTGGTGGTTGGTGGCGTTCAGACTGCCAGCCAAAATCCGATTTTTAACCCATCCAGATTGAAACTCTTTTGTAGTCTGAATGGTCACCAATCACATGAAATCCCGTTTTTGCAAAATGGATTGAAACCACCCACCTCCGCGAGGTAGTTTTAAGTCGCATTTTGACAGATGCATCTCAGTCTGAACAGCTCCAAACACACCGATGGGTTTTGACTGTCCATGACGTCACTCTGCGCGACGCAAGAGCCAGTGCGCCAGACTAGAGGGCGCCATTCCAGGTGTGGCCCTGTAACGTAATGTAGCGGACAGAAGAAGTAGAAAGCAGCAGTCCCTGGATAGAGGAGGAAACTCATTGCCTCATCAGTGTGTTGGGAGATGGCTCCATTCAAGCCAAGCTACAGGACCACGCATCGCAACGAGTGCCCCTGTCGCAATGATACGACGTCAAACACTGCGCGCTTCCGCTCCGACGTCGTTGCTACTGCAACCTGTCAGACGGGTCAATAATGTGGCCCAGTCTGAACACAGCCAGATCCCATTTGGACATCTGCTAAAAACAGTGTGGACAGTCAGCCCTAAAAATTTGAGATTTGAGAAGGAATCTGATTTGAATCAGATTCGCCTGGCAGTCTGAACGCAGCCAAATGGGCAGCAGCTTTTAAAAAAATGCATTTATAAATAAAGCGGCGCCCCAGTTGCCCCGCAGGGAGACGGTCTACATGCCAGATTAGCAATGCAGAGCTGCATATGGTCGAGAGCAGCAGTTGTTGATGCTCTGTGCTATAAGTAAGTCCAAACTATAGCAGCAGCTGTCTTCCCATGGCACGAGAGGAGATGACGAGCACAGTCAGTGTCCCACTTTGAAACGTTCCCCCCCCTTTCACCGCTCTTGCTTTCACTTGCCACTGTTGCTCCACAACAAGCTGCGCAAGGGTTGATTCATCCCTCCATCCATCTCATGTTGCATTCATCTTTTACTTTTGCTTTCACTTTTACTCGCACCTGCCATCTTCTCATCTTTCTCCCGCAATTCCCACCGCCCTCGTCACGCACTAGCGCCGTCCTCTCTCTCTCCCTCCCTCCCTCCCTCCACCGTGTATCTCTTTTGTGCACACACGCCCCGGATGGGGGGAAAGAAAAAAAGAAAAAGAAAAGCCGGCCATGTCGGAATGCGTGTGCTGCTGCAGATCCGGTGCCGCTTGCACAACAACGGCCCGAGATGAGCCGCTAGAGCCGCGGCATTCTTCTCTGATCAGATGACACCCAGATGATAATGAGAAGCAACATTTCTCTCTTCCTCTCTCCGTCCCCACGTCCTCAAACTCCGGGGTGGGGCGCTCCGAGAGAAGAGAGGCGCCGTCCTCCACGGCCTTCCAGTCCGAGCACTCTCTAAAACTTATCAGGACGGCATGAGCGGACAGAGTGTGCGAACCCGCAGCCAGTTGTGCCTCAGCGGCAGAGCCTGGTTGAAACATTTGGCTGATAAAGGTCACTGATAGAAGTCAGTGCTTGCCCCAAGGCTTGTTGACTTGTTGTGTGGGTGTGTGGTTGTAGGGTTTTTGCTTTTACTTTTCTCTCTCTTGTTCAAACTTTCCTTACCTTCAAACACAAGCACACGTCAATGCTTGTAGAGCAGCTTTAGTCCAACTCCTTAAAGCCGGTAAATAGATAACCGGAGCAGAATGCTCGTCACAGCTCTTATTCAAACAGCACAGGATCAGCGTGACTTGGAAGTGCCAGCTCAAAAGCCACAGTCAAACCCACTCCGACACGCCCAACGCTTTATTGCCGTTGAGCCTTTTCTTTAATCTCACCCTGGAATGTCAGTGAAAGTGCCCTTGGGTGTAACATTTATTTTAAAGTAATCTAAAATTTCAAGACAAAACCCGACAATGTCGTTGGTAACTGCAGACATTGGAATGATGTCGAGAATTCACAACGGCCTCCTGCATTGCTTTGTCGTTGTCATTGCAGGAATTTCCCTTTCTTTACGTTGCAGAGCTAATGATTGGCTGATAATGGCTCCATGTGTGATGGTTTCACCGGGCTAAATATAAATACTTCCTACTTCCCCCGTTAAAGTTTCACATTAATGCATCTCTTTTTTTTCTCTCTTTTTTAAATTATTCATCCCACTGCTTTTTGACTTTATGTCAGTTTGCTACTCAGAGACACGACGTTGTGCGCGGCATCTTATTAATTTGCTGTGTCTTCCTCCTCCTCCTCCTCCTCCTCTTCCTCCAGGCTATGACTTTGCGGCGGTGCTGGAGTGGTTCGCCGAGCGCGTTGACCGCATCATCCTCCTGTTCGACGCCCACAAGCTCGACATCTCCGACGAGTTCTCCGAGGTGATCCGAGCGCTGAAGAACCACGAGGACAAAATGCGCGTGGTGCTGAACAAGGCGGACCAGATCAACACTCAGCAGCTGATGAGGGTCTACGGCGCGCTGATGTGGTCTCTGGGAAAAATCATCAACACACCGGAGGTAAAAAGAAAACAGACAAACAACGCATGTACAAATACACACAAACATCGAAGTCAATCTGTTCAGATCAACATGAGTGCAGTTAATGAAGCAAATGAAGGCCTAATTTTCGCCATCCGAGTCCAACTCCTTGCACTAGCCAGTGCCATGCGACCCAGCCCTCCTTCTGACTTCTCCCTCAGTCCTCCGTTAATGTTTGATCCCGGGCCATGTTCATAAACCAGTTCCAGAGAGACCTTTGGATCATGGAATGAATTATTAATTGGGCGCTGCGTCGCGAAGCCTTTCTTTGAGATATGAAGGCATTCTAAACGACTTAACCTTCAGCTTAATATTTAGCTAAAGCCGCTAAAGGCATTCATTTCGTCTGCGATAGCGGAAGGAAAATCAAAGAAATGTGGGGTAACTTTTCCAAACTTGCTTTCAGGTGGTGCGCGTCTACATCGGGTCCTTCTGGAGCCAGCCCCTCTTGGTGCCGGACAACAGGAAGTTGTTTGAGGCGGAGGAAATGGACCTGTTCGTGGACATTCAGTCTTTGCCGCGCAACGCAGCCCTACGCAAACTTAACGACCTCATCAAGCGAGCGCGTCTCGCTAAGGTCAGTATTATCGAGGACTGGGCGTGTGCAGCGATACTGGCCGCTCTTTGAGACGCCGCAGTGTTCTTTGAGCTCTACCAGTATGTGCTCACCGTGTATAATGTCCATTACACTTTCACTTCGTAGCTAGAGCTTATAGAAATAGCATTTTTTTGCCCAGTACGAGGGGGGGAGGTGTGGTTCATTTCAGCATCACTGGAAGATTATCGCATGAGAAAAGTGTTGAAACCAAAGCATCGGTGTTGAGCAAGAGACAAACTCCTGAGACGTCACGAGTCTTCCTGCTCTTGGCTGGACGTCTGATGCAGTAGTGGACTGGTAAGACATCAGGGGAGGAATAAAAACACAGGACAGAACTCATTTCATGTCTTATTCTCACCATTGTGTTCTACCTCCAGCCTCTCGAGAGGGAGATTAACCCAATAACTGTTTTATGAGTCTAGGTTTTACCACCCAAGTGAAAGGCAGCCCAAGTCTTCACTCACACTTGGTATCATTCACAGAAAGGAAGTTTTTTCTTTTCTATATTTCTACTTAATTAATTGTAAAAATTCAAAAGATTTTTTTTTTTTTTATAAGCCCCTGGATTTCATCAAGTGCTTTATAAACAAAAGTTGATTGATCGAATTTATGTGTTTTTCTCTCAAATGTATTGATAGCGCTCTTGGGGGGGAAAAAAATAATTCCTTTGGAAAGAAATCATGAGAAAGGGATTCATCGTTTTTGGGAAAAGAAATACTGAAATGTTGAGAAATTGTTTCAAATTGAAAAGTGCAGAGTGTTTCCGCGCAGGAATGTAAAAACAGATTTCTGGTGTCAAACTGCAGCGGGGCTCAGCTCTGTGCAGCCCAAACATTTTTCTGAGGTAACGGAAGACACATTTTTCTCTGCGACACCAGGAAGCTTCACATTTAGACGTTCATGTCGTGACGTGTTTCTGGAATTCAAGCCGGACCGTTGTCTTGCCTCTGTTAAAATAAATTTCAACAATGCACCTCTGAGAGTTTTCACAAAAGTTGAGCAATTATCAGAATTGTGGGTCTGTGGTATTCTATTTATTTGTTCATTCATTTGTTTTATTTATTGACTTTGTCCAGGTGCAAGCCTACATCATCAGCTCGCTGAAAAAGGAGATGCCAAGTATGTTTGGAAAGGATTCCAAGAAGAAGGAGCTGATCGCCAACCTGGGAGAGATCTACCAGAAGATTGAGAAGGAGCACCAGATCTCACCTGGAGACTTTCCCAACCTCGCCAAGATGCAGGTGAGCTTGAAAACCGAGGATGCTGCGTAAATCCAGCAGCTATCACAGCAGACACACGCACTCCATATTTAACGAATCGCAACGTTACGTAATTTGTTTAAAACAAAGGTTCAGAGTGGAGTGACCTTCCGACCTTTGCTCTTTACCTTCTTTCCTGTCCTTGCCCTCCAGGATGGGCCAGGAGGGGGTGGAGATTTATTTTTCCTGGTTTGTCAGGATATCCTGCCTCTCCGCTGCCACCGTTGGTAGCCATTGAAGACCGATCTATTTCTATCACCAATTCCTGTTTTCTCTCCCGACCTCCCGACCTAGGATCTGCTGAACGGCCAGGATTTCTCCAAGTTTATGTCGCTGAAGCCCAAGCTGCTGGAGGCCGTGGAGGACATGCTGGCCAACGACATCGCCAGCCTCATGGCGCTGGTGCGCCAGGAGGAGGCGGCCATGCCCAGCCAGGCGGTCACGGGCGGCGCCTTCGAGGGAACCTTGACCGGCCCCTTCGGCCACGGCTACGGCGAGGGCGCCAGTGAGGGCATCGACGAGCTAGAGTGGGTGGTGGGCAAGGACAAGCCCACGTACGACGAGATCTTCTACACCCTGTCGCCCATCAACGGCAAGGTGTCCGGCGCCGCCGTCAAGAAGGAGATGGTCAAGTCCAAACTGCCCAACAGCGTCCTGGGCAAGATCTGGAACCTGGCCGACGTGGACAAGGACGGCTTCCTGGACGACGACGAGTTCGCCCTCGCCAACCACCTCATCAAAGTCAAGCTGGAGGGCCACGAGCTGCCGGCCGCACTGCCCGGCCACCTGGTGCCGCCGTCCAAACGCTCCGCCATCCAGGAGGAGTAAAAGAGGGTGAGGGCCGGGGGGGGGCGTCCACACGGAGCAACACGTTCGGAATCCGACGGACAAAGAGTCCAGCCACAAGACGCGGTGGGGGTGAGGTGGGGTGGGGGGTCGGGGGTCGGGGGCCGAAGAGAATCTCAACACTTCAGAGCTGCGGGTCTTTGTGCATCACTGCAATCTTTTTTTTTTTCCCCCTTCTTTTTTTTTTTTTTTAGAATATACCCATCAAAGACTGAAGGCAGTGCTGAGAGCAGGAGTGTCTTTGTGCGTTAGGCGGAGGGAGGGCAGGGGGGACTCTTCACGTATCTGTTGAGTTAAAGAGGGGTCGTGGGGGGAGGGGAAGCCATGCAAACTGATGAAAGGACTATACTACATCATGAACTGGTGGTTAGTGTGAGGTTGCATGACGGGGCTAAACATGGGGTCCGCTCATCCTGTGCAAAAAGATGTCTTATGCGTATACAGACCATAGTGATATATGTGAATCCAAAGATATAGGTTTTTTTCCCCCACACATTTGGAGAGAGAAAGAGGAAATCAATTGAAACAGCTGTTAGATTTGTTTTATCTATATTTTTGTATTTCCTGACTCTTGAATTTGCCTCTTTCCAAATGCTTCCCTTTTTATTATTTTGCCAGATAAATAAAAAGGAATATTGTACCATCTGAACTCTGGTTTTATGCTTTATTTCCTTTGTGTAGAATAAATCAATTTTAACAAACATACATTTTAAAGGGGAAGAAATACGAAAATGATTTAAAAAAATGTTTTTTCATACTTCAATGTATTGTGTAGTTTACATGCAAAGGATCCCGCCAGAGCCATGCTTTTATTCTGAAATGCCCACAGTTTTTTGTATTGCTCTCTACTGCCCTCCGCAGGGTAGGAACAGCCACTGTCGCCCTGCTCCTTTTTTGCCTCGCGGCATATTTCCAAGGTTAAATTGGATGCAGCAGTGTACATAGTCACTTGTAATGCCCTCTGCATTATTAAAAACACACAGTTCTACCCTCCTAACAGCAAAATAAATATTGTCCATCACAATTTTTTTAATTCCCCAATTTCTGTTGGGTAATAAGAACTCTGAAAAGCTGAACTATGATAGGACGATCATTTTCATCAGTTTCGAGCTGATTCGCATATATTTAGATTTTTTTTTTTGTCTCAGAAAAAAAAATATATTGGTATGTCGTTTTTGAGATTTTGTGTTCCACCACTCTTATCATGCTAAATTTGGGGCTATAATAGGATGGTCATTTTGGTGATTTTCAGGTTGATCAAAATATTTTTTTAAATGTTTTGGTCCCAGAAAAAAACTAGTGTTTTGCTTGGGTTTTTTTTTCTCCAGTTTTCAGACATGTTGAGATTTTGCATTCTCACACTGCGTTTTCGGGCTGATTAAAGCATTTTTTTTTTTAAATAGAACAGTCACCCCAATGAGTTTCAGGGACTTTGCCAGATGAAAAAAATGACAATGTGTAACATGACGTCTTTTTCCATTTTTTGACATGTTGAGATTTGACGCTCTTTCGCTCTGATTCATAGAACAGCTGAATAAATTCACCAGTGGACATATCCCACCAGTCAACAGATTATAGGGTTAAACAGCTGACTCTGACGGCTGTGCTATGATGGGCAATGATACATTTGAGTAAGTTCAACAGCCCTTGGGGTTGGGGTTAAGGTTGTGGTTGGGTTCGGTGCACTTTGTGATGTCACAAAGGGCACCAAATATCTCACCGATGCCTCTGCCAGCTGTTGGTTCTGCCCATCTGAGAGTCGGACAAGTCTGCTCCACCAGAGTCCGAGCTATTGTCCTCACAATTATGCAAAATTTGTTAATGACAGGTTCCGTTAGACCACAAATTATGAGTATCATTTGCATTACAACACGAGGTTGTTACTCATGGTTGACCATTGGGCACTTTGACTCATCTGTGTCCAGGAACAGATCACTTAGAGCTGCTGCTGCTGATGACGGCCTGATGGCACAGTGACAGAGGTCCGCCGGAATGCCCACAGTGGTGTGAAGTCACGGCTTGTATCTCTGCTGTACACTCTTTCCTCCTTCCTGTCCTCCACCAGGCTGTTTGTCTCATTCCCTCTCCTCTTCCCATCCTCCCTCCCTGTCTTCCCTCCTTTTCTTCCACTGTTTACGGAAGGGCAGCTCCTGTGCCTCCGTTGACCTCCGGTCTGCTCTGCTCTGGTCTCTGTGTTTTGCTCAGACAACTGCGTGTCTAAAAATACTCGCCATGCCCCCCCCCCCCCCCCCCCCCCCGACACACTGACCCCCGGGCGGATAGTTAACTCGGTCGCACCTTATATAACGCGGTCATGTGGAGGGAGTGGTGCATCTTTGGAGGCAAGTGAGGAATGAGGCACCTGTAGGAGCTTGAGTGCCGAGACATTTTCAACTAGACGTCAAAAGTTCCTGACCCATCAGAGACAGAAAGTGATGTACCTGCTTAATGTTGCAACGTTGACACATTTGGGAAAAACAACAGAACTGAACTGATTTGAAAAGCTCTGAAGGTTTAGATTAAAAAATATCTTTTACCTCAAAACATAACATATATTGGCTGATAATATATTACACAAAGTCACATTTTAAAAGGACACAGATTTATTTTGTTGTGTGCCAAAGAGCTGGATACATAGAACAAGTCAAGACAAGACTAACATTATATTGACATCCATGTTTTCAGCGAGTGCCTCCAGAGTCAAGATTTCACATTTTCAAAGGGAAGACAAAGATTTTTAAAAAGCAATCTTTTCTCGAACGAAGAGGACATAAGTGCTCAGAAGACGGTAGATTACTAGCATCACACACTTTGGAGCGTTCACATTGTTATCAATTGCAATCATTTTCTTATCATCGACCTTTTCAGGATTCTTAAAGTTCTGGTGCGACAAAGGACAAAAGCCTGTTTGTCTGTATTGTGGAACAATGTAAAAAAAAAAAAAAAACAGTGATTGAATCCGCTGTCTACATCTTGTCCACCAGTCTGGGGTGGCAGGACTTAAGAATAAAAAAAGGGATCATGAAGTAGAATTGAATGCAGTTTGAGACGACAGAACCTGGACAGGAACATCCCAGGCGTTTGACTTTCTTCCTGCTCTCCCAGTTCATGTGTCACCGCGAGGTGAGGCGAGGTTCACATTGTCTGCTTCTTTGTTCAGCAGGGCGGCCTGGCTGCCGGTGGAGGCGCCCCGAATATCTCCTGCGAGGCATAGGTGATGTAGAGGAAGCCGTCTGTGTCCCTGTGGTGAGAATAAACCTCCCCCATGCTGGACGACATGCAGGACATGCTTTTCTCAGCCACCAGGAGGAACAGCGCCTGGGTGGAGTCCAGTGCAATCTTATTTCTGAAAGGAGAGAAATAGAAATAGAAAAATAACGTTTTTTGAAAAAATATTTAAGACTTGTAAAGGTCTATACTAATATTGCATTTTCAAGAGAAAGGTCAGAAAGTTGGCAGAGAAATAGTTGGAATAAGAAAATGTGTTTTCACCTGAGCAGGCACATAAACTGACCCAGCGTCAGCTCAAAGGGAACCAGGAACTTTGTTTTGTCCAATAGCGGGAGACTCTTCTCACGGATGTAACGTTCAACAATGACCTGGATGCAAAAACACACCTGGCGGTCAGCTCGCGCACACAAACACATCCCTCCCCACCCACACACACACACACACACACACACACACACACACACACACACACACACACACACACACAGTGTGTCAACAGTAAATAGATGCATTACGTTTTGAACTTACGGGAAGTTTGTTGGGAAACTTTGACAGAATGCTGCACACTTCGTCTTTCCTTGTTTCTGGGAAGAAAAATGGAAAAGTCGCTCACGTCAGACCCAGTGATAAAACGCACTGAGGCCGTTCTGGAAACGAGACTGATTGTAGTCGACTCACCGAGACATTTCCTCTCTTTGAAGGGCATAACCTCCATGGATTTCTCAAAAGGAGCCATGCTTGTTTTGCTGTGTTGGGCGGCTTGCAGAGACCAGCGGTGGTGATGGAGGTGATGGTACTCAGCGGTCTGGCCCGGGCTGACGGTGGTGACGTCCCCTCGGGTGGAAGTCGGCAAACCCCGAGGAGCTGCTCCACACGCTGATGCTTTATAGGAGAGGAGGAGAAGGAGGAGGAGGAGCAACAAACAAGACACAGACTTCGACCTAGTGGTGCGTGCGTGTGCTTGCAACCAGATTCACACATACTGGTTATCTCACAGTGTAATTTTGCATCTACTTGTTATCATGGTGAAGTACATATTTATGCAATGTAAGACCCCCCCACACACACACACACACACGCACACACATAGAACAGAGTGCAACAAGGGCAACCCACCATATTAAAAATATGAGCAATAATTTGTTCTAAAAATCTGACCTGAACAGCTACTGCAGCTGAGTCTGCTGCTGTGTTTCCTGCATATAAATCAATTTATCAATGACAGAATCATTTCTAGACTGAAATTTAATTTCTATATTGATATATTTGTTTTTTGATAACAAGACAACAAGACAGAAGCTTTAGTTTACTTTTTTTTTATTATTATATTTTATATTTTATATTAAGTTTTAATGTACCAACTATTTTGGTACATTAAAGTATTTTCCAGTGAAGTAAAAAAGTAAGAAAAAAAGAAAGTATTTTAGTTAACATTTTCTAGTAAAATCTGACTTGGGGGTCTGCGCGTTAAAGGTCCAGTGTCTAAATATTTGGAGATTTTGAGAAGAAACAGCGACATCAAGTGGTAACGTTTTAGATTGCGGCACTATTTCGCTCACACTCCCTCTGCCGAGCTTGTGAGTGAACTACGGTGGCCTGCACACACAAACTTGGATAGTTCGTCCACCTTCTTCTTTATTAACGCACTGTTGGGCGGCCTGAATTGTCCAGACCGGCTGTCTTAAACATACGTTGGTGCAAGACGGCATATAGCTGGGAGCAAGACTCTTGCTCTATGTATATTCTTATAGATATAGATATAGATATATAGATGGAACCGTTCTCTGGGTAGGAAAACACAATGACTTTTGTTGTACTGTGTTATGGAGGTATTTGTGAACATTATAAAGCTTTTACCAATATAAAAGTCAAAAATGCAATTTTACACACTGGACCTTTAATGTTTTGTTTGTGTGTTTTTTAAATATCCCCTCCTGAATGGCATGATGGCTGTGTGTTTTAAGCAGTACAGGCCTTGAAACAAGTGCTAACGATGATGTGTCGCAGGCAGGCAACGCTACTCAATGCTGCTCGCGTCTGACGCGTTCACTGACACTCCGTAAAAAACACACCGACTCTCTTCTTCACCGCTATCGCACACGTGATTGCTTGCCAAGTCTTCATAGAATCATCAGGGCACAATGTGGCTCCTCCGGATGTGTGTACGGGAATGTATGTGCAGTTAGAACACTCAACTCGTGCAGTTGCTCAACGAAGAGCCGCGCGGGAGCTGGAAGAGCCAGGGAGCTCTTCTTTTTCCTCTCCGCTCCTGTGTCCATTTGAAAAAGTTCCCGGACCAATCCCATGTCCAGCCCCGCTGCAGAGGCTCCTCCCCCCCGCTGTCTCTCCCACATGTACTGCTCTCAGTCAGTCACCCCCTGACAATGCTGCAGACGGAGCGGCAGGCTTTATGGGTGATATAAAAGGGCAGGAAAATGACGTTGTCATCAGGAAATTAAACCTCAGATTACTGTCAGACGCGGCTCGTGTACCGGCTTCATTAATTCAAATGAGCGAGAAGCGGCGCTGCATGCGATGACTGCATTCTTCCTCGTGTAGCGCCAGCTGCAATGTTGCGCGTCCGGACCCTCATCACTGCGCATTCTGGAGCCTAGTTCGCAATTATCCATTCGCACATCCATTCGGTAAGGGAGCCGGTTCCGTCCGAGGATGGCCGGCCGACGCAGCTGCGTGAACTCCCTGTGGTCGGGCACCGAGAGGGTCCGGATCGGCGAGCGCCTCAAAGCGACGCTGGCCGGCGTTCTGGAGCTGGAGGTGCTCAGGTGCAAGCAGGAGGAGATGGTGGACGCGGCTCTGGACGAGCGGGGACCCGCTACCGTCAAGCCGCCGGAGCCGAGGAGGGCGCGGGAGGAGAGCGGCACCCCGGGGAGAGGCGCCCCGGACGGGAAGCATGGCTCTGCGACATCCCCCGGGCAACAGGTCAGTTGGCAGCACGGATCGTGGCGAGACTATTAAATATGGATGCTGGAAATGATGGTGATCTGCCATCAGAGCCGGTCTGAGGCGGGCGGGTGGACACATTGTGATGCTGGTGGCGGCATGGTCAGGCATGGCAGCGCCCGCAGCAGCGCACCCATCCAAGGCAGATGGTGCCAGAGATCAACTCGGCAAGCCGGCCCGAACGTTTACACAGCAGAAGCAGCACTGTGTGTGTGTGTGTGTGTGTGTGTGTGTGTGTGTGTGTGTGTGTGTGTGTGTGTGTGTGTGTGTGTGTGTGCCCATGGAGCAAATGTCAATGAGGCCAGCCAGAGTGCCAGGAGCAGCTCCAGGCCGGCTGGCCCTGTGCCCTGCCTCAAGGTTAGATAGAGGCGGGCGGGTGGTTGGGTGGTTGGGTGGGAAGGATGCGCTGGAAACCAGGGAGAGGTATTAACATACAAGCCAGCAGCCGCTCGCTCACTGCAGCACTTTCCAGCCCCGCTTGGTAAACTCATCAGCTTGCAAAGGTCACTTTGGCCTCACGCAGTTTGCATTCACATCGCTACACGATGACTCGGTGAGGGTGCAACTACATTACTCTCTGTCCGGTTGCCCAGTTCCTCGCTGAGGGACCTATTGGATGCTCTAGTGTAGTAGAGCCGAGACGTATGATCTCATGGCCTTCCGCTCACCCTTAAAGTTCCCCCTCCACAGTCCTTCTCCGACCTGTAACTGAGATGCATCCACCTCACAGCTTCTGAGTCCCTTTGTGTTGGGAAACAGAGGGGAATGTGGCCTGAAAGGTAATACGGCGGGCAGCATGGGAACAAGTCGCATCCCGAGGCCTTGGACACCGCAAACATTCCTGAACGTGAACCTGCGAAGTGACGTAGAGGAAGGGCCTGTTGAAAGAAATGAGAGGAGAAAGATGAGTGTGAGCGCACCAAACAGGATTTAATGGTCGGAAAACAGGATAAGCATAAATTAGTTAAGCAAAATCGTCTTTGGGGAGGACGTATGAAGATTCACGAGCCGGGGTTGAGTCACTCAAACATGGCAGGCATCGAGTACTGATTGTGATCTGGGATGTGAGGGGGTTTCATTTTGAATTTTGCAGATTGTGATGGAGAAGGCAGGATGGCAACAGATGCACTTGACACTCAAAATACAGGATTGATGGATTTAAAGAATGAGGGGGAAAAAAAAACATTGCAGCTTTAAGTCTGGAAAAAGCAGAAGACCACTGGAGGTCATTAAACTCAAAAACAAACTGCACTTTTTGTCAAACTGAAAACTTAATGTGGTACCACAGAGGTACTGCATCATGCAACATTAAATGTAAACAGTGTTTTCCAACAACAATGAGCCTCTAGCCCAGGAGTAAACGACCAGAGTGCACCACTCTTCAAAAAGTGTGGCATAAGGCACAGTTCACACAGTTCGGCCCTTTGTGATGTCGCAAAGTTCACTGATTCCTCACTATAATACCTTGTCGACATTGGCAGGTGTTGATTCTACCCTCTGATGCCTCAAACACAGCAAGTTGTAGCTACATATTGACCATTTTTAACTTGAAAGCTGCAAACAGAGGGCTAAAAATGCCTTTTTTTGTGTGTGTGGTTCTCAGGTCTACGTATCGGATCCTCAGTGACTTCATTCACTGTAATATGCTGCAATATGGTACATTTGTCTGTATAGTCAAGCTTGAGCGATAATATAAAATGAAATCCCTTCTTGGTTACGCCGAAGTGAGGAATAAACTGTAAATAATAAAATCTGTTTATATCCGTGTGGGGACACATACTGCAGTCCCACCCGAGCGAGGGCATCTGCATGAGAAGTGTGGCTCACAACGTGCTGCGTGTTCCTCACCGCCCACCTTCCCAACATCTCCTCTGTGCTTTCCCCCCGTGGTGCTGCAGAAATCCTGTGGAGGGGCCGAGCAGCATTGCTCATTCTCACCTCCGAAGGGCGCTGCACCGTGAAGCGGAGCGACCTGGCACTCTGCCCTCAGTCTGCTCGCCGCCAACACACACACACAAACACACAGACGCACAGTAAATTTGCATAAATGGAGACAAATTGTTACTCCCCGTACCTACAAAAGAGGCCGCAACGCCACCGCAGCTGGTGGGGGGGAGACCAGTGATGGAGCGCACGTCATCATTATTCACCTGAAAAAGTCTGAACACAGATTGTTCTGCTCCTAAAAACGTCATTGTTTTTATTTTATTTTCCAGGGGATTAGATAACTCACAATATAAAGCCTCCCCCCCACTGCAAATAAACTCTTGAAATGTGAATAGCAGTAGAGAGAGGGCAGCAACCTCTGCCTTGCAAATCCCTGTTTATCCGGCCAGGATTATTCCATAGTGTCACCCGCAACGGAGCAATGTGATTTAAAAACATTCATCTCAGCCCTGCCACGTGAATTTTTTTTTTTTTTTCATCAGTTAGCATTTCATATCCGTAAATTCTTCCAATGAGTAAACAGTTCAAGTTTTTGTCATTCAAACGGAACTGGATTTGCTTCACAGATCAAGTCCTCCTCGACGTGTGACTCCAGAACTATGAGAAAGAACTTTGAGTTCCGATTGCGTGTGATGTTTCGTCACCCCTTCAGTTTCCCTGGTGAAAGACCGATCGTCAACGCGGTTGCCAGTCGAGCGTTCAAAAATAAAGCTGTCCTCTTCTGAAGGAAGCATGGAGAGGGACAGGACGTGGGTGAAGGAGACATCACACTGCAGAGTTTCCTCATACTTACTAATGCCAGGGAGCTGCAGCAAGTCATTTATTTATTTTCTACCTATTTCTAATGCATATATTGAAATTCCAAGTTTTCACAAGTGACTTTTTTTATTATAAACAAACATTTGAATTGAATAACTGCTGGTAGATTTTAATGAAATAATCAGTAGCTGAATTGATGATAAATTGTAGTGTGGGTGCGCTTGTGTGCGTGCGGAGGCAGGCTGTCTTGAAGTTTGGTGTAACACAGGAAGGCATCATCTTACAGGGAGGTCCATTACCATGACTTGTGGAGTGAGACGGCTTTTGTCTCTGCTCCTTGGCCTGGGGATCCTCCTGAACTGGAGAGTGGGGCTGTTGGGGGGGAAAAACCCAACAACGTTAAACAAACAGGCACTGCGGCAGTGACACTTTGACGTGGAGCGCGGTCTACCACCCGACGTGGTGGAAAAATAATAAAGAAACATTATTTTTCGGCGTGAAGAGACAAACCGTGTGGGCGGTTTTTATGTTTCGATATCACATTAATAATGCATGAAACAATAAATACCGAGCACTGACAAAACACTCTCCCCGTCCCTCTCCAACCAAATTATTCTGCCCGGATGCACGTTCGATTCGAGTCTCACAGGGATGACATAACGCTCTTATTAAGAGGAGGTGGGCTGGCGGTGCAGCTGCAACGGCTGCAGCATTATCGTCATCCAGTCGACCTGGGCATTGCCTCCGTGCGCTTCCAGAGGGGCTGCTCCCTCTCACCGAGGAATATCACATTACAGTCACTCGGGCCAGGCTCCTTCCCTCCCTCCCTCCACTCCCCCGTTATGCATTTGTCTGTCTACCTCCTATGATTTGATCACTCCCTGGTTTCTGTGTAACATTATATCCCGTTAAACGTGCGACCCATTCTGCCCTCGTACGTAGGAGCTGGAAGCATGCCGAGGGGAGGAGAGGGATGAATGCATTCTGAAAGACTGATTCACAGCTTTAAATCAGAGAGAGAACACCAGGGCTCCGGCCAAATTCAGTGGGTGGGATTTTTTTTTTTTTTGTGGCCGACTCCAGAAAGTACACGCGAGCGGAAAAAGTCAAAACAAGACCAGATTGCCGGTGCGCAAGTTGAGGATGGGAGTTAAATATTTCGCAGGGGCCTGTTGTGCTATTGTGGTTGCGTGTGGGCGGAGAGGCGAGCGAGAGTCGGTGAGCCAGCAGCTGTAGCTATGGTGAGTTCGGGGCGTCAGGCTGCAGCGATATTATGGAAGTTGGGGGGGTGGGATTATTTGTCAGAGGAGGGGGGAGGAGGCCCTTCAAGATGCCCTTCTCTCTCGCCCGGCAACCGGCCGTCTGCCCCTCCCTTCTCGGCCCTCACCCACCCAGTGACTCACTCTCCAATTTCTCCAAGTCTTGGTTTGTTTCTTGTGTGTGTGTGTGTGTGTGTGTGTGTGTGTGTGTGTGTGTGTGTGTGTGTGTGTGTGTGTGTGTGTGTGTGTGTGAGAGGCTGTGTACGGCTTTGACTGACTAAGTTGTTTTTTTTTTGCGGGCGGTCGCTACGCACTTCAGATTTACTGGGAGAGAAAGCAATAAACTGGAGAAAAAGGGGTGAGTCACTCCAAAACTTCCCGTTTCGCACGAGGGAAGAAAAAAAGGGAGAGGAGCCCTGGAGACAAGGCAGACCCTGCAAATCTTACTCGCTTCCCCCCACTCCCACGTCCTCCCAGTCCCCTTCTGCCACTCTTTGTTAAGTCATCTGTCTACCCCCTTTATCTTCTGTACCCACCTCCCCTCACCACAGTTGTGAGTCACTACCTGTATTGTTTCCCTTGGTAACAAGAGGATTGATCAGTGCCACTCACAGAGCTCCCCTTGTCTACTCTTGATCAGCCTAATGCAGATGGGAATGGGGAGGGGCTCTGTGCTGCAGTCTAAGGATAATCAAATGAAAGAGGAGGTGGGCTGGGGGGTTTCACCCAAGCCCCTCACTAATCTGGGAAGTGGAGGCCCTTGTGATTGTTGTGTGTCCGAGCTCATTCTGGTGGTTCCAGGAAGTAGCGTGATGTCACAGGGGAGGGTTTCTGATAAATGATGTCATGGCCAAAACATGGGGGGGTCTGGGCCTCTGCTCTCGCTGGGACACGGGGCCTTCAGAGCAGCTGCAGTGTCTATTTAAGGTGGTCCTCGTATGGTACATTAAAGTGAAACAAGCACAGTTCCAAAGGACATACACAGTTAGACGGTGCTTCATTTGGCTGTGTGGGTTTTCTTATATTCACAATATCAAGATGCATTTTAGTATCAGAGCATATAATTAATAACAATTATTTAGTCTTGATGTACAATCCAAATTTGATTTAAAAAGGCGATTGTGCCTTGATTTGTCAAGTTATATGAATCTGAATTTCATCATTCTTCTGGTGTGTTAAGTCGCTCTTTGTATCACTATCGTAAATGTAATCTTGATTGATGCTACTAGAGATGATTGCAGATTTTAAAGAATTTCTTTGCCTTAATTGCAAATGATTTTAATTAAAAATGTCATTGTATTTTGTCACTATTCATGGCCTAACTTTTTTTTTTCAGGCTCCGTCTCCTTCAGACATGTTGCCCATTCCTGTTCAGAGTAGCCTGGATGACTGTGGCAGTAATTCAGGAGATGGAACACCTGGCAGGGGGAATAACTCACGGTGGTCCACTCTTTCTTGGGACATTCCCGTCGACCTGCTATCTCCGCCAACACCAGATCCCAGCAGCACATTCCATCTGGACAGTGACTCCAGACCTAGTTCAGGTACCTCCAGATAAAAAAGGCAACAAACCTTGAAAAACAGGAGTAAAATTAAACATTAACCATACACCTTTCTGCAACCTTTGCATTCTAGCACGGTGTGGAATGGACTCGTCCATCTTTTGCATTCCCTCTTCCACCTTTTTTCAGACCTGTCATTGCCAAACTCTTATTCACGCTCATTGTTACTGTTGCCTGTGTCTACAAGCTCTCACATTCCTGTTCCGGATAACCCAGTCCAAGCACACCAAGTACAAACACTACCCTTCAGGAGCATGTTATAAACAGCATAACGACTTAATTAAAGACTAGATTTAAAACTAGAAAACATCTATGTTCTCCATCCAGCCATTAAGCATAAAAATGTATAGATATTATCAAAGCAAGAGTCACACCAACTCGCTGCTTTCTTCCCTCTCATCAAGGTTTCTACTCAGTGAGTGGGAGCTCTCTCTCCGACTCATGCTACTCTGTATCTAGTGAGGCCGCCCAGAGCGGAGCGCCACCACCTGCCAGACCCCTGAAGCTGTGGGACCAGATACCTCTGTCGACTGATAACACTGACATCCTGTGGCCAGAAGGTGCAGTGCAACTACAGGCTGCTTTGCAGAGCAGGCAGGAAGATGGCGAAAACCAAGAGGAGACTGCAGTGACAGGTGAGCTGGTGGAGGAACCTGATCCCCCAATGCAAATATCAATTTAGAGGATATTGTAATATGGTAAAAGTTGGTAATTCCAGTTCCGGAATAATGATTTGAGAATAAAATGTTTTGAAATATTTTAATATATTGAAATATATTATCTTTTTTCTCATGCAGTGCAAAGTGACCTTGAAGCCACCGGTCTTCATTTTTTGTTAGACCTTGGTTCAGGACTCAGTGACTCTGTCATTAGTTCATTAGTTAAACTTCTTGACCCCACGCACTCTTCCTCCAATTCCTCCGTCCATCCAAAACCCAATTTGGACCCTCGTTACTGCACAGACCTGGTGTCTCGTCGGACCAAAGAGGTGTACCCTTACCCCAGCCCGTTGCATGCCGTTGCCCTGCAGAGCCCCCTTTTTACCTCCCAGTGTCAGGAGCACTCGGCCTCGCCAAGTCCAGAAGGCCCCCAGGTCGACGAAGATCAGGAGGCGAGCACTAATCAAGCCCCGCCTCTCCAGCCCCCTTCCTTCACCCAGTTGGAGCAGTACATTTCTCGACTGGCACGTCAGTACCACAGTCGGGTGAACTCCACCTCGGATCTTAATTCAGCTACCACAGTTGCCTCAGTCACACACAGAGGTATTCATAACCAAGGCAAAACCCACGGTTCTACACAGTCTCTTTCTGCCTTCGAGAGTCGTAGTACACTCAACGTCACCCCGGGCAAGTCACTGCTTGGAAACACTGCAAGAGTTAGCCTTAGCACTAGTGGTAAAAAAGCCACTAGGAACTCCATTAACCTGGGCAACCTTCCTTCAGCAACTGGAGAGGACTTGAATATCAATCTGCATCTCAACCTTAACTTGAACCTGACGCCAGGTTCGCATTCAAGTCAATCCCTGGTGGACAATCCTAAAAGTGAAAGTGTAACCAACTCTGCTGCTACGCCCACACCAGCACTTAGGACTCGCTCACGTATTTCAACGTGCCCAAGCAATCTGAACCACCGCAGTTCCCTGGAGGTGAACCCAACATGTGGGCCCAGTCCTGGATTTGGATCATCTGCCTTCTCACATTCTGTGGACTGGGGTTGCAGTGCTCCACTGGAGACTGACCAATCAGTGTTTGGCCCTGCTTTAGGACGAGCTTCTGGGGCTTCATGCAGCAGCTCCATTAAGGAGCCAAGCTCCAGTCCCAAATTAAGCGAGGACTCCCCCATGGTGGGAGAGATCTCCCGCCTTTCTGGCCTTTCTCGGGCTGTTGTAGTCGGCCTTATGGAACAGGGCGTCGAGTTGGATATTGACTGCTTTCAAACAGATATCGCAGGTGAGGTGAGGGGACACACTAAGACTTACCTGACAGCCCACAATGATCAGTCGCATGACTATTCTCGGCTAACTGACCGTAATCCTCAGAGACCAATACAGCTGTCTCTCAGTGTCACCCATTCTCCACAGTCTCAGGCCAGCCTCACCCCACCACTCTCACACTCAAGCAGCCCGATACACCCATACCAGTCCATCCAAGTCTCCTCTCCTCACTACCCCTCACACTGCCACTACCAGCAGATACCTTCCCCATCCCACCTTCCCTCATCAACAGCGTCATCCCCTGCTTCTCGCCCCAATCCTCGGGGACGCTCCCCTCCACGTCCCCTCCAGCCATCGCCTCTTGGAGCCACCCCTCTGTCTGTTTTCCGCAGGGATGCACCATTCCAGTGCTCCCTGCCGCACAAAAACAAATGGAGCTCTCCATTGGACCATGGAAATATACAACCAAGGGGTGGTTCACTTCGGCACAGTGCAGGAGGGGGTGTGGGTAGTAATGGCTGGAATAGAGCGGAGGGGGAGGGACTTTATAAAGGAAAGCATGCCTCCCACAGGTTGGTGAGGGCAGCTACAGTGAGTAGCTATGTAGAGAGGGAGAACTATAGCTCCATTTGGGATGAGGAGCAGAACCAGTCAGCAGCCCAGACATCGCGGAAGACCTACAGCAAACTCTGGAGAGGTTTTGAGGGACGCCTGCGGGGAAAAGAGTTGGAGAGCGAAAGGGAGGAGATGGACAGAGCCGAATACGGCTATGGTTGGAGGAGGAACAGCATCGGAAGCTGGAGGAGGGAGCACCGAAAGATGAAGGCTTCATCCAGCAGCAGTGAAAGGAGGCCAAAAGTCGAGCACTCGCCCATGTTCTCAAGGAGGAAGGGCAAGGAAGAAGGAGAGAGGCGGAGCTCAAGCCTGAGGCTGTCCAGAAGGGCTTTATTCAGGAGTGAGTCACAAGGCTTGTTGGTACCTCGGAACCAAAATGAGGAGCCTGCGAGGAGGGGACATTGGGTGTCCTCATTAGATGTTGGGTCAGGCGGCTCGTACTTCAGCAAAGAGGAGGGGATCAGGCTGCTGGGCACCACGGGCGAAGACAAACGTCTGTCCTCTACAGCTAGTCTCTTTAACCTGTCTCGTTCACAAAGCCTTGAGGGGAGTTGCCATTCCATCTCCCCTCTTTCCTCCCCTTCTTTTTCTCCATCTCCTCCACGGATGCCCCTTCAACGCTCTCGTTCTCTGAGGGACTTGGGGCGGAAAGTGTTTGGTTCTATGAGGTCCCTGAGCCTAAAACGGAAGCCATCTAAGAAATGACTTTTGTAAAATAAATGGACATCAGATTGAATCCTTCACTCCGACCTTCATGTAATGTATGTTGAAACATTTGTGATGGATGTAAGATTTAGTAGAGTGATATCAAATTACAGATGCCATCTACCGCTGGTGTGATTGAAAGGTTCTCTCAGGTGGTTTGTGGGTTGTTTTAAATTCTCATAATGGTTTTCTAAAACTTTAAATAATTTCTAGTCAGGTAGTGAATAAAGGTACTTATTTAAGCAGGTTTTGCTGCATGTTCAGCCAAATGATTGCACTGTTTAAGACAAGCGGAATACTATAGTTTGCTGCAGGACAAGACAATTCAATAAGGAGTTATAAGAGTTGAAAAGAGGTAGAACCAACTATATTACTGTAATCTTCAGTTATATTTTTCAATGTCAGTGCTGTTTCAAAGAATTTGAATACTCTGTAATGTACTAATCTCTGGACCTTTGTGGATGAAAAGTAAGTTGACTTGAAGATATTGAATATAAACTTTAAATATAAGCTATAAGCAGCATCATTACATATTGGTTGAGTTCCCATGTAACCTAGAGTATGAATGTACTGTGTATGTGAACAATCCACTTCTGCATGCTGCTCTGTGATCTTGTGCAGTGATTTTAGATATTGTGAGGAATAGATATTATTCTCTGTTTATGGGCAAAATGCCACTGAAGTACAATCATATTTGAAAAATAATGACCAAACCCAAGCAAATACTCTTTAACTTGATATTGTGCTCAGGACTTTTAAATAAATATGAAGTTATAAAAAAATAAATAACCAACACAATTGCAAAGTTCTTTGCAACGTGTCTCTGACATATGGCATACAATTAAAAGGATCTTACAGATGAACCTGTTACATGCAATAAATACTTGCAATGTGTGAACTTTATTAAGAAGGAAGCAGTTGAAGTTTCTATAAAAAAATATTTTAATTAAAAAAAGACTCAACATTTACAGCTTTGAATAATAATAATAATAATGATAAAACTATTTTAATGCCACCTGCTGTGGGTGAAAAAAAAAAGATATTTGCATGTTGCTAGGGAACTAAGATTTGTGTCTACTAGGAGCCATTTTTAGCAGCATCTGCTTTGTTTTTCTCCTGATCACCGTCCAGAATTTTACAGGATGCTCGATTCTTAAAACCCAAAGCACAGATTCTAACAAATAAAGGAGACACATCAACATTGTGAACATTCTTCAGATGACTTCAGTTAAAAGTGAGAACAGTCTCTCTATTTTGCTGGTTAGCGGGCAGACTAAACTCCCTCACCAGTTCTCTTGGTTTGGTTTCTCCCAACTGAGCTGCTTTTCTGGCTGGAGGAAAACATGCCCCTGTACATGGCTTTCTCTTTTTGCAACTCCTGGTTCAGCTTCTCCTCGGTCCTCTGCAGGTGCTTCCTCACATTAACATCTGTATGAGAAAATAAAGCATTTTTTTGTTTTGGAAAGGCACACTGTTTTATCTCTCATAGATTTAAACAATACATAAAAAGGGTTGACTGAGGAATCTCAGTTATTACAAAAAAAAAAAAAAAGATTTCTTGGACATCCACACGTTTTATATAAGATACATAAAATGCGCATGGTATGGTCTGGGTCCAATTGGACTGGCCACAATTTCAAAAAATTAAATGTCAAATTGCTTAGACTTCAAATTTGCATTATTCAAATTGTCACATGAGCAGTAAATTGCTTTGGTTAAATACATTAACACTGCTAAACGAAAGACACAATGTTGCCAGTGAAGACAAGATGCAAGATCAGATTAACACATCCAAATCACCAACTTCTGACCAATGACTCCACCATGAATCAAAAGCATGCCATGGGTACTCTTGATGCAGTGGTTACTTTCTTACCATTAGGCTGCTCACTGCAGGCCTTAGCCAGGTACTGTCTGGCAGTCTCAGCATCGCCTAGCTCCAGAGTGGCCACTCCTGCCCTGTACAATGCTTTGACGTCATTTGGTCTCCACTTCAATACCCGCAGGCTGTATTCCTGTACTCGAGCGTAGTCGACATTTTGCTTCTGCAGCAAAGAGGCTGAGGGATAAGTGAAATGTTTGCATGGGATGAAATATATAGGCACATGTGTTAATATAAAACATTCATCTTGATCAAATGACTCCTAAACTAGTTTTTGGAGAGGGACCAGCAGGAAGAAGCTTTAATGTAAGATGAGAAATGTTTTCCTAAAAAACAGGGGCGAAAACAAGGGCTCCCTCCCCTCCCAAGGCAATGTTGAGATGTTGTACCAGCCAAGTTGTTGTAGCAGTCCACTTGTATGTTCCTCAGTGTAGCCTCCTGTTCTGATGTCAGGTCAGGTGTCTCAGGCCCGAATCCTTTCACCGAACTGTTTACATCCGCGTCCAGACTTCTCAGGACCAGCAGTGCACGATGATACCGGCCAATGGCAGAGCGGATGTTCTTCTCCCGGTAAAAGGCGTTGCCTTCTGTCTTCATCTGAGCGGCTTCCTCCAACAGAACCCAAACTGGCTTGGAGCTTGTCTTTTTATCTCCAAATAAACTCTGTTGAGCAGCTGCCCCCTGCGCATCCACACTTGGCTCCGCAGCTTCCATTTCTGTGGCAGGTCAAATAAAGCAGAAATACAATGAAAGTGACAAGATACAGGATCAAATCCTCCAGCTTGCTCAATGTCTCTGCTGTCTCTTGAATGTGGCTTGTAGCCTTTAAGGCTTCCCAATTTAAGACTATACAACATAAACAGGGATCTTGTCGATGTTTGCAAAATGCAAGAAGGACGACAGAGACACCAGAGACGGGAATCACATCCCAAATATTCAAACTAAACGCTGTACATTGGGACGGAGAACGCGCCTAATGATGCAATTTGGGTGTAATGGGTCGCGGTACTGTGGCAAAATTAGTTTGCCTTTTTTAGACATTTCTCCACGCATGTCACAACACCACTCCACCAAACACGTATTTTAGAACCAAGTGTTTACTCTTGAATAGCTGTCACTTGAAGTAAGTGAGTTAGGATATTTCCAATTTTCTTCTGAAGGATGCTTTAGGCAATAGTACGAGTGTTAGCCCTGCCAAGTGTATGTATGTAAAGGATGGCTAAGACGTTTCATTTGTAAACATAGAAACCCACATGGTCATTCATATTTATTTGTATGTTATGGGAAGGGTTATCATTTAGCTACACAAAACAGCTCAGCTTTCACCGTTACAAGGCAACTGGTACTGCCTTTTTGTGATACAGTCTGATCAAGAGTAACCATACATTTCAATGATCTGCTTTTATAAAGTGCGGCGGATAAATTAATACGCATCGTCTCACCTTACACCTTGCTAACAAGCTGACGAAGACCAGGCTGCCGCTCTTCTTTCCTGCTTTATTCATTTTGCAACTACTACAATTGTCTGAAGTTTCACCACTGCCCCCTACCGTCAGGGAGCGCTTAAAAAAAAGAGCAGCGGAGCAGCTTTTTCTTAGTGTGTGTGTGTGTGTGTGTGTGTGTGTGTGTGTGTGTGTGTGTGTGTGTGTGTGTGTGTGTGTTATAATATAATTGCGGACGACTGTATCCAGTTATTAAAGATAACCTTAGACCAGTGTTTCTCAAAGTCATTGGGTAGAAAATGTGATGTTGTCGCATGACTGATGTTGATGTGGTCAATTTCATCAAAACAAGACCCCTGAAAGCGTGGCTATTCTCTGCACTTTGTGAAGAGATGGGAGCGCAACACAAAGCTGTGTTGTTTCACAGGGAAGCCAGGATGGTGGATGTTACCAAAGTGGTTTGCCAAAAAAAAGTTATTTGCACAGCAGAAAAGTGAAAGTATTGAGAGTAGTGAGAGTATTCTTGTTTAAAAAGTAATGTTCAGGATTTTTTTATTGTCACAAAGAGTGATTTGCTAAAGTTGTTTATTTGTACAAAATAAATGATTTCATAAATGAAGAGAAAAGTGAAATGAATGTGAAATGAATGTTCATGATGAAAAAAAATAATGTTGGTTTTGATATCACAAAAAGTGGTGTGCCAAAGGTAAAACATTATTTGCACATTTATGTTGTTTCAGTGAATTTGAAAAAAACTATTTTGTCACCATTTTGGCTTTTTTTTTGGGGGGGGGGCAGGAGAGGCATGAACAAGTTTCTTCCTCCAAGGTGGGGCGTGACAGAGAAAGTTTGAGAACCACTGCCCTAATGCCATGCAAATCTATGGGGTCAAAAGTCAACTTTGTCCTAGAGACATGGGGCCACTTGCAGGTTCATCGGGATCCCTCAAGACACAGTCACGTCAAATTTGGGGCTTTTAGCATGAAAGATTTTCTTCCTCCATGGTGGGGTGTGACACAAAGTTTGAGAACCACTGCGTTAGACGAACAAAGCAGGCCCATGACAAAGCAAAACAATATATACAATATATAGCTATAGACTGACAGTTTTAAGATTAAACATAGATCTGTGAGAATGCAAGGCCAAAGATACAGAATGATGCAAAGAGAAATTATTTATTGATACCAATAAAAATCCACAAAGTAAAGTTTAAACAGGTATGTAAGGAAGTTAGAGTAGAAACTTGTGTGGAATGCAGACTCACTCGTCTACAGAAACTGTAAAACAATCGGCTTCTGTCTTTACACCATTTAGAAAAAAAAAAAAACTGGAAGTGTGACATGCAATGACAGCTAATTAGAAACAGGCAAGTAAAACACCAGTGAGAAGTATGCGGGATGAAGAGAAACTACAATAGGCTATCTTTTTAGTCACGTTTTTCTTCATCTACATCACTCATGAACTTTGGTCAATATTGATTCACTCTCACGCTGAACTTGGGATTGTTCCATTTCTTGTGCCTCTGTGGTGTTATTAGTCATCATGATCAAGTTGGATGGGTTGCTTTGCATTTTCCCTTTAAATATGTCCCACCTCTCAGGAATCTTTTTCAGAAGCAGTGAAGCCAAGTATGAGAATACCAGCGTGGCAACAATGGTGGACAACATGCAAAACGTTCTGATAGGAAAGCGTTGGACATATATGCCGTCCTGCAGAGAGCAGCCCGGGAAGCAGATGGTGACGGGCAATCCCACTGATGGCTCACCACTCAGCAACCTCAGTAACACTCCGACCAAGAACCCCGTTAAGGAGCCATAGCCATTGGATATGTTGAAGAAGAGAACGCAGACAAGCTGGGGGAACATCATGGTGTAGGCTATATCAGAGCCCAGGAACCAAAAAACCATGATACTTTTGTCTAGGAAGGTCAGCGTCGTGCCAGCCAAGCCCACAAACACCACAGCGAAACGGATCACCCACTGGAGCTCCCTCTCGGATGCCTGTGGTGAATGAAGGGATAGCTTTGAAGAAATGAACAATCAGAAGTCCATCCTCTTCTCCTGCCAATGTTTTACCTGGCTCCTCAGGATGTTCTTATATATGTTGGTGGAGAAGACGGACGCTCCTGATAACAAAGCTGAGTCTGTGGACGACATTACCGCGGCAGCAATAGCTCCGATGCCGATGACAGAGATGTAGGGTGGGGTCAGGTGTTGCAGAGCAATGGGCAGAACCTGGCTAGCCTCTCCACGCAGGTATGGGGAAGGAGAACCGTACACAGTCACGTTCCAATCTGATAAGGAATATGCACAATTACAGTTTTTAAAAAAACAACCAAAACTAACACCTGGCATCATCACTCAAATAAACCTCATCACTCCACCTGTCGATGCCGCAACAGCACCAATCAACATGGAGGGGATTCCAAACACGAGGAAGAGAGGAGCTGCGATAAAGCAGGTGAGTTGAGCTGTCCTGGGTGAAGAGGCTGACAGTGTCCTCTGATGAAAGTCCTGATATCCCATGTTACCTAGAACCTTTAATAAAAATATGCATTTTGTTAATTAATTAGCCATTTGTTTCCAACGTGCACAGTATGTATCAATAGTGCACACATTTTTTTCAATTGCATTCAATCAGAAAGCTTTTTCTTTTTTTCTTTTTTTAGAAATTAAAACATCCAGGAGCAAATTAGAGATCTTTGTGGTTTATTTTTGAAACTTTGTGGAGTCCGGCTAGAAATTAACTCAACCTTTTCTCATGTATTCCTTACCAATAATAAAAAATTGTCAATCCATCTCCCCATTCTGTCTTTATCAATTGAACCAATCCAAGGTGCCTGGTAGGTAAAGTTTAAAGCTGTCTTGGAGATGTCGGCTGAGTGAGGGTTTATTAAGACAAAAGGGACACATAACCACTGTGAAAGAGTGAGAGAGAGAGAAAGAGAGAGAGAGAGAGAGAGAGAGACCTTTAAAACTTTAAAACAGGTGGAGCAGGAAACAAGCCCAAAAAATATTAGTCTAACTGGCTGATAAATCTGAAGTTGAGAGGAATTTTCGTTTTGATGACCAGGAGAGGAACTTACCAGACTAAAGAAGATGAGTGTTAATTGTATGATGTCTGTGTAGGCCACAGAATATAGGCCTCCAAGCAGTGTGTAGGTAATAGCTACGACAGCAGAGATCCAAATGCAAACACTGTAGGACAAGCCCAGGATCACACTCATTGTTGCCCCTTTAAAGAGAGACCAACTCATATCACTTGGAATAGGATTACACGGTGACGACCAATACGTTGTGTCTAAACTCCAGCCTCACAATGAACTCCCTATGAGTCATGCAATATGTGAATTCATTTCATTGCAAAACAAAAACAAAAACAAAACAACAGTCACTTACCCAAGCCAATTAGTGTCCCTGTAACCCAGATAATGTCTGATAACAGCAGTCCCAAAGACAGAATTCCACTGATAACTTTTCCATACTTGATCTGGAAGGGGTCCATCATGGTCACATACTTTCTGCTTCTCATTGTCTTGGCGAAGAAGAGTCCGCCTCAAAACATCAAAGGAAAATATCTGTATCCAATAAATTATCAAGTTTTCTTTGGACTTAGGATAAAAAAATGTTTTGGACTTGGACTTCAACAGAGCATACAAACACCACACAGAAAGGCCCCATGGGTCTGAATCGAACCATTGACCTTATTTGGTGGTGATGAAGATACCATGTCATCTCATAAGTGATATACAAAACAAATTGAATAACCAGAGTGAAAGAACCAAAGGGAAAACTGCCTCACCTATGATGAAAGACACCGTCGCTGCCAGTGACATGACAGCCCAGGTCAGCCCCATGGTGGGAGTGTACACCATCTTCGCCAGACCAAGGATGAAGCCACCGCCAACAAATGTCGCTGTGAGGGCAATAATTTGCTATGTAATGTTTAAATCAACTTTTATACATTTGTTTACGTGATAAGCATATTCAGATAACCTACATTGTGAGATTTTAACCCTACTATACAAAGATAGATATAACTTTATCATGTAAAGAACCTGCGGCCTTATTTGGACAGCTATTCTATTGCTGGTGCCTCTGTGAACTTCTGTTTATGAAAAGAGCAATAAAGCATATTAATAAAATTATACAAAAATTAAAAAATAGGAATTCCTTTGACACTTGCCTTGCCTTAACCTGTCTAAGCACGTTTACTGTACATGTACCAAGTAATAACTCATCTGACTAATGTAACATTGGAGAATGGGATTGTCCCTTGTACACTCACAATGCAGTCTTGAAGTCGCTCATTTCCGTTTTCCAGCACTCACCTGTGGTGGTGAAGACTCCAACCACAAGGCTGATCCCTCTGTTGGCCAGCAGAGTTACCTCTGTCTGGTCCGCTTGGCTTTGGTCCTTGATCTTCTTGGACTTCATGGAGGCCCAAATACCGGTGCCCAACACCATCAGGTAGAAGAACACCATCACTACCAGTCCTGGGACGTTGATGGCCATAGTGTTCTTATTTGCAGATGAGGAAACCTAAGGGAACTACACACATACAAAACCAAGAGAAATCATACTATTTGAACAAACAGACAGTTGATCTTGAGGAGGAATTAAGTCAAACAAGAGTTGTATGATAATATGGGACTTCAAATGTAGCAGGAACGGCTCAATGCTATTATTATGCTAGAGGCTGTTGGTTGATAGCTTACAAATTACACATGCAGGCACTCTGAAAATAGTGTGTTAAAGAAACAGTTATTAATTGCAAGGGTTCACATTTAGTATCTTCTCACAAACTTGGTGAAAGTACATACAATTTAAGTCAAGAATTTTCAACTTCTGCTTATTCAGATAAAATGGGCATTATTGGGAGACCAAACACCCTGAAAGATCTGACCTAAAAAAGAAGTCAGAAACTCAGTGCAATAAACTATAAACCATTCTGACATTGAGAGTTAACATCCAAAGAGATCAAATGGACATGCCACAACAAACAGGTATATAAATGATAGACAGATATCAAATAATACAACATGACAAAGACTTTGTGTTCTTTCCACCAAATGTTGACACAGAAAGTTTAGGACATGCAGTGGTGATGACAATGTTCTTACAAATGATTTTATTCATTGCATTTACTCATTCTTAGCAGTGTTTCCCCAGTAATTACTTCCCTTCTCTGGACTGAGGAAGAAGGTTGCCTTGTGTTGAAGGAAAGATGAAGTGCAGCGGTCTGAATTCAGGATTAGCCTCTTTAGAAAATGGAAAGTTAATTGAATTGATGAGCAGGTGACCACAGACTAGTCCACCCAAAAATGTACACACAATTCACAACATTGAAAAAATAGAAACGACCTGCTTGCTCGGCTCAACTGGTCTTTGCGGCAGAGCAAGGTGAGCGCTGCCACATGTAAGAAATATATAAAATAAAATTTTAAAAAAATAACACAAAAGTCTGTGTGCTCTGGGTTGCCTGCTGCGGGTTCCCGTTGACACAGTCAACTCTAAAACGCTGTCCTTCAATTAGACTGATCAGGAAATGCCTTTTCTCACTATCTTTGATCTTTGTCAGTAACCAATGACATATAAATAAAAGTTCAGACTCTTCAGAACAGACATTCACTGTGGAAATGGACGGTACATTATTTTAACAACAAACAGCAGAAATATTTACCTGATTTCTGACCCAACAAATCCCTCCTGGAATTGAGAGAATTGTAAATACTACTCCTCTGCTAGTTGTCAGTATTCTTGAGGTCAGGGTGGAGGTGTGCATTGTCACTGACAAAAGCCACACCTTTGTCACTGAAAAGAAATGTGACAAATTGTCAGATTCTCAGAAAGGACAGATGCTCACAGTGGCTGTTGTCCAATCAATCAGTCCATCAATAAAATAGAATTCATCATTCAAAGACACCTCACACCCTCTTTTGGCCACCAAAATAATTCTAAGCCCTATGAAAATGTCTCGCACAAAACAAAACAAGATCACCGTTAATACAAAAAGTGAATCCTGTGACCCAACTGGTTTCTGATCTAACTGGTTTCCTTGCAGATGTGTTGCGCCGCCGTCAGCAGATTCGACACAATTTACAAACGTGCAACAACACCGCCGATTTTAAAGCCGCAGCCCACATCTACCACAACGAATATGTTTCTGGAAGTGAGCGCTACGTACTGGTGACTTAAAAAAAATTAATTAAGACAATGTGAAAAACAATTTTGCGCCGAGTTGGACTCCACCTCACTCCAACAAAAATCACACAATGAAGATCACCTGCCTACCTCCGTGAGCCACCGGGACTCACAGCAAGCATGGCTTTCCTTGGGCATTAGTTAGTGACGTCGGCACCAGGCAACATTTTGATTTGGGCTGCCTGAGACAACTGGTTACCATCGGTTTGCCTTGAAAATACCCAAACTTATTAGTCGATGTTTCTTGTTCTTTTTCCTCGAGCCCACAAACATTTTTTCAACGCCACATCACAGTCTACACAACACTGCACACCATGACAGCCTGTCACGTTTTAAAAGTGACGACGTTAACTCGGAAAATGCTGTTAAAATGCGCTGAATAATATGTAAACAAAAGCCAAGCACGGAGTTACTGGATCATTACGGAGAGGAACAGCCAGAACTTACATTCACTCGTACCACTGTGGTTTGTGTGTGTTCACTTAAACAAAATAGTTGAGTGTTTTATCAACGTTGTTAGACTTAAGCTTTGCTACAGTACATGAAACGCACGTCAATAGTATCCATCCCACACTCAATGTTGAAGTAGCACCGAATATGATGCTTTCAAGTGCAATGGACAGCGTTGGTCATGAGCTGTAGTGTTTGAAAGTTTTGAAACACACGTATATAGTATCCACCCATTGGTCATGAAAAAAGGCATACTTTTATTGCTTGGGCTAGAGTTTAAGATATAGGCTATCCCAATATTCTGCAAAGCTAATTAACTACTGACACACTGATTGAAAGACAGACATTAGAAATAAAATAATAATTTTATTTCACAGAAAGCCAATATTCCCCTCATGAGTACGTACATGTGACAGTGGTAAGACGACGCTTAAGTTGGCACCACGTCGCCAGAAAACTTTCAAACACTACTGCTCATGACCAACGCTGTCCATTGCACTTGAACGCATCATACTCGGTGCTACTTCAACATTGCCGTTTCAGCGTCCTAAGCACCCTCGGGAATTGGGACAAGCCTTCGCGCAGTGCTATGACGCAACTTCCTTCCAAAATGCGCAATTCAACGGTGCAGAACCTGAATTGAGACACAGCCCATAGTGTCATGTCTCTGTGCTTCACGTCAAGAGGTTCCTCCCTCTGTTGGAGGAGGGGCAGGGTCCTGCTCATATCTTACTGCTTCTTGGACATGGCCTTACTGATTAAAGTTTTTTTTTATTGTGTACTACTGTGATAACTCTGTGCTGACCTGGAATGTTTGGAAGGATTAAAAAATAAAGGCTTTTTCCAAAATTGCATGCATTCGTTCTATCAACCACAGAACGCCTGTTGCAAGTATTCAGCAAAAAGAGGTTCTCAGTCCTAGATGTGTCAAGAGAGGCAAATGCTGGAGTGGTTAGAAGATGGTTATTTCATACGTGCAGCAGGATGTAGTTATTGGTTCTGTGACGCTCACTTATGGGGCGCTCCCAGCCAATTGCTGTGGGAGAATGCTGCATAAAGGCAGGCATTAAGCACCGGTCCTCTGTTGCTTGCCGGACCGGCGGCTAGGCCACAACACTTCCTGGCTCCCTCACTTCTGCTTTTCTGGTGACAGGTAGGATGTCGGCCGCAGCTGCACTCCTTTCCCACGCTGTCCATCCAGCACTAACTGATCATTCCTTCCATAGAAGCTCACTCAGTGTTGTAGCTTGTGTGTACTGCTGGCCACTCTCATGTGACGCCGAACCCTCTGGTCCACGCTGTGCTGTCTGGGACGGCCTGACCAGTATGTAGGGAAGGTTGTAAATTCATGGGATTTTTTTTTATTTTTAAATTGTAGGGCTAAAGAGGACTTTGTAGTGGAGCAGTGTCAGCTACTCCACCTTTAAAACGCGGCTGCTAATCTGCTCATAACCGCTGCTGCTTTGTCTCATTTGGAGTTGCTTTGCTTTGTCTTTTTTTGAGTTGCTTTTGTTGTTTCATTTGGAGTTGCTTTGCTTTGTCTCATTTGGAGTTGCTTTGCTTTGTCTCATATGGAGTTGCTTTTGCCTTGCTTTCTTTTTCTTTTGCAACCTATTTGGTTAACATGTTAGTTTTAAGTTTATTTTTTGGTTATTTCTGTTTAATATGCTTATAATTGATTTGTGCTTTTGTATATTTTGGGGCAACGTTTATTATCATGTTCAAATACAATTACTTTTTTTTTTTTTTTCCTTTAGTTTGGTTGCTTGTTGTCACTTTGTTTCTTTTTTTTGTTCCTAGTCTGTCTCTCTTTGGTTTCCCCCCAACCTGGAGCTGAGGCTACAGTCTGGTGGTGGTCTCCCCTTTTGCTTGGTGTTTGCAGTGGTTAATTTTACACTTTGTCTTTTCTTTTGCTGTACTTGTGGTGTCCCTGAGATTCCCCTTTTTTCCGACCCATCTGCACAAGTAGGCCTCAGCCCTGGTTGGCTCCTCTTTTAATCCCCTCCACCCAGTGATTTTTAATGATCAGAGTTTTAAAACAACTGTGTTTAATAAAAATAATATTTTTCACAATTGTCTGACATTGAGTGTGGAACATCCTGGGGTGGTGTACTACCAGTGTGCAGTGAAATCGTGGCGTGAAAACGCGTAATTTTTTAGAAAAATGAATCTGAAATCCAGTACAGTACAACAATAAAATGGCAATTTTTGGATGAGCTTTACTTTGAAATGCTACATCAGAAATGTCTGAAAATTATTGTGGAGCATCCTGGTGAGGTGTACTACCAGCCTGCGGTGGAATCGTGGCGTGAAAACTCGGAATTTTTCAGAAATATTAATCTGAAATCAAGTACAGCACAACAATGAAATAGCAATTTTTGGATGAACTTTATTTTGAAATGCTACATCAGAAATATCTGAAAATTATTGTGGAGCATCCTGAAATGATGTACAACCAGCCTGCGGTGGAATCATGGAGTGAAAACTCGGAATTCTTCAGAAATATTCATCTGAAATCCAGTACAAAGACACGCTTCTCCCTCTGTCAATGTGCGAAGCAGTTAGCAGTTACCGCAATACCTGGTGTACACAAAGCAAGCAGAAAGCGAGTGTCTGCTAGCTCGAACGCTTTTGCCGAACTGTTGGCTGGCTTGACCGCTGTGTCTCATTCTACTGAGCTGAACACACAACAAGCATCCCCATGCAAACATCCATCTATCGGAGCACGCCCATTTTCACACCAGGTGAAGCCACTACGAGTTCATAAAACCAACTCAACAACCCCCAATCAGCTCTTCTCGAACCTAAAACTCAGAGTTTCCAATCATATGGCAGATCAACTCAGACTTCAGTGTTAGACTCAGAGTTGGTCTGTTTTGTGAAACGGACCCCTGGTCCAAAGCGCACTTCTATCATTTCTACGGCAGGAGGCAGCGGCGACAAATTCTGTGTTTGCGCAGGCGCAGTGTCACTCTGAAACAACCGCAATAAGCAAACATGGCGGCGGCCGTCGACAGTGTTGTGAAGCTGTAAGTTTATCGTTATTTACCTTAAGAGTACCACGACCAGCCTTAGAGAGATTGGTGCAGCTGTATATTTTCGTCGTGTTAGTAAGCAGTACATAAAACTGCAAACAGCTCCCGTTTTTTGTATATAATAGTTGTCCCAAGAGAATAACGTTGTCCAACTGAGGCTAATGTTAGCTAGTTAGCTGTGGGCAGATAAATAATTGAAAGAAGCTATGTGAGTGTGACCGAATTCAATCGTCTTTTCATATATAATTCTCTTAGCTGTATGCGTTCAATGTGGTTTTGTGTACAGTGAGTTTAATTGGTTACAAGCTGGAACCGTGTCGATAAAGGAGAGAGTTAATTGACCCAGTATCTCCCCGGCAGCTTGGCGGGTGCTTTGTTTTGACGAGAAGGGCTCGCGAACAATCGACCTTTTGTTCCGCCTTTCGCTCATTTCTCTCAAGACACCACAATGAACCCATGTTCAAAATCCGTGTTTAGTTAATTTAGAGATGTGCACCTCGGACCGTTCAAACGGTTTAAACGTGTTTCGGAATCGAATCGAAACATTAAAGTGATTTGTTCGGAGTGGCAGTCGCACGTGTACCTCTAGAGGAAAATGTATATTATTTTCCCCGTCAAAGGCATTTGATGAAGGGGGTGAAGCGAAAATGGCTGCCTTGCTGTAAATAAACACCGCAAAGCAGCTGTAATGGAGAGTTACGTGCGCTGTCGCCGGGTACTTCACCAAAACTCAATTGTGTTTTGTGTGCGGCGGGTGTCTCACAATTTATTTCGCCTGTCATTTTATTTTAAGGTAATTTCTTCATTTCGGTTCAAATTAATTTAAATATATATTGGTCTTCATCAATATCTCATATACTATCTAATATATAATATACTAATATAATCTCGTTTCTCACTAGGTCTATGTTAAGGTTTGTCCTTCAAAATCGGTACATTCATTTGAACTCTGGCGCTGCACATTTTTTTAATATAGGTTTTATAGGTTTATACCTCTGTTGTAGCCTCTAGAATTGTCTCCGGAAGGATGCAAAGTTGTACCTGGGGTTTTAGATAAGATAGTTAATAAATTGATACAAAGGTTACGTAATCTGCCCATTTAATTATAATTTCAGTTGCGGCTTGCTTAGATTATTTCCTTGTAGTGAATCATCTACATTATCCACATCAGAATGAACTAATCTTGGGTATTTCACATGTCTGTGTTCATTTTTCCACCTGTCAGGTTGGGAGAGCAGTACTACAGAGATGCAATGGAACAGTGTCATAGTTACAATGCACGCCTGTGCGCTGAGCGCAGCATCCTCATGCCTTTCCTGGACTCGCAAACAGGTGTAGCTCAGTCCAACTGTTACATCTGGATGGAGAAGAGACACAGGAGCGCAGGTATGTGATTGATTACCAAGCCAAACAAATACGGATTGACGAACACATTCTATCTATGTGGCTTATTTACCAGACTAACGGATATGCTGTATGTGCTTTTGATAATGAAAGATGCCACATCATGAGTACGTATGCTATCTCTCTTTGAGAAGCAAACATTGAATTTAAGCAGGGTGTTGGAGGTTTGCACATATTACTCCAATGATCCTTACATCTCAGCTTACATCACAGGTTGATCAACTTGACCTGAAATCCTGCTGCTCTCTTCTGGTTAAAGAAACGCTCTGCTTAGATGCAAAACTAATAGACTCAAGAACTCCAGTTGCCTTCAGCTTTTAAACTTACTGGGATACTTTGCTTTGATTATTAATGTCATCATATTTCACTGTGTTTGCGCTTGTTCACTGCTTGTAAAAAAAAAAAAAAAGAAAGAAAGAAGAAAAGTACACTCTTCTCACTCTTTTCTTTGCTGTTCTGTTTCTTTACAGGTGTGGCTCCGGGGCAGCTCTATACTTACCCAGCCCGTCGCTGGAGGAAGAAGCGGCGTTCTCATCCCCCCGAGGACCCGCGCTTGGCCTTCCCACCTCTCAAAGCAGGTATTACCACCGGCGAAGCAACAGAAAGGTCATCATAGCTACAATCAAAGGGTCGTCGGCGTTGTGCAGGGTCGCCTCTCATGTGGATATGTGTAAAACGTTTTTACAGCATTTCCGCTGGTCCCGACACACACAGTGTTTTATATCACATCAGATTAGCCCGTGCTGAAAGAGTCTGAGCAACTCCAATCATTCTCATGCCGTTTTCAATTGTAGCAGACATAGAGCTGGGTCTGAAGCGCGAAGCGGTAGGGGCCGCGGACGGCAGCAGCCTGGAGGCCCTGCTGAAGGGGGAACCCATGGACAGGAGGAGCGGCGCGCCAGACGTCCGCAACACCGAGGATGATTTGGCTGCTGCGGAGCCCCCGGCCACCTCTGCAACCACACACACATCCTCCGGTCGTGTCCGCAAGGTCTGACTTTATGCGATTTCCCAACATTCCTCGCAAGTGGAGGTTGTACCTTCAACGTGAGGAGTTTGCAGTGCGACGCAATAGCGTGTTTCTTTCCCTGCAGCGAGTCCTGGACCACGACGACTACTTGGATGACCTGGATGACGACGACTTTGAGGATGAAACCCCAAAGAGACGTGGCAAGAGCAAGTCCAAGGTGGTTGTCACTTCCCCGTCAGCATGCAGAAGATGGGTTCACTATGGGTTCGCCATAGTGAACCCAGTCACTGGTTGGTTTTTAGCCTCACAACCTGCTGTCTCTGTGGGCACAGTTGAGGCTGGTTTTAGCTCAGGTTGCACATCTGAGATGTGGTTCTCATCTTTGTCCCTTACCGGCTTCCCCTCTGTTGTGAAATCCGCTCTCGGGCAAAGCAGCTAGACTGCGTGACAGAGGTGCCTTAACGCCGACAATGTTTCCGCAGGGCCGCAGCGACAAGAACGGCAAGAAGAAGCAGGAGGCAGCAGCTGCGGCGCAGGAGGAGAGAGACAAGCCTTACGCCTGTGACAGTGAGTAATCCTCCCTTATGACAGCTGTCACGCATGCCAGCAACAAAGGCCTCTGCTTTTTTTGTTTGTTTGTTTGTTTGTTTGTTTGTATCCCCCTTTGAGCGACGGTGACACCTTGTCTGCTATGCATGGTGTTATCTGACGGCGGAACTCAAGGTTGACGGCACCCAAACTGGAACCTGCGGACGTCTGAATGCTTTTTTGTTTTTTGTTTTTTTTTTTGTATCCGCTCTTCCTGTCGTTCTTGCTGAGATGTTGCTCCGTCTGTGCTCTGAGACTTTGCTGCTGCCCGGCGCTCTCTGTGCAATGCTCGCCTCCGCTCTGCGGGTCTGCTGCTAGCGCGCCACTGAAATTATTAACCCGGTGACAAATGTGCTAAAGTAATGGAGCCGGGTTCCTGTGGTTCCTCCTTGAGCCTCTTTTATTATATATATATATATTATATATATATATATTTTTTTTTATTAATTCCCCCTCCGGATGGTAGTCGGGATTGAGCTACCATCACTATAACACTATTGTATGACCGTGTGTGTGTGTCAGTCTGCGGGAAGCGCTACAAGAACCGTCCCGGCCTGAGCTACCACTATACACACTCTCACCTGGCCGAGGAGGAGGGCGAGGACCGCGAGGAGATCGAGGCACCACCCACTCCTCGCCAGCCTGAGGAGCAGAAGAGTGAGTCACTCTAGTGCTGGCAGAGAGAGGTCGAGAGAGAGGGGCGGGGGAGGTTTGGCTGCATGTGTTTGTAAAGGAATCTCTCTCCCTCTCATTACATGACTTTGTTCTGCTCGTTTCATTTTTAATGATTTTTTTTTTTTTTTTTCCTTTAATTTGTGGTGATTTTGAATCCCAGAGGTGGGAACGGATGAATGTTCCACATTAAAATGTGATTTTCTTTGAATTATTTTTTTTCTTCCATAGTATCATGTATATTTTTCCCTCTCCCCCCGTTCCTGACCATATCCATCACATTGCTGTTTCTTCCTTGGTTTGGTTTGGTTTTGTGCATGTAACATTGTGCCAGTGCGTTTTTGTCAGTTATCATTGATTTGTTTGGTTGGATCATTTCAGTTCACTGCATTTTAAGCCAGATGTTGACAAACGGTTGTTTTGTTTGATGATTTGCCATGAATCACTTTCCAATGGAACTTCACACCTCAAAATGATCACTTTATAAATTGTCTTCCATTTAAATCTACCAATTTTGCCATGATCATATGATTTTATATATATATATATATTTAAACTATTTGCCGTTTATTGCCAAATTTGACCACTAATGTTGAATGTTTTTTTTGTTTGTTTTTTCTTTTTACGCCTTGTCTTTTTCAGCCGCCAAGAAAGGTCCAAACGGGCTGGCGCTGCCCAACGACTATTGCGACTTCTGCCTGGGCGACTCCACCCTCAACCAGAAGACCGGCCAATCAGAGGAGCTGGTGTCCTGCTCCGACTGCGGACGCTCCGGTAGCGACCGCTCCGATCGTGTTTTTCTTTTTTTTATTCTGTAGATGTCGTATTATATTTACAGCGGAAGCAAGAAACGTTCCTTACCTGTGTCCTCGCTCTCCTCCAGGCCACCCGACGTGTCTGCAGTTCACCCCCGTGATGATGGCTGCGGTGAAGACCTACCGCTGGCAGTGCATTGAGTGCAAGTGCTGCAACGTTTGTGGCACATCAGAGAACGATGTAATTCATTTTATACTGAGCATCACCGCTTTGGTGAAATAAGTTGAAATACTTGTGTTTTATGTTTTTACATTCCCTGACTGACTGATTTGTTCGTGCAGGACCAGCTGCTGTTCTGTGACGACTGCGACCGAGGCTACCACATGTACTGTCTAAGTCCCCCCATGACTGAACCACCAGAGGGTGAGATAACTTTTTTTTTTTTAACCCTATGCCTTCAAGTAGATATGTGATATTATGTCTGATCATAAAGATTACATTTAAGGGTGACTAGAAGTTCACAATTACCACTTTCTGGGCCCAATAGTGTCTTATAGATGATAGTTGGAATGATAAGACACTTCAGTGCTCTTCCTTAGATTCCATCCTGTGCTCTAACCCAGCGTTTCTCAACTGGTGGGTCACAGAGCTATTTTCATTAGCCTATTAAGCTAATAAACCAATAGGTGGCGATGTGAAGGCAGTGTGATATTGATCGACTGGCTGCGTGGCCGCGTATTCCTCCGTTTCACTGGGTTTGTGTGTCTCACAGGGAGCTGGAGCTGTCATCTGTGCCTGGCTCTGCTGAAGGACAAAGCCTCCATATACCAGCAGAACCAGAACTCCACTTCAGAGTGACACCAGTCTCACCTCCGTTACCCCCGCTACCCCCTCCACCAGTGAAAATACAAGACCTGTCGGTGTGGAGCTCCACGCTCCGTCCAGATGTAGCTGAATCGTACGGCAGATCAGCTGCGACATACCTTACTGCCAGGGTTGGGGGAGGGGCAGGTCGCTACCAATTTGCCTGCAAAGTCCGTGCGACTTGCTATGAGAATCCACTATGAACATACATACAATAGACTTCAGTCTCCATGGCTACACCCAGGAGGAGGAAGATTAATGTTGCAGCTAATGACGTGCACCCTCTCACACTCGAAGACACAGTGGTCAGTGACGGTTTCTTTTCTGCCAAAATGTCTATTTTTGCTCCCCGAATGTGGGAGAAAGAAAAATATCACCGCAAAAATAATCGGGGGGGCGGGGGGGGGGATCATAGTTATGACTATTATGATGATTATTGTTATTGTTCTGGTTACTAGTGGACTTTTGTAGTGGCATTTGTCTGTGTGATTTGTCTAATTGGAGCGTTCATGTTTTTCTAATTTTGCCAGTCAGTGCCAAGGTCAAGTTTCACCTGAAAACAGAGCTCATCATATTAAGGGAAACATTTGCGATAAGATGTTAAACAGTGGGACAAAAAAATAAAATAAAATAAACACACATTTAAGCTTTTCCTCGTTAAGCTATAAGCATGTAATCTTTCATTATTAATACGTTGCGTCAAAAATATTTCATCAAACACTATTGGACGGCATCTACTCTGGGTTGTCCCTGGGAAATGGAAACATTTTACTATTACAGTGTACTACATTATCGCTTCATTAAAATAGAGCTAACACTCTTATTTTGAAATTACTGACTTTTTAAAAGTTAGATAAATACTCATTTTTTTTTCCATCACATGGAACTCGTAAGAAAAAAAAAATGCAGCAGTCTTTTACAAAGGATGTTTTTGGCCGTGACATCACTCTCACAACTTGTTTCTTCACCATTTGTTGTCACAGTGCTCTTGGAAATATCTGCAACCTGTAGCTGCTTTTATGATTTGTCACGCTGAGGTGAATTTGCATGCAGATTGCACCAGTATGAATGCACACACGTTCTATTTTCTTTTTTTTTTTTTGGTTTATCATCGTATTGTTTTTTTTCTTTTCTTTTTATAACATTTTATATTGCGTGATACTCCATTGGTACAGGGAGCCTTTTCTAGTAGAATTTTGTAAAGTCTATGGTATAGCAAACACTTCCAAGTATATAGCTCCTGATGCATTCTGTCATGTGTTGACTTTTTCCTATTTTTTCATTTTGCCTGTGACACGTTTGAATTTCTTTGTTCTGACATGTCAGACCTTCAGTATGAGTGTTTGTAAAATGTTGTACTTTGTTGTACTATTTTTATTTTTACATATGTTGGTATTGAAGCTGATTTAGACTGACAAATAAATATCACTTGGATTTCTGTTTCCTTTGCGAATGCTATGAAACGACTTCTACTAAATCTAAAATCTAAACGTTATTGTGCAAAAAGTTAGACAACTCAGCCCTGTGATCCGAACATCTATTGTAAAAATTTAATTAAGGCTTAATCACACTTTTAACTAAATAGTATAAGATACCCCAAGATATGGCAATTTGAGTATTTTGGTTCAAGTTTTGTTTATGACTGATCTGCATTATTGTAGCTTTAAAAGACACTTTGGTTTGAACATGCCTCAGATGTACAAGGAATATTCGGAGGAAAATACTTTAATTGCCCGCGACAACATACACTCAAGGACTCTCTGAGCACAGACATTGAAAACATAACACCTGGTGGCAACAGTTGGCTTTTTTTTCCAGTGCAGAAAACATTTACACCAGTGCAGAAAAGCTTTGAGGAGAGAAAAAGGTGAAGCTACCGTCTCTACAAGGCTTAGAGAATAGTGGCTTAGTGCAATCATCTGGAGCGTTAGGATCAGCCATGCTACATCTACACACACACAAAGAGTAACTGCACGCAAAATAACTTCATGCGCTGAGAAGCATCATTTTAAACAGACACGTGTAAGCATCAGGTCAGTGAGGTTATTTGTGGCAGTAGTTAGAGGTAAACCAACACACCCTTGGCTTCTTTAAACTGTAGTCTCGGTTTCTGATCGCGGACCCCATACTGAACAAATTTGCTGTGAGTTTCCAATGCGTCAGCAATTAGCTTAAAATTCCCCAAATCTGTGCTGGGTGGGTGCTCAGTACAAAACTATGTAAAATACTCCTTTATCAAAGATAACCAGAGCAGCTGCTTTTTTCCCCGTGCGGCTCACTGAAGAGCCGCTGTGAAATAAAAATGTATCTGTCTGCACGTCTGATTTAATAATGTCGGGGGGAGACGGAGAGGGGGTGGTGTCTAAAGACTCTCAAAGCCAATGGAGCAGAGGAGGAAGACGACGTAGAGCAGGAGCAGACAGAAACCCAGCCTGCGGTCCAGCCTCCAGCAGTTCAGGTGGACACACAGGACCTGAGGCGTGACAGACAGACAGACAGAGAAATAGAGAGAGAGAGAGACCTTCATTTCCTGCCACGCCACCATGAGAGGATAATCTCATGTCTCTGTGGAAACAGCATCAGGGCTCTCGGTAGTGCACAGGAAGAGGGGTGAGATGAAGGTGCTGGAACTCACTGTGAGCGTGACTGAGGCCAGCAGCAGAATCACAGAGTACACCAGGCCCCGGCTGTTAATCGTCACCTGTGAAGACACAACGAGCAGGCAGTAAATTAGTGCATTTGTCCAAACACACAGTTTAGACAACAGGTGAGTGGCAACAACCCCCGGCAGCTGTTTTGCTCTTCTTTGGGAAACTATTGTTTGTGTAAAGATACTCTAGCAGTCTGGCATAAAAAAAAACTTAATTAGCCAAAACTGAGAGAAAAACAATTAGATCCTGAAAAACCGATAGCTTTAACCTCTTTGCAGTATTTTATTAGGTGGTTCAATATTTTTATGATAATAATAATAATAATAATAATAATAATAATAATAATGATAATAATAATAATGAAACTTTATTTGTACAGGATTATTACAGGATAAATAGAAAGTAACAGCAAACACGTTCCAAAAATCGTTCCAATGAGAGCGTTTGAAGAAAAGGTGAACAAATTTGGAGAGTTTGAAAAAGAAACAGCGACATCGAGTGGTTACATTTTAGATTGCAGCGTCTTTCACTCTCCCTCCCCTCTCCTGAACTTGTCAGTGAGCTACAGTGGCCTGCACACCCAAACCTGGATACTTGGTCCGCTTTCTTCTTCGTTGTCTTATTTTAATCCTAATTAGAGAACGCGTTGTCAGGCGGGCTGGATTTTCCAAACCCCCACAGCCGAGAGAAGCAGTCCCGAAATTACTTTTACTGTACTGCGATTTTACACTTTTATTAATGTATTTATGTGCAGTGTATTAAGCTTTTACCAATCTAAAAATCATAAATCAAGCCAAATATTACACACTGGGAATAACAAATCAGAGGTTGATTGTCTAGATAGAAAAAAAAACACGTTGGTGTTCAGACACGACCAGCACGTTTTCACGAGTCAAGTTCATTAATGTAGAAGAAAAACAAACAGGTGTTACCACTGATCCGTAGCTGACGATGAGAGTCCGGAGCGCCCAGGGGAAGCCCAAACCCAGCAGCACATCGAAGATGTTGCTGCCAATGGAGTTGGAGACAGCCATGTCGCCCATCCCTGCCGCGGGCAACGACACATCAGCCTCAACGAGACACCGAGGAGACGAGTTGGAGGTTCAAACGTCCAATCAGCTGGAGCCACAGACTCACCCTGGCGGGCCACGATGAGGCTGGCCATGCAGTCGGGGACACTGGTGCCTGCTGCCAGGAAGGTGATGCCCATGATGACCTCTGGGATGCCGAGCGTGTGGCTGATGATGGTCACCTGGATGGGGTGGTGGCGGCCATTTGTGCAGAGGCGTTATTTGTGCAGATATAAATTTGGAGGCATTTGCCGGCTGAGTTTCGTACCATCCAGACCATGAGGTAGGAGAAGAGGGCGATCCACAGGGTGGCAGTGAGGAAGGTGAGCAGGTACCAGCGCTCCCACTGGGGGGTGCTGCAGTCGGGGATGGTGCAGTGGAGCAGGATGTTGACGGGCCAAGACAGGAGCCACTTGGCACGAGCGCACCAGCCCACTGCAGCAGGGGGCGACACACCACGACAATCCAACACCGTCCATCAAAAACGTTCTTCTCTTTGGACGAAACGTCTTCGCTCTCGACTCACCTGGCAGGATGAAAGGGTGGAAAGGGGCGTCTTCCTCTGCCCCTTCCTCCTGGTCCTCCTCGTCCTCGTCCTCCTCCTTGAGTTGCGCCATCCCACCCGCCTCCTTACGCAACTCCCTGCCCTCCTCCTCACCCCCCTCCTCCTCCTCCTCCGGCCGAGGCTGCGGCGGCCCGTCTCCCTCGGTCAGCGTCCCGTTCTCCCGCCTCCACTGCCCGTTGCCGCCCACACCATCCTCTCCCGAGGCCCCGCCCTGTTCTGGGCTGACCCGGGCTCGGATCAGCCTTTGCCTCTGCGGGAAAAAGATGAGAAGTGAGGAGAAGGGAAAAAGTACGGAAGAGTATTGCAGTCACTTGGGGTTTGGAGTTTTGGGGGTTGGGGTTTTTTCGGGGTCATTTTTTTTCTCACTTTTTTCTCTTCAATTTCTGTTTTTCTGAGTAATAGAGTGTTTTTTTGTTTTTTTTAGAGCAATTAAGTGAAATTGGAGATTTTTTCACGGCACACCCGACATTATCTCACGGTACACTAGTGGCACGGTGGCTGAACAACACTCTGTTGGAGGGGTTGGAAGGCTGTTTTGGGGGAGAGGAGTCAGCTTGCCTCTGAGAAGGAGAGCGGCTGGGGGTGCGGGTTCCCCATCTCGTCGGCCAGCCCCACCCCCGATTCCTGGCCGGCCACCACCGAAGAGTCTGGAGGGGGGAAGATTGGGAGGGGGGAGGGGGGGGGTGCGGTGGGAGAGACGTCAGCTGGAGGAAAACGGGGACAGTTTTAACGAGGACAAACTGGCGGAGACATCAAAGACGAGAAATGAAGCTTCGTCCGTCAAAATGCTCCAGTTCTTTTTTTCTTTTTTTTTTAGCCTGTTGGAAAATCCCCAGGGGTGTGGTGGGGGGGGAGGGGAGGGGTGGGTGGGGGGGGGGGAGACTGAAGTGTGCCACAGGCCCCGATGAACGCCGTCCAATTGAAAGTAGAAGTGACATTCTACTGTGCAAAGATGCACACATCACAGCACCTGGTTTCAGCGGCACCATGTCATTGTCGCACTCGGCGACGCTCCCGACGGCGGTGGTCCGTCGCAGGCTGCTCAGGCACGGCTGGCCCGCCCTGCTGCAGTGCGCCTCCACCAGGCCGTACAGGGATCTGTTGAATCTGCACAAGCACACAGATTGGACCAGTGGTTCTGCACAGTTGGAGTCTCAGGACCCACGTGTTTCTCCTTGCCTTGAAGTGGCCGCCCAAATTTATTCCACAAAAATAGAAAAATAGTGCAACAATACAGAATCCATCCAGTCATAATTATCATATGAACTAAATAATATATATCAAAATATACAAATTTATAGAATCACTTTTTTTTCTTTTTTTTTTTTAATGGAAATGCCCATGAAGTCACAAACCAATCAGAACAGCTACGCGACCCACTTTTGGGTCACAACCCACCAGTTGAGAATCGCTGTGTTAGATTACAATAGTAGCTCAATATCTTGACATAGGCTGGCAGAGAGACAGAGAGAGAGAGAGAGAGAGAGAGAGAGAGAGAGAGAGAGAGAGAGAGAGAGAGAGAGAGAGAGAGAGAGAGAGAGAGAGAGGAGAGAGGGGAGGGAGACACTTACTTCATGATTAGGATGTAGATTCCATACATAGATATCAGAATAATGGTTTCCCACCTGCAACACACACCAGAAGAATTAGAAGAAAAAAAAAACCTAGATTAATCTCCACCGCGGGAGCCAGAGGAAGTAACACAAACTGATAAATGAGCAATACTGGATGCTGAATTATCCAAAAGATAGACGCTTGTCTTACCACAAGACCTTGTCATCATAGATAACCTGCAAGTAAGATTATAATACATTTAATTTACACCTCCTATCAGCAAACTCATTAATTATGACGCAATGTTTTATTAGCTAATGTCAGCCAGTATCTCAAATCCCGGCATGAACGTATGGACGTTTCTATTTTTTTCCAATATAAAAGTGGGCGTCTGAAGATATAACAGCTTACAATGAAGAGTGAGAATATATATATATATTTCTTTCTATAGAAGCATGCTTAATATGGCACATTAGAAGAGTCTCCTTGGCAACAACAAACATGGCTAAAACAATGTAAATGTCCCTCCTCTCATCTCAGCCATGTGTCCTTCTCTGCTGTTTGAGAAACCATCTTAGTAAGATCAGTTTTTGTTAGAGGCTTTAAACTATTTCTTACCAGAATGAGCACGACCACGGACAGGATGTAAAAGATGGCATCGCGGAACAAAGGCCACCAGCTCAGCGAGATCGGCTGAGGGGAGAATTTACACACAGAACTAGTGAAGCACCTGTTATGATTGAAAGGTAAAAGGCATCTACACGTTGTTATTGGAAGTTTGTGTGTGTGTACCTGGCCTGCGAAGATGCCACAGAGGCCAATGATGACCAGGACATTAAAGACAGCTGATCCCACAATAGTCCCCACACCCACATCTCCCTTTGTGATGAACACCCCTAAAAATAACAGCAAAGAGAAAAAAACAAGACAGTGAAATATTTTTTAATATGACACAGCAGGAAATTATGGATTGTATCTCCCTGTCATTCATATCATTTCTATAAAAGCAAAAAAATACATGTGGTGTTACACTGGTGACAGCAGAATATCTTCTGCTTGATCACCCAAGTCACTCACAAGACCGTTAAAGACTTGTCAGATAAATAAAATCAAACATTTCAGACTAGGGATGTTAACAGTTAATCGATTATTGATTAATAGTCGATTAAGAATTTAATCGATTAAATTAAATTAGTCGCAATTAATTGAAGACTTTTTACATGGGTAGTTAATATCATAATAGTGGCAGGAAAGAGCAATTCACCTGTAGATACTGTGATGTTCATAATATACCTTGAACAAGTTACTTTTAAAGTTACACATTAGACTTGACTTCTAATGTCAGAGGATAAATGTTTAGGGTGTTTTTACTGTTCTCTAATGTAAAAATGGGTCACATTGGAACATTGGACCCTCAACATTACTTAAGGCAGTGTTTCTCAAAGTGGGTTGGTTTTGATATCCCAAGTGGTGTGCCAAAGGTAAAACATTATTTGCACATTTACGTTGTTTCAGTGAATTTGAAAAAAAAACTATTTTGTCACCATTTTGGCTTTTTTTTTTGGTGGGGGGGGGGGGGGGGGGCATGAAAAACTTTCTTCCTACAAGGTGGGGCTTGACAAAGAAAGTCCACTGCCCTAATACCATGCAAGTCTGTTGGGTCAAAAGTCAACTTTGTCCTAGAGACATGGGCCACTTGCAGGTTCATCGGGATCCCTCAACACACAGCCACGTCAAATTTGGGGCTTCTAGCCCATGAGGACCCCCAAAACCCTAACCCTAATTCCAGCAGTAACCCTAACCCTAACCCTAATTCCAGCCTTATTGCTAACCCTAATGCCATGCAAGTCTATGGGGTCAAAAGTCAACTTTGTCCTAGAGACATGGGACCACTTGCAGGTTCATCGGGATCCCTCAAGACACAGCCACGTCAAATTTGGGGCTTCTAGAAAATTTTTCTTCCTCCAAGGTGGGGCGTGACAGGGAAAGTTTGACAACCACTGACATCTGCATCCCTATTTCAGTAAAAAAAAAAAAAAAAAAAAAAACTACAATGACCTTGTGATAACTGACAAACAACTTTCTCATTAAAAGTAATGTCAACACGTTAATGGCTGTGAAACTTGTTTTCACTGCCATCCATTTTTCACTTTTAGCAGAGCCAAAATTGGCCAATCACTCGTTCTTCCTTCACACACTTGACTTTTCTCCTTTCTCAATCGGACACGTGTTTTGAAGTGGCGAAGGAGCAATCACTGGGTGGACCAATGATAACGACTAAGTGATGAGAAGGCTGCAGTGGTACTCACCGATTAAAGAGGTGAAGAGCTCGGGGGCAGAGCTGCCGGCTGCCATGAAGGTTGCACCAGCGACATCCTGACTGAGCTGAAGGTTCTACAGGGTGAAGACAGACACAAGGGACGACTTCCATCATATTTTCATTTTTTTCCCCCCTCACCTGCTGTGTCGCTGACTAATAATATTTCAACATTACAACCATTTGATGCCACCATTTAAGATTTTTAATCAAATGAAGAGATTCGTACCTCTGATATTTTTTCCAGCGATGGCACAAAGTAAACATCACACACTATGGCCAGAGCATAAAACATGTAGACAGCCTGCGAAAGACACGCTAGAATCAGTGTGGGTGAGACAAGCCTCTGGAGCAAAACCCTTTCATTTATTAATTTTTACTGAGTTTTGTTGTTGCTGGAAAGGTTTGCAACTCACGCAGAGAACATGAAGAAGGACCGCTCCGTGTCTCTTCTGCTCCACAGTGAAGATGTCTTCAGGAAAATCAGCGATGCCTGCAGAGATGGACAGACTGATTATAGACACATTTCCTGGCTTGCAATATAGACTTTAGACCTCCAGTGACTTAACTCCAGGAACTGCAAGGTATTTATATTAATAATCCTTTCAACTCATTCCAAAGCCCCTAGTAATAAGTCGTCCCTCAGAGGCTGCCTCCAAGTAGCCCGTTAATCACAAGCTCCCTCTCTGTCCGGATATGAGGGAGTATTTTTGCAGGGCTTCTGTGCTGGATCAAACAAATTATTAACATCTCGGGGGAATATAAAACAGTGCTTTAGAGACAGCGGCAAACCTTAATGAGTCTTTTCCTAGGCTACCGTCACAAGGTTCCCTACTTCATTTCTGAATCAGGATTTAGAAACGCTGCTCTGTTAATGAAGGTCAGAGACAAACAAGTGTGACACCAGTGAATAAACACCAGTTGTTGTAGAATAGAATGACGATGGCCAAACCGTGTTTGTATCCCCAGAAATAAAAAGCCATACTTCAAACAGAACAATGTTGTGATTTGGGGAAAAGCCTTTCAGCTATTTTGTGCTGCGTTTGGTAGACGCAGCAGGCGTTTGCTTGAGCTCAGACGGTGTACTTGGCTACAGGAGGCCTTCATCTTGGATCAGACCGTATGACACTCGCTGTTTCGATCTTAACCTTTTCCTAGCAGCCAAACCCATTCGAGCTCTCACGAGCGACGAGGGGAGCGCTGATGAGAGGTTGCTAATCAGCGGGTCATTTTGAAGGGGCAGCCGCGCCGAGCAGCTCCGGACGTACACTCGATCCGAGCGCAAATTCAGCATCCAGTTTCCTAGCAACGTGGCCGCTTCAAAGGCATACCTGCGTTTAAATATCTTGATGCTGGGAGTTTGAAGTAATGAAAGAAAAGGGAGATTTATGCACCAAGGAGAGATGCCAAACGTGATTGGGTTGTAGAAACACAAATTACACTCAGGTTTGGAGTTTTAAAAGGTTCTGACCCAACTCAACACGGCGGCCCCATTACTTGAAAAATAATTTCATCTCTTGCATATCTGGTGTGATATGACTCACCAGATCTTGAGGAACCATTAGTCCGGTTGTCCTCTGTTTGTTGACTAATTTCCCTTTTGGATAAAGAGATGATGGAATCAACAGTCGGTCCTTGGTGGTCTAGACAGAAAAAAAAATTAAAAATACTATGTTTACACACAAATCAAGCACTTTAGATTTTTAGGAAGATTTTAATGTTGAATGAATGTTTCTCACACTGGGCAAGTTGGCAAAGCACATGGTACAAGTTCAAAGCTCAAATAAAACCATATCATTTTATGACAGTTTTGGCAATTATACTGAAAACGTAAATAATGGCTCATCTGTTGGATTAAATGTACCATACGTTACGTAATTAATAAGTTCAACCAATTCCGGACCACATGTGTGTGTGTTGTTGTTTTTTCTCCTTGGGGTACCTGTAACATCAGTGAAATGGAGGATCCACACGGCTGCCAACAGACCGACTCCACACACGCAGAGCCGCGGGAGGAGGCGCGTCTGCCTCGGTCTCCTCGGCACCCTCATCTCGCCGGAAGCCGCCGGTTCCCCGGTCAGAACATGTCGCCCGCCGCCGTTCGCAGGGCTCGATCCCACTGGCCTGTTGCTTTTGATGGATCTTAACGACGGTATTTTAGCATCGGACTTCAACGTGCGAGACACAAGGCTGTTGGGTTGCACCGGCCTGACATCAGCGCCCCCAGCATCCAGCTGCAGTCAGTCAGTCAGTCAGTCAGTCACTCCGCAGCTTCCACTTCCGACTCCAGCTGTGAGGGAGCGATACGGTGAATCATCCTGCTGAACCGCGATGAGCACTCAGTCCGGTCCGCACCGTTCCTCACATCCCTCCGGATCTAAATGCGATTTCCAGCTACATGTTCACCCTCGTCTCGGAGGTGTTTTCCTGCAGTCTCAGAGAAGACCGCCAGGGAGCGCCGTCGACTGGGTGGGGCGACTGGAGATGTCGTGGGAGGCGAGTAGCAATAGAATCACGCTGTGATTGCACAGGGAGAGCGCGCCTCCAATGTAAACAAAAGGCTGCAACGGATTTGATGCTACAGAAAAACCGAGGTTAGTTGTAGACAAGGGCAATATGTGGTGGCAAATGTCAATAAACTGTTGTGTGCCTGTGATATTGGATATCCATTCTGACAATTTCGTCATTCAATAAACATGAAAATTATTTGCCAATATTCCAGTATAAAGGTTGTATTCAAAATTAGAAAAACAAACACAATTGTTGGAAAGATTTCCAGGGATCTTTTTTATTACTGATCCCCCCCCCCCCCGTGCTATATCATTTGCTAATACCGTTTTCCACAATATGACACAATTCCGTATTAAACAGAAAAAATATTTTTGATAAATTATTTTGTATAGATGGTGATAATCAACCAAAACACAGAAACCTGTATATAATAATAATAATAATAATAATAATAATAATAATAATAATAATTAGGGTGTTCAGGTCAAATGGGAGGTAAGGAGTCATAATGCACACAGCAGTAGGGCTGCAACATCAGGAATGCAAGGAAGTCATAGTGTTCTACACAACTTCCTAAAGCCATAAATGCCAGAATGATGAGAACGAAGATGAGGGGCACAAATAATCCCACTCTCTGGACTGCTGTCTGTAACACACCAACACACCTTGGATATGACAGAAACCACAGGATGAGTGTGAATGGAGGACGACACGGGATGGAAGAAAATGGGAACACATACATCAACATTTAAACAATGTTTTATGTTTTTACCTTTGAGTCTGAACATCTGCAGTTTGATTCTGGGGACCCAGCTGCTCCTCGGTATCACTGTCTTCCTGCTGACAAATAAACTTGACCACCTCAGTTCTGTAGTGCCAACCTCTCATGATAACATATACACATTTTTTTTGTTTTGTTTTGCGGAAGGCATTTATATTATGTTTTCCTGACAAACAAATGTAAGGAAGAAAGCTCATACATGTCTGTGATCAAATGAATCAAACACGTTTATTTCCATTTTGCCTGAGGAGGTCAGAAGCTTAATTTCCTCGGCAAAGTTCAGAGGGGAACTGGGTGCTCCATCCCCTTCAGTCACTTCAGTCAGGACAGCACTGAAAACCAGAGCATACACAGCATGGGCACAAAAGGGGGATTCACAGGGTGTTGCCCCCTTTCAAAGCAGAATATCATGTCAAGGTTACAGCGAGGCTTCATTTTCTCTCTCCTCCAACTGCTGTCTCAACTCCTGTTTTGCCAGCCTGAGATCCTGCAGGAGAGCAGAGAACCTTTATCAGACAACAGAGCAGACAATACTCACAGCTGCAAATATTTCACACAAACCTTCCATTACTGCCTAATGTCAACAGTTCTGTTAGAACACCTGTGTGCAAACTGTCTGACTTTAAAAACTTTTTCATTAGAGTGACCTTCACCTTTATGGTGCTCAAAAACTCCTCCTCTGTTTCCTCTGCATGCCTCAACAGCTGGTCTTTCTGTCTCAAACACATGAGAAATATGTACAAACAATAAAAACACAAACAATGTTGTAATATTTTTTTTTATTGTAGAAGCCCAAAGCAACACGGGATTCTTGACCTCACCAACTAAGCAGTGCCAACTCTGCACCAACCTGCTGAATTACTTCATCCTTGAGCTGCAGCCCTGACTCAGCCTCTTCAATTGCACACTGATGACAAACGAGGGCAGAAATCAGCAGCTGTGTTGAAGGTGCTTGTGGAAACAATGAACAAAGAAAACCCTCAAACATCCCGAACTCTCTGTGTTGTGACCTCGAGTGCTTGAAGTTCATTCTTGAACTTGCTCAGACTGATCTTGTCTACGTCTCTCTCCTGCTGCAGAGCCCTCAGCTGTGACGTAACGACGGGTCAGATTTCAGAAATATCTTTACTCTTGTTTGAACCAGAATATAAAACCTCCATAAATCGTTAAATAGGAAAAGGTCAAGAATAACATACCTCTGTGCTTAATTTCTCATTATGTTCCCTCATCAGAGTACATTCCTTTTCCTGCATTACAAAAAAAACACAAAAAAAAAACAACTCAAGTACACTGCATGGTGTTAAAATTAATTGATCAAGACTGAATCTCTCTCTGTACTATCCATCCATCCATCCAACACACACACACACACACACACACACACACACACACACACACACACACACACACACACACATAAAAACAAAACAAAAAAAATCCTGATAACCCACCAAGCTTTTAATTCTCTGCTGACTGCTTGCAATGACGTCCAAGTCATCAGTCAAAACAGGTTTGGAAGGTTCTGGTTCAGTCTGCTGAGCTTCACTGATGATCTTCTCCAGGCTGCAGACACAGCAGCAAAGTCCAGCAAAGCTACGCGCGCAGCGGTTCTATCGTCAAAATGTGAACTGGAGTGTGAGACACTCACGCGTTGACTTGTTTTCTCAGATGAGTGTTCTCCGAGCGCAACGTGACCAATTCATCATCTGCAACATCTAACCAGTGTCTCATCTTAGCGTTCAGGTCCCTCAGCTGATTCTGGCTGTAATTCTGCTCAGCTAATTTCTCCAACATGTCCGTTGGCGTCCTAAACAACACATGGCGGGAGAGGCTTCGTTGGAGCCGCGGTGTTACTAAAATAGTTTCCGTTGTGTTTGGGCTTTCGGTAAAATTGAAAATAAAAATAGACTTACATAGTGTCCAGACTGGTTTCCATCCCGTTTACTTGCCTTTGTAACAGAACAGCACAGTCCTTTAACATATTTACAATGGCAATTAAAGTGTTATATGTAAAACCATCGGCTTGGAGGCTGGCACTGACATTTAAATGAAGATGAGATTTGACAAAGGTAAACAAAAACAAAAAAAAAACAACGACCACCCTCTTTTAAATATCATTTGAGTTAATGTCACTGAAGGCTTGATTTACTGTGGTGGGGGCCAAGTGAAAGGTTTAGGCTACATCCCCTTTCTACATTGTTTTCCATTTTCGGCTTGTCGTAAACGACGGGGCTAATTTCGGCGTTGTATTACGAGCATTCCGCCTTGTAAATTGACAAGAGACTGTTAAACTACACGTTATTTTGGAAGCCAAATTTCAAAACCACTTAATAGTAATAAAGACCTGATGATGTTCCCTTGTAAAGACCTGATGACGTTCCCTTATCGCCTACTAACTAACTAACTAACTCGAAGGTGATCAAACTTCCGGATCACGTGTCTAGTGTTTAGTTACGGTTAACTTTGACGCTAGCAAAACTGTGGCTCAAGAGAATAAGCCGAAATTACATTTGCTCGCAATTTTTTTTTTCATACTTATGTCAGCTTGAAGGGGTTTAAAGTCTATAAAGCGCCATGAATCCAAGATAACGTGGCACCGAAAGCTACATTTGCAGCGATTACAATGATACCGTGTCACTGAGTTAGAGTTAACGTTATCTTAACAAGGTCACGGTAGGTAGGCCAGAAGCCACCAACACTGACGTGTCAAGAGTCAGACGTTTGTTTGTTTTTGTTTTTTCCATTTCTAGGGTCTGGAAATGCAGTTTCTTCTTTGTCTAATTCTATATTTTCTCAAAAAACAAAACAAAACAAAAACACAGACAAGCAAATAAGCAAAAAAAAAACAAAACCCTGAATGTAAGGTATGGATTTTTAACTTTAATGACGTGAATGTATAATTCCCAGGGTAAGACGCAATTTATTAAAACACATTTAAAAAGCATTAAACATTCAATCAACATACAATTTCTAAAGTATTTCGAACCAAACATCATTGGACAATGTGGCATGCACAACAGTGTCAGAAGGCAAAATAAAAGGTGTCCAAAAATCTTCCCTTAATTTTAAGGCAATGTGAATCAGATCCACAAACGTGCAGTGCAACAGAGATAAATAAAACCGTTTGACTGTAAATTCAATGCAAAAGTATCAAAAATACTGTAAAAATCTGCAAGTGTCTTGATTCCTAGTATACTAACAGCAAAAACACAGTAACAGCTCAATATTTGGCAATCACAATTTATATGACCAAAGAGAACTGGAACGCATTGTCTAAAACAGTGGCCATAATGTGGTAACAGCAAGTTTGGACTGTAACGTCCCTTAATAGACTGAATCAGTTTAAATACACTGAATCATGGAAAACAATTAAGAGGAGGTAAAAAAATAAATAAAAATCAAGTGCACAAAAATGACTTTAAATTAGTCTCTGTAAACTGAATAAAAAGGGGTTTAACCATTTCATTTTCACTTTATTCAGACAAAAAAAGGCATGAAAGTAATTTGGAGGAATTGTCCCAAGTGACAGATGACTGACAGGAATTATTATTTTTTTCTTTTATTTTTTTTTACAAAATACATTCTGCATTTGGTGATGTTAAAATACATTTACTTAATATTCCAAGTGGATCAGTGCTGAAATACTCTGAGAATGGTCTCACTGACTGCTCAGGAAACAAAAAAGAAAAACAAATCAAAAAGCTTTCGATCAATGCAAAGCAGAGAAGTGTCAGCATTTACTGCAGGAAAAGAATACCAAAGTGACATTTTAAAGTCTTAGACAATATTCATGCCTCCTCTGCCATCTTCTCTTGGGGAAATAATTCATTCGGCTGTTTTCAATACGTCAAAGTAAATATATGGTTAATGTTGAAATTCTCAGATCGCTATCGGTTGGGTTCCAGCGATCCAGTGACTCTGAAGTTCATTCCGTCGCCAGGTAAAGGTGATTTGATGAGAGGAGAGAACCAGCTGATATACCAGCGAAGTCCCAGCATGTGACGCAGGTTGTCCAAGACTCCGAGATTGTAGGGTCGACGGGAGGAGTACCACTCCCGGGTAGTCTGTCCCCGAACCATCAGGGCAATGTGGAAGAAGAAGAAGGCAGACACCAACAAGAAGCCCACGACACACGTGTCCGCGATGAAGGCAAAGGTGAACGCACGTGCCGAGACTTGACCTATAGAGAAGCAGGGACAGAGCCGCATTGGTTTATATGGTGGAGCCTCCCTTGGTTTTGTGTCAAAACCTTTTCCACAGTCAATGTCAACTTGTTTTTACCCTCAAAAGTACTTTGATTGCTCTGATCACATAGAGGTACAGGTGTAAACAATCTCAAAACACACTGAGGAGTTTGATATTTTTATGTTTTGAGATTGGAGATGCTCTGACATTTGCAATAAACAGTCAAATTAAATTCAAACCTATCTAGTGATTGTGACCAGCATAAACTTAATGCAACAAACCCTTAAATATCAGTTATATTCTACCCATGCGCACAAGACAAGACAGTCTGAGATCAAAGACCACAGCAAAACTATGAGTGAAAAGCCAGATCTTACCTGAGAGCAGCATGATCCACGGCACGAACAGCAGCAGGACGCTATGCACGGTCACACCCTCCTTCAGTATGACGATGAAGACCTCTGCGTTCATCAGGGTGGCGTACAGGAGCCCGCACCACATGAACAGCAAGCAGCTCAGGAAGTAGCGAAAGTTACGGAAGCCCACACACTGGCCGAAAAAGACGCAGTGGTGGTCCCGCCGCAGCACACACACATTGCAGTCGTAGCAGTGGGAGCACCGAGGCGGAGTGTGGGATTCACAGACATAACAGTACCTGTGTAGAAAAATAAGTCACTCGGATTTGCGGCGTGGCTCGCAACACAAAGGTGTGTCCCAATAGTTTGCATTGTGTCTATTCTTGCAACAAAAACATCAGTGTAACGTGTTCCACAACCAACACTTGCACTTTTCAACCACACACTCAGCAAACCATATTTCTTTACTTGACAGATTCTTCTGGTATTTGGAATTAGTGTGGTGTCAAGGTGCTTCGTGGGCTTCATGGGCTTAGAGGACATGCTTAGATAGATAGATAGATAGATAGATAGATAGATAGATAGATAGATAGTCACTATTTGTTACAACACAAAATAAGTTCACCATAGCCACTTACAATAAAACAATGCTTAATTGTAGTACTACGCTCGACAAATAGTACTGACAGCTCAATCAGCATTGGATTTTATTCAGTCTTTCATTTGTGTTGATGGCAGAAGTGTAAACTAAAACACACCTCATAACCATGTCATATTCTAGGAGTCTTACTCGTCTGCTGTAGACCTAAACTGGTCAGGTGGGTGAGTGAGTGTAGTGCCACAAAAACTATTGAGAATCCCAGTGCTCACCTCCAGCCCAGACCCATGCCATCTCCTTCCAGGAACACTCCCTTGATGCTGGGGTTGGTTTTGACGAAGAGCCAGGCGTTCCAGCAGATGTTCCCCAGCATGTAGTACTGGGCCAGCAGATGGAGGGTCTTCCAGTGGTAGGACCACACCGTCCTCTTGCGCTCCGCCTCCAGGGGAGCCTCTTCCACGACGAGGTAACTCACTTCCGCGGTGATCGAGAATACCAGCACGGTGTTGAGGATGACAGGCAGATGTTGCCCGTACCTCTCAATCAGACGAAAAAGTCTGCCGCAGAAACTCGTCATGCTTCCAACTGACGCGCTCCCAAAAACAACACAGGGCTGGCCAGGCGCCGAACACACAGGAAGGACTGGTTGGGCTGCCTCGCCGTTAGCAGACGAGTTGCCCCGCGACTCTTCTACGACAACAAATTAAACTTCCCGATGGAAATAACACCTCTTATGAATTCACTGGAGACTCACCACAACATACGAACAGATGACAATCGGTGTCCCTGACACTTTCACCCACAACGAAGGTCTCCCCGCTATAAATGGAATGTATCACAAGTGACAGCCGGTGCTACATAGAAGTAGATCCCCAGTGCAATTACGAGCACAGGCTTGTGTTCCGCTTTGAATCGTAGAATCGTTCCTTCCTGTAAGAAAACGCAGGAATAACATAAAATAAAATTTACATTCTGTGATAACAATCGAATTAATTATTCATTAATGAATGTATGACTGTCAATGTCTAGAGAGACATACAAAAAAACCATTGAGTTTACTTTTGCACCCCAAAACTCCAAAATCGGCACTTAATTAATGTAGCTTGTATGAATACCTCAAGTGTACATACCTGTGTCCTCTGCAATTTTCTGATCACTTCCAAGCCTTCATTTATATTTTTTCTTGCTAAACCCCCGAATTGTATGAATTGAATTAATATTATATTTTGACCACTTTGATTGGTAAAATGGTGTTTCAGTGTGGCATGATGTTTATTTATTTATTTATTTTTATGTGAAGCTGCTTGCATTTTTCATGGTCAGAGTAATTCATTCTATAAAAATGTGTCATTTTAACAGCCCATTTTGCTGTTTAGAATTGATTAACATTTTTCATTTGGCATAGAAAATTGATGTAAATTCAATAGTATGCTGAAATCTGAAATAATCATCATATGAGGCCAACGTGTATATGGATCTTAGAACAACTTTTTCTGTCTGATGTCAGCAGAGATCGCTGTGCTCATGGATTGACAGCAGCTCCCACCCCCCACTGCGCTCAGACCTTAATCTCGCATAATCTCTGTGTGCAAACCTTCAGTCATGGCCGCACCAAAGGAGAATTCACTGTCTCTTGGATTTGGGATCGGCATGGAAAGAAACATTTTCACTAAACAAAGACAGCGCAGTCAAAACAACAGGTAAAATTTTTATGTCTTGAAACCTCAATGCAATTTCCTTATAGATAACTTGCAGCTTGACCTCTGTGTTCCTGTAGTGTGAAGCAAGTTATTTTGTTACCATGAAAGGGTCAACAATGACATCCAAATGTTTGTTGTCCATGAAAGTTATCTATAATGTACGTTTGTTTTTTTTTCCTAATGTAGCACTTCAGTGCTCCAGCACTTAGAGGAGCTGAAGAAGAGAGAGCTTGCAGCTAAACTGCACAACGAGCAGCTGCTGCACCAGTTTGAAGAAGCCCAGGACACACTGAGATCCATGTTAACTTTGAGTGCTTCCATGAGGACCATTCGGGTGCAGAGACACACAGAAATGAACAAGATATACAAGAATATAGATGATCTAAAAGAAGTGAAAACATCCTCTCTTTGTTTTTACCCCCTGCAGATGGAATATGAAAGGTACCTGGAATATGAAAGATACCCCCTGTGGCAGCAGCAACTCTCGGAGAGGAGACAGGCAGCTCTGAGAAAGGTACTAACCAAACACAGCACACCCGCATGTGCGTTTTATCTTAACGCTACCATATTTGTCAGAGGTGCCAGAAAGCAACCTAGTTATAAGTGGTACACTTCTTGGTTTACATTATTCCAGAGGATGGAGGAGCAAATCAAATCTTCCCAGAAAAACACAAGCGATGAAGTGGCGAAGGCCTCTGCAGATCAGCTGTTGACTTCACAAGCCTGCTACAACCAAGACCATTCATCCAGCCTCCCTTTCACCCAGTCAACCTGGCTGAGCCACCTTCAACCTCAGTCGAGGTGTCCAGTCAATGCACCCTCACAACCATCCCAGCAGCACCACTTTGCCTCCATAACAGGGCAAAATGACCAGACGTGGCGAAGGCAAAATGGACCAGATCAGGCCTCTCTGCAGTCTGACCCCCCCTGGTCCTGGATGGCTGGAATCCCCTCTGCCCCTGATGCTCTGTGGGATAAAATTAATGTGGACGATGGTCGTGCTGAGAGGCAGGCGCTGCAGACTGAGACGAGTGGAGCATCAAGCTCAAAGACAGAAAGGAGCGACAGCAGGAGCTGCGGCAGTCATTTGTCGCAGGAGCTTGATGACAAACCAGGTAGGAGAAAAAAGACAACAGGCTAATCCCGCAGTCTCCACGGTGTTCTACTTTCAGCATATTCCCAAGCTAACAATGCTGTTTTATTTTCATGTCCAGTTCGTTTGTCTGACATACCGGCTGAGAGCAGCAGCGAGTCCAGTCAGGTGAGCAATGGCAAGAGGAGTAAGAAGGAGAAAAGAGGAAGTTCGTGGCACTCCTCAAACCGAAAAGGAAGCTCCTCCCAGGAGTGAGTGATTCAACTTGACTTGCATTACTCCATAGCAACGTTTTTAAGGACTTTCTGGTCAACCCTACTCCATATTTTGCCAACTAGGAATGTTTTGTTGTCAATATGGAAATGTTCTAATTGTTGGCTTGCTGAAAACCACACTTTTCTTGTTCCTACTGTGATTGCATGACTTTATAATAACTTTATGGATTCCCCCCTTTTTAGTTCATCTAAGACCTCCAGTGTCACCATCACTGCTATACCGTGCAAAGTGTCCCAAAAATCAGACAACAGCATCTCATCAGAGGAGGGCATTAGCAGGAGCATGAGAAGAAGAAAAAATGGTGGACATGCCATTGAAGTAGCGAGGACAAACAGGGCACTGAAGGACAAAAACAGGGAGGAGGAGGAGGGGAAGGAGGAGGAGGAAGATCACTCCAAGAGTAACAAAGGCGAGAGCAGTAAAGAGGAGTCAGGATCTCAGAAGGAGGAGAAACCAAAAAGTAGCAGTGAAAATTTTAAAAATGTAGGTGGAGATTTGAGTAGCAGCAGTGAAGAGGTCAGCGCAGAAGAACAAAAAGCAGAGGAGGAGCAACAGAAACCTCTGAGAGAGGGAGTGGAAGATAGTGACAGCGACGTGAATGAGAACAGTGGAGATGAAGCGCAAGAAAAACCGGACACTGAGGACGTTCTGGAAAGACAGAACTCAACAGATGAAGAAGAGAAGCGAGCAGAGGATGAGATGGAGGAGCAGGAGTCAGACGAAGAGGGCGATCAGGTGGAACAGTCAGAGAGGTTGAGTGATGACGAGAAAGGAAGTCGGCCTCCAACATCTCCGCAGAGAGAAAAAGGGAATGAGGGGCAGAGTGATGGAGGTGAAGACAAAGTGGAGGAGAGGGAGGAGTCGGACCTAGAGGAGGAGGCGAATGAGGAGGCTGAGGAACAGAATGGAAGTGAATCAGGCCAAGCAGAGGAGGAGAGCGACTCAGACGACAGCATCATATCACCACAGAGCAGGTAAGATCACTGAAAGTTGTCATGATTTCACACCGAAACAGCAGAGCCGTCTAAAACCATCGAGATTCCTGCCCCTTCCAGGACCAAAGAGCTGCACAATGTTCCAGAAGATAAAGAAGAATATGATGAGGATGAGGATGATGATGATGAGGAGGACAGGAGCACATCTGGAAAGTCTGAGGAGTCCAGTGATGATGATGATAATGAAGATGATGATATTGAGCATCTTCTCGCACCTCAAGAACAAACCGAGGATAAGCTGTAAGTTGGGTTTTTATGCTGCAAATTGGGTTTTTATGCAGCTGAAAACCAAAATAATTTGAATTATTCCTCATCTTTCACTTCCTCTTCAAGGGAGGAGCAGGAAGAAAAGGAGACGACAAAAGGTAGAGGATTCACTGGGTTTTGTGCAGAATGAAGATTTTGTTTTGGTCTTAGGAATTGTACCACTTCTTATTACACTTGCTGCTGACATTGACAACTTTCACCTTGATCTTTTCCTTTGCAGCCTTTTGTAAAGTGCAGAGTTTTCAAGTGAAGATGGTGGACACTGCAAAGACGGATGATCCCTGTGACTCCGACGAGTATGATAACTTCTATGATTAAATGTACACACTGTGTCTCTCCAAACCTGAGAAAAAAAAGGGGGCAACACTTTCCACATGTGACCCTGAATTCAGTTTATTGAAAACAAATGTAGACAATGACGATCTGAATTTATAGAATTCCTTTGAAAAACTGAACAAAACATTTGAAATCAATCTGACATTGCACCTCATAAATACCAAATTGAACATTTATTCAGCTAATTTTTTTTTTTTTTTTGAGATAACTGTTTCCTCTGAACAGAGCCACTCATTCAGGCAGTGCTTTAGCAAACACCAATATATACGCAGTACAGAGGGTGAAACTGTTTATGGGGAAAACAGAGAAACGTTACAGAATAAGAAAGAGGGACAATTTCCATTACATTTCTCATATAAAAATAGTGATTCTGAGCAGTACAAGGAACTGTTTTGACATATCTTACATAGGTGTGTGGGCAGAGCTCAGCGTTCACAGCTGCCTGAAAACTGGTCCAGGTTGAAACAACTCGTCTCTGCCGACAAGTGGTGTCCGAAAGTCTTCCGGCGTCTCAGATTCTCACCACCTGAGCGGCCAGGCACGGACTCGTCCTCTTCTCGTCCTCTGACCGGCCGCTGCGGCGAATGAGCAGCCTGCCAAAGGTGCCGCCCACCTGGCCTTTGGTCAGCCGCCCCGGATTGACACACACGCAGCCGGTGACATCCTGCAGAAGCAGAATTACAAATTGTTGTAATCGTGCACTTTACACAATGATCATGCAATGTAGCAGTCCAAGAGTGGCAGCTTTTATAGTGAATTAAAAACAGGACAAAACGTGTATCTGGTTTTATTTGTAGGCCACAATCTCCTGCTTGTTCGACTCTTTCTTCACCTTAACAAAGTAACGCATCTCGGAGGGAAGGACGAGAACGTCCGGCGTGAGCGGCATCTGACCGAAGCACTGGAACTTCTCGTAATCCATGTTCACGTCCTCCACCGGCGGGTAAAGTGGGTAGAAGCTGAAACATGGAAACAATTCCATCAATGATATTTTCCTTCATGTGCTGCTGGAGTCATAATGCAACTCTTTCAGGAAGAACTCCTACCTCCTCTGGGTCAGCATGTGCTTCAGTATGCGTGAAAATCGATCTGACCCGGTGCCGCTGCAAACACAGAACATTTCAAAGTACAGTTCTGACATTTGCAGATATATTTAACCAGGCATCAAAACTGTAAATGTGTTTTTGTGCTTTTCAACACAGTATTTGATTGGTTAAAAATATAAAATAACATACACATGACAACAATGTGAAGCTATTGAAAAAACCCAAAAAACTATTTTAGCACAGAATTTTTCTCACCAGCTGATCTCTTCTGCCCCCATGTGGAACAGGATGTCGGTGGACGTGAAGCCAACTGTGACGCCGTCAATCAGCAGGGTGCAGGGGTCAGGGACCAGGGTGACCCGCTGCAGGAATGCAGGGAAAAAAAACAAACACCATCTAACACTTGCTGGTTGTGCTGCCTTAAGGTCCTTACACACTGGGTAATAGACGGGAGAGACGCAAATAAGTGACGTGAAAATGCATTTTTCCTGTACACACCTAGCACGACGCGAATATGCATATACAATTCACTGAGCGAATAAAGGTTGTCATTCTGTCACGCTGAAGGAGAAACAACAGAGTCGCTAATTAATTGCCTCGGAAATTCACTGTGTAAGGACCTTCACTCCTTCAAACTGGGGATAGATTTGACATGTTTTAATGTCTGACCTGAGCATGGTCCTTGCTGAGGCTTGGCAGGGTGAACGGAGGCTGTGGGTAGATGGGGTGATGGTGGATGTCTCTCTGGGACGGCACGAAGACCAGCTGACAGCCAGTGCTGGGTGGAAGGATGAGAAAGTGTTAAAAAGAACGGAGCAGGGATGCGAGGGTTTTAAAGCAGTTAATATATGAGGCAAACCTTCTGGTGCCGTCCACAATGCTTTCAATACATCTGGAGAAGATGGCCTCAAATGTCTCTGTGACCTGACCTTTCTATCGGGAAAAACAAGAGAATAAAGTGGACATGAAATTAAAAGCTTTATTTTCTACATCCCACTTTATTTTTGATTTTATACCACCGCGGATGGAATATCCGCTGGGGTAAAAAAAGAATATGTTATCCAAAAATACCTCAATTTGTTCATGTTTGGAGTCCACAAATGGTCCTAGCTGCAGAGAGAAAGAAACTCCATTAAAGCCAACGCACAGACATTGGAGTCCTGATGGTGACAGAAGCATCAGAAAGACATGGCTGTACCAGAATGCAGACATCAGGGCGATCCCTGACGATCACGTTTATTAGGTCGAGGAGAGGGTCAAAGGTCAGGCTGTCTGAAGGCGTGTAAGGACCACAGGCCACCAGGATCATCACAGGCTCTGTCGTGATAGCGGGAGAAAACACTCACCTCCGTCAGTAGCCTGCACAGTTACAGTTAGTCACGCTATTAAAAGTTTGCAAGTCTGCATGCGCAGTTCGATTGTCCATAAAACTTAATGGACAATCGAATGGATCACCTGCCAAAAGCAAACTTTGCACTCTGTTTGATGAAAAAGCAACGTTCAAGCCTGCAGCTAGAACCGACACGTTGTTGGACTTTATTTGTCTCCAAGACGGAGGAGGAGCCTCAGAGGGCGGGATCAACACCTGGCACAGCTGTGTACTACTTCACTATACTGTCCATTATGACACTTATTTATGTTAGAGAATGTTGGTGGAGTGATTTTAACATTATAAAGGTCCTTCAAGCAAAGCAAAGTACAACTTAAACTTGACAGTTATTCTTTACCTTCATCTTCCTCCATTTTCACATCAGGGGTGTAGAAAGGAAGAGGGACTCCCTGGAAGAAACGTGAGTTTGAGCAAAAAAACCCAACAAAAATTCAGGTAATGTTCATTAACGTCCTAAGCATGTCAACAAATGTAGCTAACCTCGTAGAGCTTGGAGGCCATCAACTTTCTCCCTGTGGTGTTCATGCCCTCCAGCACTACCACCTGCAGAAAGAGAAAACGTTCATTACTTCCTGCCACGCTGCTTCGCACAGACTTGACAGAACTTCACAGGGAGGATGTCAGAGTTCTCGGTCGAATGCTGAGTGAGCCTGCAGCTCAGCTCCTTGGCACGCTCTGTTGCTCTTGGTGGCCATGTAACCTGATGCACACAGCTTAGTGCACAGGTAAAGGAAAGACCACCGCTCAGTGTACACAACACCACAAGAACAGCAATCATCCCACTCACCTGACCAGGAAACAGAGAGTACTCTTTGAGCTCTGATAGGTCGACAGGCACCTGCTGACCGCCCTGCTCTGGCCCCGCCTCCAAGAGGACGGACTGGGCGTTCAGTTTACCGTTACTGTCGCAGCAAATCTGCCCCAACACGGTGACGCTGTCCTGCAGGTGAACAGACGAGAAGTTGATGAAATTATAGAATGTGATGAAATTGTGCAGTTATGAATCAGGGTGAAAAGTCCAAAACTAAAGGGTGACTAAACAACACAAAACAAAACAAACTTTGGTAGCACATCATTACCTGTGCAGGCAGAGAAACGGGAGAGAACTCCTCTACGTTGAAGTGAGACTTGAGACACTCCCCGATGTCTTCTATCTTTTCAGTCAATACTTTTCAAAGTGGAAAAAACGAGTGATTGTTTAGTTTTTATATCAGTCAGTATAGGGGGGGCAGATAAGATTAATAGCTGCACGCAGATAAAGGAAACACTCCAAAGCTAATTTCAGAGTAGACAGGCTTGTTTACCATTTCGAATATCACGCAGCCTCTGAAACATGTACTTGTAGCTGGTGCGGAGAGAGTGGTCAGGACCTTCCAGGAGCTCCAGCTGGACACCAGAACTGCTTCCTGCCCAGCGGGTGCCCTGCACGGAGCCAAACGTGGCCACCACTTCTCCTTTAGCTCCTCGCTGGCTGTACTTTAAAGATGGTGTTGCACTTCCAAAGGAGAGGGGAAAAAAAGAATTACAGCGCGAAACCAAATAATGCAAATGTGACCTGACGTATATTTTTGTGCACCGGTTAGTTTTTTTTTTTCTGTAGGGCTGCCTAACTGCTAGTGTTTTGTAAAAGATACCTGGGAGAAAAGCTGGCGGGAGACAGCAGCAGACCTGGACTGGCAAGCAGAGCAGTACTTCTTTTTGACTGGGGATGTTCCGGGGTCGTCAGCGCTCGTTTCTGAGAGCCCTGTGCACATAGCAGAGAGCATAAATCGCACACAGTCACCAAAATGAATGCAGCGGCAGTTGTGCCTCCTTTTATGAAGTTGGAAATGTGGCTCACTTTGCCAGGAGTGGCATACGCATCCAGCAGATCCTCCTCCTCTTCCTCGGCTTTAATTCTAAAATGATTTACGTCAAGGATGGAATCACACAGTGGCCTCGCGGTTACAGGCATTCATAACTAAAAGCTGGTAAAACCCTATAGAATCTGCTGAGGTGAGGTGGATACAAGTCTTGTATCGTGTGAATGTCTCTGGTTCTGTTGAAAGCCTCTTTCCTGGCATTCTGCTTGGATTTCTTCCTCTTGTTAAGCACCTGCACAAAGGAAGAACAAAAAAAGCGACCTGAAGAACATGCATCGTACTTCATCGTACAAACGCATAGAAAGAAAGTATATTGCAACCTCATGCTCAAACTGGTCCAAGTTGTCCAGGTTGAGTTTGAGTCCGTTCTTGTTGGTGCTGAAGGCCACCCACTCCAACACCATCTCATCCGCCTGTATCCTGTTACAGATACACTGCTCCACCACTGACAGACAGACAGAAAGACGCTTAGTCAGTACAATGGGAGAAATCACAAGGAAAGCTCACGATAAAAGCTGTGCATAACATCACTGCAGTGACTGATAAAACACCATGCATCATTTCAACTGACTTACCAATCCTAACTACATTCAAATAATGATTAAAGATGAAAAATCGGAAAATATCCATACAGATGAATAACAATGACTGATTTTAAACACATATAATCCAACATGGATAACATCTTATGATTTACAAATAAGCCACTGACCATTTGCATTGCTATCATAACAATACATGACAACGACTTGTTTGCTAACTGTATACAACTCGTTCGGAAAAGGTGCATGATTTACTCACTCTTGTCGAGGGCAGAGTCGTCCTGGCAGACAACGCCAAACATTTCCAGCTCCGTTTTGAGACTCTCGCCGGTCACCGTTGCCATTGTGTTGTTCTGTGCAGCTACTTGACGAACTGTACTGAATAATGTGTTTCTAGTCTGGTCGCTAGCATTAGCTGGTCCTCACCTCATAGCCACGCCGAACGCTAAATAACTTTCGCGGTATAATCAGCAGACCGCGAGCGTTTTCCTACCGCAGGTTCGGTTATTGACCAAGGAGACGCAAAGCCTGACAGACTTCAGCCCGCTGGAGTTTGCCGCGAAAAACTGCTGTCGGAGTTGGCGGCCGGAACACACGTCACAAGCCGAGAGCAGTGAAAAGAGGAAGTAAGTAATGGCAAGAACAGTGAAATATCGCCTGCCACCTAGTGGCAATATAAATTCGTCCGCAGTCCTAATTTCAGATGAAACGCCTGGATTTTCACTTTCTTTTCAGTGAAACCTTTTCCAGAGTTTTGTGTCATATGTAACTCAATTTTGAGGTATCTCAGAAGAAACTGTGAAAGAAGTAGCACAACCTTTTAATGTAATATTGAAGTACAAACTTCTGTAATTTACAACACAAACTTCTAAATGTGAGGATGTAATCTTGAACAATATGCACATCCCAGTGTTATCTCCCAACCTTCCAGAACAAACTAATAAATCAATAAATATGAAATAAAACAAACAAACTGCAACAATCATAATCATAACAATGAACAGAAAAATTGTTAGATTTCCACTCTGGTCAGATTATCCTGCTCAAGATGTTCGTCCTTCTGTAAAATAAAAATAAATAAATGAAAAACATCTTAAAAATGAGAGTCATAATTTAAAAATGTCTCCGGTATTATTAAAAACTAAAATTTACTCACCTGAAGAGAGTAACATTTCCCACGGCGGACAAATTTCCATGATATCACCCTCATCAGGGAATCACGGAGGGATGTTGCAAGCTCATGAGTGTCATCCACCTAAAAAAAAAAAAAGTAGTAGGAGTAGTAGTTTTTGAAACTGAAGTGGTGTGCATTTAAGGTTTTCCGGCTAAAAATACAGTTTGCAACAACAACACTATATTTTAAACCTTTTCCTACCTTCATGCTTTCCAGGCACGCCTTCCTGAAGTCTACATTAGTACTGCAGCTGATAATACTGATGGATGAGCTGAGGATCACCTCAGCAGCTGTACTAAGCTTCTCCCGATCCTTTACAGGGAGACAAAACAAACAAACATAAATGCCAACTCATGTTTGGTGTCTTTGCTTGAAAAAAACAAAAATTAAGTGTTTATTAATCATGTTACTGATGTGACCTACATCCTGCTTAAAACTCTTCAAACAGACTCACTTTTTTCCTGCGGGTTTGGAGCTTTAGTGCGTTCTTTATTTCAGTCTGCAAGGATGGTACAACAGCTTGCCTGTTGTAGCTCACAATATCCTCTAGATGGCGCTCTAGAAGCACTTCTGTGGCTGAGACGGAATCAAAGAGTAGGGGAAAAAAAAAAACATAAAACCACGAACAGAAATAAAATATGCAATACTTCTGCACATGTATCCGTCTCTCACCCATTATGTCAGAAAACCGGAAGGTAAACGGATCGCTGTTTTGCAGGAACAAAAACAACAAGAGGCGCTGCAGCACTGCGGGATGACTTTCTTCCTTCAGATCCTCCCAGTCATCTTGCTCAACTGTGTAAACTATTCCAACACCATCCATAGGATCTGCACAAGCCATTAACCATTGTTTACAATTGTCACGATACACATGGAATGGTACAAAGTAGTGAGAGCGCGCAAGTGTTAGGCAAGTGGATTTAACAAAGACAAGAACATTGCGATGATTAAGGACACGCCTACAGGTGGGGCAGGTAATTGCGATTTTTCCAGTTGAGTCAGGGTCAACGAGACATTAAACTCGAACTGCCGCAGTGTAACCAGACGCCCCTGTGCACCATTACACATGATGGCTAACCTGTCTCTGGCCTGACTTGTGTAACTACGTTTCAACAAACGTTGTATGATGAAACAACTGTCACCTCAAGCTCAGGTTCAAGAAAACCGCAGAGCTTAAGCTTGATTTATTTTATCTTATTATTATTATTATTATTATTATTATTATTATTTTTTAAAGTAGATCAGTAAAATTCATTCCAGCAACCCAGACCAATGTGATGGCCAAACGCTGTGAAAACCAGAAGATGAATTCTGGCGCAAACATATACTGTGCATGAATGAATGTTTTCTGAGGAGCTGTTATCTCCAGCAGCCAGACATGTTTCTTCTGTTAATCCTGTGAATCAGCTCCCAGTGATTTGCGATAATAAGTCTTTTTCATTTTGTGTCTGGGATTAATTGCACAATCTACAAGAAAAGACAGAAATACTTATCAGGCAAGAGCGTTTCTGAGGGCTCAGCCAATTTTTAAACAGGGAGTCACTTATGACACTATAACTTTACTCCCCCAGCAGTGCGTCCGGTCGGCTGTACAATAGACAACTTCGAGTGAGAGAGAAAGAGTAGTTTTAATGAAAAAAAAAGAAAGAAAGAAGAAGTTTGTATTGTAATGTGTTTAAAACCAGATCGAGTCAAAACGGGTTAAATAAGGTTTCTCAGAGACTGAAGAGTCACTTCAGTCTCTGGGAGAAAAGCATCAGGATGGAACGAGGACAGTTTTATTGAAGTTGACTGCTTTAAAAATCCCATTGGGTTTACTGAGGGAAGATGAAAGTGGAACCAGAGCTCGTTGCAGCATATGCAAACACTTAGCTCTTTGGGCAGAGAGCAGAGTGTTGCAGAAAAACACAAATAATCTCCTCTTTCTCCACCCAAATCCCAGCTGCTAGAACCATTCTGCATTAGAGGTTCCAGCAATGGCTGTTGCAGTGCAGTCCCCTGAAATATAGAGACAACTGTTTGGCTGGTCTTGTCCAGGGTGTACCCTGCCTTTGCCTTATGACAGCTGGGATAGGCTCCAGCAGACCCCCGTGACCCTGAGCACGGGAATAAGCGGGTATGGAAGATGAATAAATGAATGTTTGGCTGGTGGGGAAAAAAGGTTTCAGTCATGAAGCCCCTTTACTCGAGTTTTGGCATGAAGGGCTTTTAAGTTAATGATTAACACCCATGCCTCTGAGTCATTGTTTGGTTTAATCACCTTAATTAAATTCACAGGAATTTAAAAAGCCTTCTTTTTTTAATTTGCAGCCTTGGATCAGGGTGTGCTCTTTCACAGAAACACACACTTGGTTCAAATTAACTCCTTGCTAAAGCCAGAAAGTCAGGAAACAAGCATGGAATGAAATACTTGACAGAGATGCTTATATAAGACAGGATTAAGTACAGAGGAACTCAATCTATTTGGTGCTCAATTTATTCGCAGGGGAAACCACAACGGCCCAAGGAACAAGCAACTATCTGACTTTAGAATCAACGTTTGCTTCTCTACCTTTGGTCGAGGAGCAGTGAAGGCCGTGCAGACCCAGCTTCTCACAGTCCAGATGTGTGGGCAGCTCCTGAAGGAAGGCGGAGTGGACTGCGACAGGAACATTACTGGGGCCCCAAACCAACACATGGACACAGGAGAAGTCAAGGAAGGTCACCTCAAAGCTTAGGCATCGGGAGTCCAGCAGCAGTTCCCACCACACCTTACAAACTTCTTCAATCTGTGTTTTTATGAGTCGAGGCCATTTGGAAATAAAACGTGTTTTAACGGATCTAATAGTCCTTTCACTCATTAGGTCATAACTGGAATGTCAAGACCCAGGTTGAGGGAGGAAACAAGGGCTGAGCAGTAAACTGATTTGTGTTCAGGCCGAAGCAATTTGTGCTACACACAAACATACATAAAACATGTGTGACTCTGAAGGAAGGGAAATTAAAACTGTGGATCATATTCCCAGCACTTTGTATTTATGGCGACTGGCCTCTCGACATCTTGTGTGTTTCTGTCTCCAGTGTCTGCTGGCCTGTCCAGCTCTTGACATGGTCGCACAGCAAATCTTCACAGCTGACTTGGAAAGAGTCCCAGAACACACAGTGCATCACCGTCTCTGGACGCCAGCTGAACTTGCACCAGCTTCCTTTACAAAGGAACCGAGAGCCACCGCAGATTCTGCCAGCCACAATCTCCAGTTGAATTGGGATAAAATGATCAAAAGGATATTTGTATGTGAGTCAGTCTTGTTGCCAGGTTGGGGTACTGCAGCGTACATGGGCTGAGGAATGTGACAGGCAGGACGCTGAGCTCACTAAACAGGCCCCTGTCCATGGCTTCTGGCGGGATACTGAGCAGCAACCTCTCCCCAAGGACGGGGTGCCCTCCGTGACACCGGAGTCCTTTCTTCAAAAGCTCTGGGGGCCTTTAAAGCAAAGACTGGACCATAATAATAAAAACTGATGGACACAAGAAAACACAGCAGCTTTTTTTTTTTTTTTTTTTTTTTTTTTTCAACTATCTTTGACATAAGGAAAAAGAAAAGCTTTCTTTTTCTGACGAGGAGTACCAGTGACTTTACTGACCGATTCCTGCAAGTTACATCCAAGATCAATGAAGGCTTGGTCCGTACAACTTTGCTGCTAATATCTGCCCTGTTCGAATATAAAGAGAATGCTAGCAGTATTTCTAACAAGACCAGAAAGGGAGCAAAAGGGAGGGAGAGAGAGAGAGAGTTTGCATTGCATGGAGCATTCAATTTGAACACACAAAAACATCATGAATCATTGATTTTTAAATGTATAAATTAATGTATTTTAAATAATCGGTCAAAATGTTTGTACATTTTACAAGTGACAAGATGTTATTTACTGGCTTGAAAAAAAAAAAAAAGACTGATTGTTGTCTGTTTGTCAGTCTCACCTAAACACTTGCTGCATGGTCAGCTGACTGCTTTTGACTTTGAGGTGGGTCTCAATCTGTTTCAATGACAACAGCTGCAGTTTTGCCACCAACATTTAGGCAATGCTATCAATGTGTGACAAAAGTAACCACCTCCTACCCCTGCATTGGCTGAAGTGAATGTGTGGAAGAAAGCCTCTGCGTGAGCTGGCCACTCCGGAGGAAGATAAGTTTCATCTCTTGTCTGCAGAGTGCACAGATATGTAGAAACTTTGAAAGTTTATTCAGGACAAAAAGGGAGGAGAAGGGGAAACCAAATAAAACCTGAGCTTTTCCTGTGTGGCAATACGCTTCTGCCTAAATCACAACTTTATCATCATGTGTGCTTAAAACTATTGGGCAAGAAAGGCAGTCTACAGCTCAGTGAGGTTATATGAGATAATGTTCCATCAATATGATGCTGATTGCAACAGGAGTCTTGAGTTACAGCGTTATAGTTTTGGAGCATATTATTAAGTTCCTCTGAAAAGGAATGCATTTTGAAACAGTAATAATGATGATAACAATGTATACAATTTGTATAGTGATGCTCTTAAAACTTAAAGATGAATATTTATTTCATGTATGACAGTTTTATTCATTTTTAATTTCAAATAAAAAATGGTGTATGGCCAAAAATTGAGTTTTATATTCTACAACAATTATTATTATTATTATTATTATTATTATTATTATTATTATTATTATTATTATTATTATTATTTCCTTGAAGCCAACAAAGAATATTGTCAGTTACTACAAGTGCATCCTCACTGTTTGTCTTAGTTACAAGGCAGGATGGGTTGTAAAAACAAAAAACAAGTTCAGAATAACAGGAAGAAACGCACCTGAAATGACAGGAGTAACCTGAGGTGTCCGTAAACATCAGTGAACGCACGCAGCTCCTCTGGGTCAAACTGCGGACACGGCCACATGGCGGGGAACGCACTCTCCTTCACATCTGTCAGCTCTAATGCAGCAGAAACAAACCATGTAGATAATGTTGTGCACAGAGGCCACATTTATTTGTGTGCAGTGAATGCATACCACGTTGGAGAGCTTCCAGATGAATTCCTGCGCACCAGGGTCCAGCTGTGGCGACTGCAACAGAAATGTTAATGCAGCTCTAGCACAGCGGTGTGCGATGACATTGCTGGAGTGCTAGTTATGTAAAAACACAGATAATAAAAGCGGTGCAGAGTTTCCCAGAACACGGAACGGTTCCAGAACCTCAGTAAAACGAAACACTTTTGTCACAATTTTCCTAAACAGCCTTAAGTCTGGGCAACAATACTGTGTGATTTTCTTTAAGATATTCTTTCCATGTGGAAATCTCCAGTGAGGTTTAAAGATTAACTGTATGTATAAATTAGAGAAAGAACACAACTAAAAGCATGATGTTCCTTACCCTCACCCGCCCTCAAAAACCCCAATGCGACCCAATTGTATTCTTTTACATCTGTTTAAAATTATAACATTACTTGTTGCGCAGATACAAGATGTTTGTATGTTAGTGCACTTCACTCAGCTTTTCAAAAGCATTGGCTGATGCACTGCTGAATTTGTCTGAGGAAATGCTCGTTTCAAATATACAGTATTGATATTTGTGACTGCAGACAAACGACTGTCACCTATTAAGATACAATTACCTAGACGTAAATACCGAGACAACATTTAGGCTGTGACATCTTGTCCAATGGGTCTGTACAACTTTTCAAGAACATTTGCATGACAGCACAACTTGAAAACATGTCAGTGACTGCAATAAAATCGATTGAAATGTTAAATCAATACAAAATAATTTAGCTGAAACATGGGAGTCACGTGACATAATTATTAAGGAAAAGTCTGTGGTTGTATTTAATACATATTGATGTTAGTTTGGCGTATTTTCTCGGCTATATGTCAAGTCAAGAGGAACTGTTCTGAATTACAAGAAAACAACAACATAAAAAGTTGCTGTAGCAACCCAGAAAAAGCGCGTCCAGGCTTGCATACCAGCGCAGTTGAGACTTTGGGCAGACGCTTCTGTCTCTGTCCACACAAGAACTAAGAGGCCCCCTGCTGGCTTGGCACCACCTTTTTGTCTTTGCTTTCCCAAAAGCATCACAAGCCGTAATACCTGAAACATGATCAAAAATCACAAACTTCCATTTTGGCAAGCTAATGCTACACCCAGCTACTGTAGAAATGACTCTAACGGGCTAGCTGAAAAGTGTGCTCGGTTTACAATGAACTCACACGAACTTTTCACTTCTAACCACGACGTGAAGTTTGAACAGTCACTTAGAAAATCATCATGGATTATCATGGCGAATTACCTGTTGTATCTTTTTCAACATTTCTTCTTTTACAGGCAGCTTTTGTCAACGCGCACCTGCGATTGATTTGTCCGCACAAGAAAAGCTGACACCTTTTAATTGGGAAACCGAATCTTACGACTTCCGGAAGATTAATAACTTAGGTAGGTAACTGAGGTAAAGTGGCTACAGACACATTAAAAATTAAATTCAAGTTGTGTTTTCTTTAATTAAAAAAACAAAAACAAACATCACACTTAATTATGGTGTTTTATATTAATTTATAACTTCTTCATTCTATACATTACATTTTTTTCTTTACCTATCAGTGATTCATTGTTGCTCAATAAGGTCATCTCAGCGAAAAAAGTTTGAGGGTTGGATTTCTGGCCTTCGTCGTTCTATGAAGAGGTTCTCCAGCTTCTTCCCGCAGCCCAAAAACATATACATTTGGCTAATTTGCAACTTCAAATTGGGTATACATCTAAGTGTGAGTATAAAATCTTTGTCTCTCTGTTGGCCATATGATGACCTAGAGTCTTATCCAGGATGTACTCTGCTTTTGTGCAAGATAAATGACTATAAAAAAAATAAAAATAAAGGTCAAATAATGATTGAATAGATGGTTTTAAAAAATGCGTTTAATTCATGCAAACTTCTGAGAACATAATCTCATAAAAGTCCCTTCCTGTTTAAGTTAAGTTTAGATACTTTGTAACTTACAAAAAACACTGTGTAACTGTACTGTCTTACCAACATTTGACTGAATTTCTCTTTTAGGTACGCGTAAAAAAACAAACAAACTGCAAACATAAATATACATTTATGGGTGAAACAAAATTATTATTGTTTATTTCTCATGTAGTTATACAAACATACAAAACACACAGTATAAAAAAAGAACACAATTATGTTTTGTTACTTTAATTGTATAACTCTGAACATTGAAATAAGATTTCACTTCAATCGAAATTATTTCCCCTCTTTCTCAGACCACTCCTTGTAGCCGCCGACGTAATTGCGTGCACTGAAAGAAGAGACAGAACAACAATTTTAGAATAACAAGATGCAGAAATATGTTACTGTGTATTTGGATAGGATTTGCCAAAATGTCGAACCCTTTATGGGTAAATCCATCTCAGAAAAAAGAGGAAAAAGCATGACGTGTTGAATCTATAGTAACTTTATATTTACTTGGTAAAGCCGAGTTTGCGTGCTGCTTCGGTGGCTCTTCCCCCTCTCCCACCCATGTGGCAGTGAAAAACCAACTCTGGTGCGTCCAGCTGTGGCTTTGCTACTCCATACTTTGCCTTGAACTCTTCCGGTTCCAGTGAAAATGCAGCCTCCACTGTATCAACTGAATAAAACAGACACTGGCATCAATGTGTTTGAACTCGCTGACACAGGATTAGCCCTGAAAGTGAATGAGTGATAGCAGTAATTGAGCAGGAATATGAGGTTCAGACATTGTTTAGTTCAGCATTGGTTGTATTTTTCTTTGGGAAAATAATTTAAAATGTTCCTACCAGGGATGTGAGCAGATCCGGGAATACGTCCTTTATCCACTTCCTCTTTGCCACGAACATCAACCAACAGGAGATTCTGGCTCTTTTCCAGGAGTGCCTTCAAATCCTCATAGGTGATGACATTGGCTGGTAATAAGAGAGAGAACAGACAACCTTCAAGCAGCTTGAAAGTTGAACAAGCATTTGCTCATAATGTTAACCTGCACTTCCTATTGACATAGTTGCATTTTAAAAAAAGTAAAACAGTATTTTTTGAAAGTAAGCAATAAAAGGTTATTGTAAACCTTAATGAGACGGAAGTCACAGACTGAATTATATAGACAGTGTTGGTTATTTTGTTAGCTCAGGCAATTGCCCTGGAAACCCTTGACATCCCCCGGGGAGATATTTTCCGGGTTGAGCCAATCGAGGCTTTGTTTTCTGCTGAGTCATAATGAGTGCCGTTATAACGTTAAATATTTCAACAATTGTTTCTTCATTCAAGATAACAACTGGCAATAACGCAAAAATGAATGTCAAAAGGCTGCACCGTTGGCCCGCAACTCTGTCACTCTTTGGAATTGTATTCAAATGACTGACACAATTCGTAAATACGTTGTAATTTTTTTTTTTAATACTTCATGCGGCACCTAAAACAGGTGTTGTCTTATTTTGCGCAGGCCAAAGTTTGCCAACAACACTAAAGACGCTTAATGTCAGTTAAACTAATCGATGTGGCAGGTTTTTTGTTAAGTAATTTCTGTTGGTGAATGAATTAAAAAATAATAATAATTAGCTTACCTGGGCTCGCCATGATATCGGCAAGAAATTGAAAAGAAACGTGTGATCACCTCTGCCGACTGTCCAGGTTTATTGACCGTCAGTAAAACTCCGCTCCAGTTACCACACTTCCTCAATTTGCTCGCAGATAACCATTGGCTTAGACCTTTGCAAAAGGCGGGAATTTGGCAGCTATGAGCCAATGGAGGTGCTTTTCCGACGCAAGCTTTTCAAAATAAAATCTAACATATAGATTTGTAAACTTGGAAGTTACAAATTAATCCATACATTTCGCGTTTGATTTTCTCTCGTCTCATATTGTGAACGTATCACACCTTAAAATGGTCACCCCTCTCAAAATCAATTGAGACAAAATCACTCATCAATTGAGACAGCTGGTATAATCCCAGTCCTTCATATAATCAATATCGACAGGCGCTACCTATTTTGTCAAGCATATACATTTAATTCTGAAGAACCTTTCCTGTTTTGACAGGCAAATTATTTTATCCTATATGTTTTTGGTGGTACAGTTAATATTTTTAGCTGCAAAGACGAAGGACTTAACTTTACTTTCGTATTTGGGATAGCATAAGCATAATGATACAATGATAACCATTTCAAAAGATGATAATATAATGCACACAGGCTTTCTTGTGAAATTGTTTTTATTTTTACAAAAACAAAAACAAAGACAAAGTTGCATTTTTTTTTAATTAAAATAAGTCAGTATATCTTAAGAATCATTCATATTTACACTTGAAATCAGCCTTCATATATATATATATATATATATATATATATATATATATATATATATATATATACATATATATATATATATATATATAAACCCAACAGCAACAACTCTGCACTCAGACTACAGTGGTTAATTTGCCAGCAAATAAACCTGCCATGCAAGTCTATGGGGTCAAAAGTCAACTTTGTCCTAGAGACATGAGGCCACTTGCAGGTTCTTCGGGATCCCTCAAGACACAGCCACGTCAAATTCGGGGCTTCTAGCCCATGAGGAACCCCGAAACCCTAACCCTAATTCCAGAAGTAACCCTAACCCTAACCCTAACCCTAATTCCAGCCTTATCGCTAACCCTAATGCCATGCAAGTCTATGGGGTCAAAAGTCAACTTTGTCCTAGAGACATGGGACCACTTGCAGGTTCATCGGGATCCCTCAAGACACAGCCACATCAGATTTGGGGCTTCTGGCCCCAAATTTGGGGGGGCTTGACAGAGAAAGTTGGGGGGCGTGACAGAGAAAGTTTGAGAACCAGTGAGTTAATGGCAAAATACTACCTACTCAACCCTGCTTTGTCATCACTATTCAATAATTCCTAATTTTCCAACAATTTTCCTCAAACCAGGACTGTAAACAAAACAAAAAATGTTGTGGAGAACCAGGCGGACCTGTTCCTGAAACCGTAGCACTAAATAATGCATCAGTTGTAAGACAGTAGACAACAGTGCTCCCATTTCAAGGGTCCGCTAGTGACAGTGGAGTTGGATTGTCTCTTGAGAACTGTTCTGGATCAGAGAGTTCCTCCTGTGCTGAAAGATGGGTTACCAAGTCCATCACCAGCGCCGTTCTTCGTTTTTTTGTAAGCTTTGTACTTGACAAGAATCACAGGTACTACAATTAAAAGTATAAGCAAAGCGACGCCTCCTCCAATCAGTCCAATCAAAAGTTTACTGTCAGAAACATGGGCATCACGGTCATATCGGCTACAGGAGTATTCTGATGGACTGCTACTCCCTGCGTTGTTCACTGCCTCCACGCACACCTTATCTCCAGGTTCCAGAGACCCAACCATCCCTCGCCGTGAAACGTGGCTAAAGTCCAGGGCCGGTCTGTTGCTTCTTTCAACCACAACTCTGTATTTAGACACCACAGATGACGGCGCACACCAATGGACTTCGATGCTCCCAATGTGCTCTCCTTCAGTAATGGTCAAGAATTCTTTCAGGCGTGGAGCATGCGGCAGTTGATTAGGACCACTCACACCAGGACAGAGACACCCGGTTCTGGAGGAAATCTGGGTGCAGGGCTCCTGATTCTCCAGGCAAGAGTTGTAATCACAGAACTCTTGGGACCTCCTGAGAACTGTGGTTTTAGCAGGCAACACCACTTCTGGGGGAGAGCTGTGGTCATCGTTGTCGTACTCACTTTCTATGTCCACTCCAGTCATGTATATGATCTTTTTACGAGTGACGGGAGGCTTGACGGAGTTAGCATGAGTGAAGAGGTGGAGGAGGAAGGGAGAGAGGTTCAGAAAAAGGAGAAGCGTCGTCAGGTTCCTGCCCAGTGATGTCATGGCTGTGGGCAGAAATGAAGAAATGACATACATGAGAAAAATATATCCCACAGCCATAACTGACAGATAACTGACAGCATGTTGCCAAAAATAGGTAAAAAGGGGAAAAATAATTTTCACTGCAAACATTTTCAACAGTGTTCTAATGACTTTGAAATTATGTGGTAGTTGAAATAAATAAGCCGAAATCAATAAGCGTGAACTGTTGCTGTGGCAGTCACAAACCTAAACCACTATTACTAAACAGAGGACTCAGTACCCACAAGTATAAAAGATGGGGAGATATTTTAAGATTATTGCTCCCCCAAGACTGAAGACAGAAAAAAAAGGTTTTTCCAGACATTTAAAAAATCAGCAGCTCACTGATGGACCATTTAAGGTTGTATCACACAATCACTTGTAATGGAGGAAGAATTTGTCAATTCACTTTGGTTTGGGCATGCGAAGTTCCTCAAACAACAAAAAGATGGAGTAAGCCTGTTAAGATATAATAATAATAATAAAAAAAAGTTCTTTGCTTGTTGATAAAGGTTTCACTCTAATGTTTTGACTGGACGTTTTTACTGGAATTTGCCTCATGTGTACCAATCACTTGCAATATCCTTCTCTCCATCCTGTAAACACTTTTAGATAAATAAATGCTGAGCTCTCGACAAAAAACTACAACTATTGAGGTAACCCCCACATCACGTCCAATTTCTCTTGGCACCAAGCCAGGTGAGTTGTGTGGGAACCCAAAACTGAATCCAAACACAATGTGCTTGAAGCTCTCTGCTCACTTTCAAAACGACTGTCACAGCTCTCTTTTTCATGCCCCCAAACCCCGATTAATTAAAAATACGCACCAAGCAACTTTTGCGCTTTGCGTGTCATCAAAAGCACTTCCACAGTGGAGATGAAACCTCCAAGCGAAGTGTTCAGAGTGGTTTACTCTACCTTGGCGTCAGTGATGAATATTCCAGCTCCCGGCTCTGTCTTTCTCCTGCGTTCCGGCTCTGTCGGCTCTTTCTGAGAACTCACCAAAGCCTCACAGTTCTCACCGTTTTAAGTTGTCCCCCCCCAGATTCTCTCCACCTCCTCTTCTCTCCACCCCCTCCTTTTCTCCCTACAGTGCCTCTCCCTCCAATGTTACCGGTCGTCTGCCTCCCTCGCCTGTGTTTTGTCACGTCTTGCTTCCCCTCTACCCTTCTCCGTCCCCACACCCAGAGCTGGCCGCTTGTTTTTCTTCCATTTCTCCTTTGTGTGGGATTATTCTGTGAATGTGTGTCAAGAAAGGCGCGCAGACTTTTTTTTGGGTGGGTGGGTGAGTGGGGGGTAGGAGGGGTATGGGAGGGGGTCGAGTGCAGCTTTGCATTTTAATAAGCTGAGCAGTAGCCGCAGCAGTGTGAGGCAGGCTTGTGCTTGTTGTGTGTTGTGTAATCCAGAGGTGTAGCTGCCTGTTTTTGATTACTGATTTAAAAGTTCCTGTAGGCGCTGCAGGTGTTCTTCTTGAGAAGAACAAAACATGCGTGCAGCCTTTCCAGAGCAGGGGGTAAGGAATGTGAGTGTGTTTGTTATGGACCCCCCCTCTACCTACTGCAGCCCCACCGCCCCTGACTGAAGAGGGTAACGATCAAGAATTCTCTCTCATCCTTTTAAGGGCTAAAGCTGGCAGAGTGGGCATGTCCTTTCTTATTCCAAGTGCCAGCTTCATGGTAAAGGCCACGATATATACATTTTTTTCCCTTAACATAAATTGTTGTAATAACATTTTAACTTTTGTCTCCTAAAGTGCGCAGAGTTGTACAAATCAGCTTCACTTCAAACAGATTTAAAATATGTAAACAACTTGGGGACTAATGGCGCAGAGACATAACTCAATCGCAAAAGAGTTGTTTTCCAACTTTTACAGCTTTTAAAGTTTTACAGGAGGAAATGGAGAACAAGAGCTTTTCACTGTGTGCAGCTATGTTTGGGCATTTGTTAAAAAAACACATTCTTGAATTAAAAATAAAAAAGCACATCTCTTACTAAAACCAAAACTAAAACACAATGTCCTCGTAAAGCCCTCAGACACACTGCTCATCGCTTTCTGGTCTGGCGGTCGGGCTTAATTAACTCGGTCGCCTTGAACTTAAACAAAATGCTGAAATGCAAAAGCAATCATTTTTGAGTAGATCTAAAAGCTGGATTTCAGAATGTGGGAGCCGACAATCTATTAAGATCTGTAACGGTAAGTTGATGGGAGTTAGTGGAAGGGAGTGACGGCAGTGAGTCATGGGATGAGGTATGGACTTCTTTTGTATGACGGTTTGTTGAGTAACAGTGTTTTGGGTAAAAATATTGCACTAAAAAATTGATGTGTACTCTCCGTTCCGGTGTGCGGATGATTATATTGCATGTGTGCACATTGTGATGCTGGTCACTGGCACACAGAGGAAAAGTCACACCTAATATCTTGTTTCTTTTCACAGGCCAACTGACAAACAGCTGTGCTCTGACACCTATGCGGGAGGAACAGACAGGCCAAGTGTTCCAGTTCATGTGATGGCTCATTGTTTGCGTGCAGGAATTTTATTGTTGTTATTTGACTGAGCCTGAAGTCCCCTTCCAGTTCAGATTTGTTTCCCCTCTTGCTCCTCCTCTTGTCCCAGACATCCCATGGCGCATGAATGCTGTTTCTTTCCACCCACACTGCTTTTATGGCCACCGTTTGTATGTTATTTGCTGGTTCTATTCTTTTTAGGGACTGTGGTAAGATTCACAAAATAACTTTAATCATAAAAATACAGGATTTCTACCAAGTTGTACGCAAGAACTGGTGTGTGAAAATTGTGACGGTCGCCATGTTTTAGTTACACAAATCTGCTTGCGTGAGACTTTTACAACTACATCTCGAAAGAGATTCTGATCTCTCTTTTTTGCTAAGAAGCGGTCCATTACTATATGAATGCCACGAATGAGAATGTGTAAAAGCAGAGTACCCTCATCTCCTTCGTTTCTGGCGCTCTGCTGCAGGCTGTTTTGGCTTCCTTAGACAACCATCTCTTCTGGCCCTGCAGAAACCTGCACTTACTGGACAGGAGCTGATGATTTTATCATGATGCCTGTGTCATCATGCTGTGGATTGGGAAATAAGTCACAGAACACTTAGCTCCCTCAAGTTAACTCAAGTTAAACATGGGGGGGTCGTTTTTTGGAATTTTACCAACTGCATTTGCAACGTCACATTTGAAACATTGTTCGTTCCTGCTTCAAGTGTAATCAAATAATGATGGTGCTGGTGTTTCTGTGGGTGACTGTGCAATTAGTGTGTGAGTGACATTCTGTGTGGGTTTAAAAATGAGGACATTTCTATTTGCTTGAGTGACCTCATACTCACAAACGATTACATACAGAAACAGAAGAACTAATGACTTGTTCACATAAACCCATTCAAAGAAAACAAGTATGCAAACACAAGAAAACACGAGGAATCTTTAAAAGAACTGCAGAAAACTATTGACATTTCCCCCCCTATCTATTTTATCTCCTGTACTTTGCCCTCCTTGCGTTCTTAGGATGACAAAAAAACAGGACATCAGTTTCTTAAGATCCCCCTTCATCCTGTGACTGTTAGTCAGCTCTCAGTTAAGCACAGTCACGTTCATGAGCGAGTTGGTCACAGCATGAAGAATGTCTCCACACACCTTTCAGCTAAGACCAAGTACAAATCAGGATGGAGACACGTACACGTGCACTGATTGTACTCTTGATATGGATTATTGTTTTGTCTTCACTGCTGACCATAAAAGATCTCAGGTCCTCACATTAGAGTTGTTTAAGGACAGAGGGGTAGAAAAATATTCTCCTGCTGTCAGTCTTCAGATACATAAGTTTTTCACAGACTGGTTTGAAAACCCCACTGGGATTAAAGCAATCATTTTGTGTGAGTCATACATCTTGAGTAAACAACCACGCTAGCGGTGCATTTTCCTTCCCCCACCACCGCAGCGAGTCTGATCATGCCGGTGAACGTGTGTCAGCCAACCTGTCGGCATCGCTGTACCAGATGTCATGGCTCCAGAAGCGGCACCATTTTGCCAAAGTGTTGAAAATCCGCACAGGAGGATGACAAGTGCAAGACAGCTGCATTTTATCTCTCCCATCCTTCTGCCAGTGTGACTTTATCAGACCCAGAAATGTGTTGGCCTTTCACAGATGTTCATTCCCCTTGACAACCCACACCTCTCAGAGGAGTTCAAGCATTCCATGTTAAACAGGAAACACCACGACTGGCTGTAGTCCTGTCAACTTTGACCTCCACATCGCTCAAAAGGAATCCTGTCATTCTGTTACCGTGGCCTGTAGTGGTGTTCAAATTCAAATCTATTTTTACACAAAAAGCACTGTTGCGGCAACGTGGGCTTCCTTGTGGGAATAATTGGAAACAGGCGCGGACCGACATAGCAGCTCCACGACAAGCCCCACATTTTTTCTTTCAACACACATGTTTTTGCAATTGTAAATGGGATGGTTCACAGGAACCATAAGCATACAGTTTAAATTGTCAACCACCCTTCCCTTATGCTGATGCCAATTATCATCTGAATGCTAAAGCTCTTTCCTTTTATTTAGGCAATGTGAAAACACACAAACGTCAAGTAGATGTTGAATAGAAACAAAAAGTTAATAATAGTGTTTCAGGAAATTCTCTCTTAAAAATACAGTGAGATCTTGACTATATTCACCGGCTCATTAAAGGGTACAATAGATATTTTAAGCTTGACTGTACAGACTGTTGTTGTCCTCAGCTGTTTAGGTTACGACCACATTTCCGGGCCTTTTCCCATCAGATGTTTTGCTCCGGAGTAGAACCAAAAGCATGTGTGACACAGAAAACTTTTCCAGTGGCCCACTTCTCCACTGTGCCACTCAGACTTGTGGTAGCTCTCAGCCTGGGAAATATAGCACAGAATTTATTCATTCAAAATTCATCACATGTACTTTGAATGACAAATGGTATACGCTGATTTCTCTTGAATAGTTGAAAACTTGAAAAAGGCTAAACAACACATGAAAATAATGTGTCACTAGCAAAACTGATCGTGAGTGATGTAACGTTCAGTAAGTTTGTTTGCGCTGAGGCTGAAAGTCTTTGAGAGAGTTCTAGCTCCACTTGGTGGTGAAAACGTGTTACTGCCACCCGGGGAAACACGCACATGCTTTCAAAATATGTCTGAAGTAGGACCGCCTCTTAAACTAACATATTAGCACCGTTGGTCACCAACTTCCACCAAGTGTGAAGTCTCTTTAGAAAAAAAGGAAGAAAAAAAAAACAACTTTATCTCTTGCTTCGCTGCCTGTAAATTGCCTGTGGGAGAAATTCAGGTGATTCTATTTTATTTGTAAAGAGTAGGAATAATAACATGCAATTATTATCCACAATGAGTTCACCTTATTCATTAAAATCATAAGGTTTGTTCTACCATTAACACTATATATTTTCACAGTAAAAGTGTTTTTCACATTAAGTCCACTAAGTACGTAACTAAGTCTACTGCTGCTGCTACTACCACCTCCACTATTACTACTACTACTACTACTACAAGGGTAATATAAGTCAACACATACTTAAGAACGTGTTTATACAATGAAATTGAATGAATACAATGAAACTGAGCGGTGACACACTAGAAATTCAAGGCTACGTTAACTTCTTAACGATTCATTAAATCGATTTTTCATTAAATTGAAGCATTACACGTTTATTTCGACAACTCGAACGGTCGCTTTTGAATCTTTCAAAGCATCTGTCGCAGTCCCATAGCATGCCTACGTCACGCTCAAGGAGACGTATCTCGCTTTACGGAAAAGACGTGTTTTCTCAGATTCACGTACACATAAAGTATCGCGACCTGACACCAGCGTCCGCCGACCGCCCTCCGACGGCATCGAGGAGGCGTGGCAGAGCCGTTGAATGACGGCCGTGGATCCGTTGACGCCGCGGAGCCGAGAGACGACCTGACGGACGGACCTATTGACCGCATTCGTGCGGCGCCAAGACATCAGTTGAGAACGCGGATCCGGCGGCGAGTCGATCCCGTTTTGCGTCCGTTGAATGTTACGTACCGCGCGTCGACTGCGTAACATGACGAGACCGTGTCGGTGCCGCCGAGCAGAGGCTGCGTTAGGTGGATGGCTCTTGTTTGGCAGCGAGCAGGCAAGCAGACAAAAGTAAATACACGGTTGTTGTTGTTGTTGTTTTTTTTTAATCAATTCATTATCTCTCGAGTGCTGCCTGGCACGAGAGCTCGCATTCAAATGAGCTTTAGGCGGCGCTTGCAGATCGTGGGGGGGAAAAGGGCGAGCTCCGAGCCCAGAATGACATGTTCGTTCGCTTCGCTCGCTGAAGAAGTTGACGCTCAGACTCGGGCGAGCGGCAACGCATAGTGTCTATTTTTTTTTTTTTTTTTTTTTTTTTGGGGGGGGGGGGACGGGGACGGGGACAGATAGCCAATCGAATCTGTTATTCAAATCGCCCCCTCTTATGTCAGTGACCTATATCTCACGCATGTTCGGCTCCCCGCACTAACCACTCCGGCAGAGCAGAGCAGACAGTATGGGGATCAACGGGTTGTCAGACAGCCAAGCGCAGGCGTCCGACGGAGTTTCCCGGACGGAAGAGCAGCCCGCCGCGGGTTCACCGATGGAGCAGGAGGATGCTCCTCGCGACGTGGACGAGAACGAGCGCGACCGGGCGGCGGGAGCCGACCCCGCGACGCCGAGGGAGGACAGCGAAGAACAGCTGATCGAGGTCGGGTGCAAGCCGCCCCTGCCCCCGGCTTCCGAGCCCGAGGTGAGGGTCCAGGGGGAGGCGGCGCACGGAGGGGGATTCGTCCCGCCCGAAGGAGGATACGGCTGGCTGGTGGTGTTGGCGGCCACCTGGTGCAACGGCTCCATATTCGGCATCCAGAACTCTTTCGGCATCATGCACCGGATGCTGGTGCTCGAGCACGCCGACCCAGACGACAAGACGTCACAGTTTAAAGTGGGTGAGTAGCAGCAGACTGTCTGCAAAGGTTGGAGCTCAGCCGTCACAGTTCGATGACTGGCAGACAGAGGCCCCCGTCTTTGATCGCCAAACGGCCTCGGCATATCGTCAACAAGTTGATACAATCAAGAAGTTGATTGAATTTGGACTGACCGAATCGTAGCCGTCTTGAGTTTTAGTGTTGGTAAATAAATCAGGAGAGGGCACTCCTGCCAATGCCATGAGCAAGTGTTGGCTCTGACTTAATTCCCCTGTTATTACCGTTCAGTACGCGCATGCACTACGTGATTAATTGAGTAAGCCAAGAAACCGCTAGGGAATAAATATCTTTCTTAAAAAACAAAAACAAAAAACAAAACGTGATCTCGACGCAACATGTACACAGAACATTAACACAGATTACTTTGAATCTTGCAATCAGACTCCTCTAATGCACCATTTAATTCTACTTTTTTTTAAAGCACAGAACAGTCCCAAAGCATGCAGGACAGACTCCGCCCACATATACCCTTTCAAAAAAACCATGTCGCAATATCTTTGAGGATTAAAAGTTAAAAACAAACTACCTGTGACAGGGTCCCCACCCCAGCGATGTGAATGCAACAGTTTGTGAGAGTCGAGGGCTACAGTGCACTGTAGATCGAATCCAGTTATTGCTTACGTTCCTCTCTTTTCCCCCCACACATGCAGAGAGAGCTTTGCCAGTGTTAAACAATTTCCAAATGGCCTCTACAGTCGCTACAGTAGCATCTGACACTGGCATAAATTCATCCCAGTGCGTCTCATAAGGCCCCCTTGACAGAGTCAATTTCCAGTCAGAGGTAATATATTTTCGTTCTCTTGCCCCAGGCGTGTGAATATCATGCAGATGTTGGAGAGCACCATGTGACCCAACAAAGTTGTTGCAAAATAAAATAAAAACCATGAAAACATAAATCATTTGATACATGATTACACAACTTGTTTTCTCCCCCCCCCCTCTTGATAGTTGTGAAACAACACAGCCATATATAGTATATAATTAGAAGAAGCACACAATCGTCAACTTCCTGGAATTGATGCTTTTTTTGTGTCACCATAAAGCCACCATTGATTACTTATTCTGAACCCAATTTTGCGTCCTCTCTCAGTCGCCGTGCCTCTTCCTGAGTCTTTTTGTCGAAATGTTTTGCCTTTGGCTGTCCTAAATGTGCAAGTCTTGCATGCGAAAGTTGCTTTGATTTTTTTTGATCCAGTCTCACAGCATGATGTAGGAATACCTCTCAATACGAAACTTTAGCGATGCTGCCGTAAAGGCACGAAAAATTCTGGTCTTGTTGTGAGCAGGTTGAGTGGATGTGTTTGTGAAGTTGCTGTTAACTGTATTGAGAACTGTTGACTGAGTCAGTAATTTCTTCCTCAGACTCCCTGCTCGGTTTTAAAGAAAATTGTTTTTCAAAGTGGGGCTTTGAAAGTAAATTAGTTATTTTTTTCATTTTCACCTGCTGCGCTCAGGTCTGCAAGCACCAGCTGAAGTTTAATTAATATGTGGAGAGTTATTATGCTCGCAAGACTTTTTTCTGGACCCCCTTCAAACCTCGCAATCCAACCCAGGTATACGGATAGTAAAATAACATGTTGGAACTTGTTTGTTGGAGCTGTACATTTTTAAGAGTGAAATTAATTATTTTCCAACTCCTGACAACCTGTTCCTGGTTTTGGGTGACGGTGAGCTGTTAAACTTTTATTACTTACACAAGCAGTTGCTACTGTGTCTCTACTCTGTTGGTCATTCAGCTTGGTCTGCGTTACATTTTTGTCCTCAATTGTTCTTTGAACTGTATTCTGTTGTTCTCACATGCAAAAGGATTAAGCCTGTGCCGAGTTCGGGCCTCCCCCTCCCCAGCTTAAGAGCGGAACAGGAGCAGCTTAACTGTAAAGCTCACAGATGCTGGGGCTGTTTTTGAACAACCCTTCAGTGAGAGAACATTTTTCCAACCTTACGTTTTCATTTGGGAACTTCTCGTAGGACGTTTGCAAATGTAATAACTTATTAATAACTTTAGATGATAGAATTTACTTAAAGAGAGCAGACAAAGAGAAAGAGAGAGCGATGAGGCAATAAAAGACTGAGATCTCAGTCCAAGTTGAGTTTTCCTCACACGAAGGGTATGTACTATAGTTGAGGGGGTCAGTTGTGAACAACATTTACTGGCCAAAGAGAGGAAATAAGGTAGAAGTAAACCTTTTATTAGTTACAGATGTTGCTATTCTGCTCACATCTTACGAAACGTCAACGTCAAGTTTCATTTCCCAGCAGTAAGGAATCGCTCGCATGTCAAGGTGTTTATGGTAGTGCGGAGGAGCCAGTGCTGCATTCTTTTGAAGCCAAAAACAAAAATCTTGGTGCTTTTACAATCAGCGGGTTTCCAGATCCCGGTGGGCTCAGTGTTATTGGACGTGAGTGAACAAAAAAGTTGAAGCTGCAGACGGCAGTATGGTGGAATGCTTGTGTAGGTGCAAGCGATTCATTCCCCTTTGATCATCATTCTTGCATATGACAGGCCCTATAAATCACCCCCATTATAAAATAGATTGGTGGAACTGATGTGATGAAACATTGAAAGCAAGAATGATATTTGAACAATAATAGTAATAATAATAAGACAAAAACATCTTAATTAGTAGTGCTGATTTTTGGGATGAGCCAGAGCTAAATTGAAGGCTGTACACACACTGCCAAGTCACATACTGTGCTGTAGTTTAATGCGGCGCACCTTGCTGGCTGCAGTAATCTTTGAGGGGCTGTGAGAACAAAAAGAAGAGTTTCTGTCGTTATGGTTTTCTGGCCAAAATTGTTGTAAGTCTATTGTGTTGATGTGGCAGCCAGCCATCATTGTATATTGAAGAATTGTATGTTATTTTGACAAATAGCCCTTATGTTTTATGGATTTGACGGTGGTGAAACTCGTTGCCTGCCTCTAAACACACCAGCATCTCTGGAAATATCACACAGGCATTTCTGACATTCCACTGGACGGGGGATTGGGTTTTGCTAGGAACCAGATGAAGATGTGCCCTTGCACTTGTAAGGAGGAGTAAGAACGGGCTTAAGATCAAGTCTAGTTGCTAATAGTTTTTTGTTTTTACTTCCAAACAGTTCAATCAATTCAATAAACTCAGAAAATCCAGGACGAAACCAGACAACTTTTGTGCAGAGAGAGTCACTTTGTGGGAGAATTTAATTGTGATGATGGAAACAAGTTTTCCTCGCTCGCTCTGCAAAATGTCTCGATCGCACAATCACACTTCCTTTTGAATTATTGATGTTGCTGTTTGCACACAGTTAATGTTGGCAACTCTGGGAAGCACAGCATCGGGACAGAGAGCGTCTTGTCTGGAGTTTCCGGTTGTTACGGACCTCCTCTGCGGCACAATTATTTATTGTGTAAATGATACGTCTTGACCCAAAGAGTACATATTAAGAAACTGTGACTTAAAGGGCTTTACTTTATTACTGATTTTACTGTTTCACTGTGTTTGTCTGATAATGAAGAACACAATTTACAGTTTGTAATGTTTAATGACTTTAATGCGTTCATTGACATACTAATAATAAAAAGTAATAAAACCCCCACAAACCCATACAAACAGATCAGTGCCAAATTTATCTAATATTTCCTTCTAATTATATTTTGTTTGCTTTCATGAGTTTTTTTTCCTTCAGAATTTCCCTCCTGGCCATCATTTTGGCAGTGGAGCAGCGGTCGCAGTTTCCCACATATGTGATTAAATGTGCGACGTTGCATCCGAAAATTTGCCAGCCACTGTTGATACGAAAATAAAGTCGTCACCACTCTGTCCCACCAGTCGTTACTCCTCGTTCGGATCCATACGAGCTGTAGTAGAGTTAAAACGAGTGACTTGATATAGTCCGCAACAGGAAGTTGATTCTTATTCGCTGTCATGTAAAACTCGCCGTGGTTTTGCGCTTTACTGCCCCCAGTCGTTAAAAACGGAAATGACGCATGTTGCATTTGCATAGGTTCGGCAGGGGGGGGGTGTGATGCGATCACAAATGGCACACTCGAGACACATGTTAATGGCTAAGTGCGAACAGATGCTGCGAGATCCGTTCTCGTGATCCAATCCCCCAAAACAGTTACAAGTGACCAAGTGAAAACAGGGCCAAAGACACTTCAAGCTAAGGCACATTGCAGATTGAGGAATTGCATGCTTAGCTGTATACCTTTAAAAAAAAACAAGCAACAAGAACATCAAAAACAGGATGTTTTGGATGTTTTGGATGATTTGCTCTATTTTTCTTTTATCTTCACTAATATTTGATTTTATTTTCTGTTAAGCACCTTGAGTTGCAAGCCTTTGTATGAAAGGTGCTATATAAATAAAATTTGATTGATTGATTGATTTATTGATGTGGTGCATTATGTTAAGTTTAACCTCTGAAACCAAGACTTGATATTTAGTTGACATTTAGTGGTAAAGCTGATGTGTCACATTTATCGATGGGAATTTTTTTTTTTTTTATAAGAGTCTTGGAACTGATTCCCACAAAGCTGTGTCACCTAAAGCTCAACCACCAGTGTAGACTTTACCTTTGGTCCCCAGAGACGTGGCCCAGACATTTGTTTGTTTGCACTTCAGGGAATGCGGTGTCTCTGTTGGATCATTTGGCCTGGTTATGTTTTAACAGTGGATGGACATTACACCACAGGCCAGGTCTGTCCACTTTGATCCACTTTTTGATCTACTTTAATCGCCATGAGAGATCTTATAGAATGCTTCTGTTGTGTGGGATGTAAGAAGAGACTCCCAAGAAGGGGGGTTACATAAATTCATGTAAATAACTAATCTCATCAGGTGGTAGAAGATCACACACGCTTAGCAGAGCCCCCGCGCGTTTAACCTTTACATACAAGGAAGCAGAATTCAAGACTTAGTGCGTGCTAACCCTAATGCCATGCAAGTCTATGGGGTCAAAAGTCAGCTTTGTCCTAGAGACGTGGGGCCACTTGCAGGTTCATCGGGATCCCTCAAGACACAGCCACGTCAAATTTGGGGCTTCTAGCCCATGAGGAACCCCGAAACCCTAGCCCTAATTCCAGCAGTAATTCCAGCCTTATCGCTAACCCTAATGCCATGCAAGTCTATGGGGTCAAAAGTCAACCTTGTCCTAGAGAAATGGGACCACTTGCAGGTTCATCGGGATCCATCAAGACACAGCCACGTCAAATTTGGGGCTTCTAGCCCCAAAGTTGGGGTGAGGGGGGGCATGAAAAACTTTCTTCTTCCAAGGTGGTGCGTGACAGAGAAAGTTTGAGAACCACTGACAGTTGATGCATGGAGTTTTGTTACAGTTACTGCTTATCGTAGTAACTAACCCAGGTGTGTAGATTGTTTAACCTCTGGCTGGTTGCCAGTCTATTTCCATATGTTCCAAATATATGCTTTCAGGGTGGGGCCAAAAATAAACAGAAGATATGTTTGTCATTGCTCTTTGTCAAGTGTTTGAGTGCTCTGGGTTATGGCAGTCCATGGGTTCATGAATGAGTTGGCTTGATTTCCTGCTCTTCTCTGTGAATTTGAAACTGTAACACGTTGGTGTCACCGGGTTCGTCTACACAACCCGGCAGAACGAGTTTCCGTGGATTACCCTTATAACCTTTACAAGAACATTTCCACTTGCCTCTGACTGTAAATTCTTTATTCCTCCGCAGCTTGGGTCGGGGCTCTGGCCATGGGCATGATCTTCTTCTGTTCGCCAGTGGTCAGCATGTTCACCGACCGCTTCGGCTGTCGGAAGACGGCAGTCGGTGGGGCGGTGCTGGCTTTCGTAGGGCTGCTCAGCACAGGGTTCGCTAAGTAAGTGTTAAAAAAAAAATTACTTGTCCAAGTCCCACTTTGTGTTGTACCATTTTAATTTCTGGCAGAGCGTTTCCCAATGTTTGGGTACTCTGTATCAAGAGTGAAGATTAAAAGTGATCTTTTGCACATGGCTAAAAGGCCGGGAAAACAGCACATGCTTGACTTGCATGTGCTGCTGAAAGTAAACGTGTGGTTTATTTTTTGTAACCACAAAAAACAGTAAGTGTTTTCATTAGTTCTTTCACAGATTTTTTAAATACCTGACATGTTTTGACTGCAACCTGCAGTCTTCCTCAGAGGCGTCCTATGGCAGATGTGACATCATCGGGTCGGTCACGCCCACGGGAAGAACACCTCTTAAATGACAAGTCACAAAATCAAGTGGGAGACAAAATCAACATTCTTGAGTCAGTTTTGTTCTCAGTAACAGAGGTTCACCACACATATCTTTGTCATATTTTAAAGGAGAAGGCATAAATTATGTTATAGGCAGACATCCAACACAACAAATGTGTTCAACTTTGTTTTTAATTAATCCACCACAGAAGAAAACAAACACTTAAAATCCTAATGTCTTACCACCTTTGTTTGTTCAAACTGCAGGTCGCTAGGCCTCCGCTATTTTACCTACGGCATACTATTTGGCTGCGGCTCCTCCTTCGCCTTCCAACCCTCGCTGGTCATTCTGGGCCACTACTTCCGCCAGCGCCTGGGCCTGGCCAACGGCGTGGTGACAGCCGGGGCCAGCCTCTTCTCAATGGTTCTGCCAGTTCTCCTGGATAAGGTGGTGGAACCTCTGGGCCTTGCTAGGACCTTTCAGATCCTCAGTATCTTTATGCTGGTCCAGGCTTTTCTGGCACTGACATTCAAACCTTTGATGCCTGCTGGAGTAGGCATGGGGCCCCATAGTATGGGTCCTTGTCCTGACAATCCTCAAAACCAAACTGGGACCACTGGGCCGGCTGGAAGCAAGTGGAGCCGCTTCTTGACGGGAGTGAGGAAGTTCTTCAACCTGCGTGTTTTTTACATCGTGACCTACCGGGTGTGGGCGTGTGGAGTGGCAACGGCTGTATTTGGCTACTTTGTGCCGTATATCCATCTGGTAAGATGATCCATGAGCATGCTTGATTTTTTTACTTCCCCATCTTTGTCTTTAAATAATCCGTCCATCTCTTACCTTACCTTACCTTACCTTACCTTATTAGTGATGGTGATGAACAACACATCATCAACATAGAAAAAAATGCGACCAACCTCAGCCTTTTCTCATAAGAATATGTAGATATTTGCTTTTTTGCTTTTGTTTTGAAATTCGGGAACCAAAGCTGTGATCTGGGAGGGAGGGACTCGCCTCAGACAGAGACATCCAACAATAACAAAGAAATACAGAGGCTAATGCTAGTGCTGTGGGGGTTGTCGCATTCCTTTTAATCGTTGGGGAAATGAAAACACAATACCCCTACTGTTTATTGCCAAATGAAAAGGAGACAAGAAGTAAGACAGACAGATGCAATGAAACTAGCGTTGCATAATAACTACAAACTAACCCTAGTCCTTAGCTAACCAGTGGACCTAACTATTGTTGACCACACTAACTACCACTGTCCAACGTGGCTAAATGCTTATTAACACGTCTGTTGACTGACTGCTGAAACTTAATTGATCAGATGGATTAACACTAGTGCCAACTTGCTACAATAACTAACAATTTGTCAATATATTCAGTAGCATGTATTTATACCAAGAAATTAAAAGTACATTTCTTTTTTTTCAGTTTGGTTCAGGTTTAGTTTGTCAGCCAACTGGTTGCCAATGGGTGAAATTGGTTTACTTTGCATTCCACTGCTGTTTGGCTGCTGAGTCCTAATCTGACTCCCTTTAGAAGAGTGCATGTAAAAATTAGGAAAACACTAACAATAAAAAGCACTGAATGTTCCTTCAATTCAAGAGCATGACAAATACCAAGCTATTTTGCCTGCTGTGACACTTTGAGTTTCAAACTCAGAGAAGCATTACACTTTTAACCTGTTGGCTACTTTGTGGTGTGAAGTACCAAAGGATGGGGACGCGGTGTAAAGTTGTGTGTGGTTATTCTCCCTCTATCCAGATGTCGGATGTTCCAGCTTTGGCCTCCCTTGGCCATGGCTGTTGTTTCAGGCCCAGGTCCAGATGTAAACACAGCCCCGGCCTTTGTATTGACTCGTCCACCTCAGGAAACCTCTCCTATATGGCCCCTCTGTATCCCTAAATATGCCTATCCTATTGCCATTGATGAACGTAGGCCTCTTCAAAGCAGAGCAAATATTTCAGCTCTTTCATGAAAGGCTTCAGAGGGCCGTTCAGTGTTTTGAATCTGATTCGGGAGGTCGGCGCTGATGGGGAGTGGCCGGATCTGACCTATATGTGTTGGGTCTCCCTGTCTTGCTGTTTCAGGGGTCTTTTAGATTAAGTGTTTTGCGGGTAGACAATTCCCACATTCCATTGCCTCCATGCCTTTTTTCTATTGCGGTGATCCTTGACCTCTCGGGGAGGATTCATGAAAAATGACTGCATTACTTAACTGTCCCTTTTTCATATCTTTTTGTCCGATAGATTCTTGAGTCATATTGAACTGTTTAAAATATACTACCCAGCTGCGTGCCTGAATGTCTGTCTTTCCCCTATTCCAGATAAACTTTGTGAACGAGCAGTTCAAGGACAACAAAAAGGAATGGGTTCTCCTGGTGTGCATAGGGGCTTCTTCAGGAGTGGGTCGTCTTGCTTTTGGCAAGATTGGAGACCTCATCCCGGGCCTTAAAAAGATCTACATGCAGGTGAGGGAATGGAGGGGTTTGCATATTTAAAGGCTCAAACGTGCCAATTGAAGGTGGTATGTGGGCAAGCATGCCCATTAAATATTAAAACGCAAAGAAGAAAAATCTTTATGTAACCATACTACAATCTTTTACTACAGAAACACTGCTAGATAGACACATTTGTGACCATGCCATAGCCTGTGACGTGCAGATATTTCAAAATAAAAGTCTGCAGTTTAGAATGACATCAGAGCAAATAAAGGAAATAACACAAGATTAATCATTACCATACACACATATACAGACATTGTCATTACGAGTATGTGTAACTCAGTCCTTTAACCATTTATTGTTCTGCAAATAAAAATAGGACTTGGGCCATAATAATTTTGCACAAGCTCAATATAGATTTTTTTTTTTTTTTTTATCATATTAGTCCTTCAAGATTTCAGTCCTGTTTTGACACTAAAGAAACAGTCTCGTGTTTCTCTTTTACGCCGCTATGCTGAAAGCGCTGCATATTTTGGGTTCTCTCAGCTTAGTCAAGTAAATTAAAACAGCAACACTCACCCTCGCTCTACTTCTGCCACATTTGCCCAGAAAATCAGCCTTCAGTTAAACAAACAAAACACCAATATGTGTTGTGTGGCTGTGTGTGCCTGTCTAAATAATTTTAAAAAATCTTCAGTCAGTGGTCTTCAGTGGTTACTTTTTAAACAAGAACGTTGTTGTTGAGGTTTTGGTTTAAGTGCTACTGAGGGGCTTCAGAGTTCATCTCTGGGTACAAGCAGAAAAGGCGTCTCAACATTCCTGCTACTAAAAGTGGTCGAGAAAAGCATGTGCTCGGAGCACTTGCTGCAGCGCTGCACTGGCAGGAGGCCAGGCAGCAGTGGCGCTTTCAAAAAAAAAAAGAAAAAAAAAGAAAAGAAAGGGCAACAGCAACTCAGAAGTTGTGTGTCTTTACCGTGTGCTTCACGACCGCTGATCTCCCTCGCAGGTGGTGTCCTTCATGGTTCTGGGCCTGATGTCCGTGCTGATCCCTCAGTGCACCAAGTTTGAGTGGCTGGTGGTCGTGTGCGCCTTCCTGGGCCTGTGCGACGGCTGCTTCCTCAGCATGATGGCCCCCATAGCGTTCGAGCTGGTTGGACCCATGCAGGCTTCGCAGGCCATCGGCTACCTGCTGGGCCTCATGGCCGTTCCCATGACAGCAGGTCCCCCCATTGCTGGTGAGAAGAAGCTCCCGTGTCGCTCAAGCCCTGTCTCTTTTAATTCAATTATGGACGGCGATGCAGGATTTTGTCAATAGAAATTCTTTTAATAGAATAGACCCAATAAAGGGAGTTTAGAGAGCGCTTAGCTGCATGGCGGGGTGATTGTGAAAGAAATTGTGTTTTAGAGCTCTTGGGCGTCAGGCCAAGCAGTTTCTAGGGATTTCATTTCCAGGAATGAAAAACAAACTAAATAGCAGTTCCCTTTATGACTGTTCCAACTTGCTTATTTTTTCCTCTGCATTGTCCACCCTCCACGGGAGCGTGTAAGAGTATGAAGGGAAAGACCTCACACAGATGACGCAGATTCTAACCTCTGTTCTCCTGCCACTTTCTATTTTTGAAAATCTTTATTAAAATCATGTTCTGATATTTGTTTTCATCCCACCCCTATTTTTCATTTGACAAAAAAAATCCTCAATTGATCTCGAGGTATCTCAGTTTATGGAAGAGGATTAGGGCCACAAGAAGAGAAAATAATTAAGAGAGAAATTTCCAATTTGAGAATAAAGTTGAAATTTTGAGATTAAAGTCAAAATTTTGAGAATAAAGTTGACATAAAAATGACAAACTTTTGTGAATAAAATCGAAATATGTCAATGTGAAGTACGTGAAGTAACTTTTTTTTTTACGTCGACCTTTTTCACAATATTTTGACTTCATTCATGACATTTCAACTTAAAACTCGAAATGAAAACTTAAATAAATAAAAATCTGGATCCAGACTAATGTTATTAGAAAACACTGACAAATACAACTTGAGATCCTTAAGGAGAAGAACCGTGTCTACTTCATGACTTTAAATGTTACTGACCAGCACTATACAGTATTTACCCCCAAGATGAACCTCTTCAATGCCTCCTTTCTCGCCCAGGTCTACTCCGTGATTACTTTGGGAACTACACAGTGGCCTTCACCCTGGCTGGGGTCCCTCCTTTCGTGGGCGGTCTGATGCTCTTCTCCGTGCCCCTGATCCATCGCCGTGTACAGCGGGCTCAGGCCGAGGAGATGTCGGCCACTGCCCACATGCTGCCGCCGCAGCCGGCGAGCGAGCCCAAGTGCTGCTCCAACGGTGACATCCTGCCTGGTTACACTGACATAGAGACACACATCTAATTTGCACCGTCCAAAGGTTGCACACTGAACAATCAATTCTGTCCGATGGCGGTTCGTGCGTGGGTGTGCGTCTGTCAGTGTGTTAGTGTGTACACTAGGAAGAATGTAAACACTTGCCGCCTCTCCCCACCCCCGTCCTCCCCCAGTATAAATGTCTTTATTTCTTTTTGCTTACTCAAAGGGATTCGGCCCACCAGCATCTTTTAATTCGTCCTTTGGTCGCTCGTCGCTCAGCCAGAGCTGGTAAACGGTGGATTTTTCCCACTGGCTGACCCTGAAGCGTCGTCCTCCGTGGGGCCTCTTCGACTGTTGTTTTTGTTTGTCGGTTGAAAGGAAAGGAACTGAAACGGATGCTGGCCAGCATCAAAGAGCGTGAAAAGGAGGGAGGAAGGATGAGGAGTAAAACATGTGCAACTGGAAGGTGGTCGTAGTCTGTGGGGACTTGGTGCAGTGACGCATGCCTCCGAGAGGTGTTTAGAGATCTTCAACTGGCAGTGTTAGCTTTGTCTCATTAATCTCTGACTATCCCACCAGGATGCACCACACCGCCAGGTTTTATTGTTTTGATAATGTGAAAAAAAACAACATATTGTTCTAAGATTCCACAAGAAATCTTGTAGGAGGCATTCACAATGACAATTAATGAAGGGACACATTCCTGCTTTCTCTACACAGTACCTCAGTGATCTAGTGTTTTGTTTTTTAGCAGGTTTTTCTTAGCGAAGCTAAACAATCTCATCTTGAATCTGCAAAATGTCACAGAAAGACAGACAATTTTTTGGTTGTCTTATTTTTTCTGGTCTGCCGGCTGATCCCTTCAGAGTGACCTCACTTGTCCTCAACTCAGTCGTTCACCGACCTCAAACCGAGGGTCCAATAAGTTCAGCAAACAGCCAACCTGCCAGCGCTGAGGACAGACGTGGGATTGTGGTAACTGGCGACACTGCTGTTTCACATCCCCACGAACTGTGATGTCGCGTTGCTTCCAATCCAGGTCATCATGTGCAGCCGTCGTGGCCGGCCAGCGGTGGGTGATCTTCAGGACAGGCTGGGGAGTTAGCGCAACCTAACGCTAGAACAGCTGGTACAAAGTCTTTCTGTGAGTCTTCACGGCCTTAAATCTCAACCTGTGATCAAACTCTGCATATTTTGTGGTCAGTTTTAACTGACCTGAAGTTTGAGCAGGGTGCTCCGTTCATTTTTGCATGATCTGTGTTTGTCACAGTGTTGCAAAGCAGTATCACATCCGTTCACAAGCGTTATAGACACACTGTAAACTCATCTCGGTAAGAAGAGTTGGGAACATCAACGAGTTGTGCGTCGCAGCGCGCAAAACACGTTCGTGTTCATGTTTTCTCATTACACATAGGACCTCTGCTCTGGACTGCAACGACTAAAGATGCTAAGAGGCGTCTTCATGGAGTACGTCAGATTGGTTATTTTACCGCTGAGCTCTGTGGCGTCTCACGAGGACACAGAGCTCATTTTCTAGTCAGGTTTCATCAATATTTGGGACCTTTTTTCCCTCCTGCTCTTGTTGACGAACAGCAGGAGCAGCAGATTCCGCATAGCTGGGCAGCAGAGGGGAGCACTGGTCCACAGCCAGGAGGTAAATGCTCTGGTGCTCAGGCGGTTTGCCACTCTGTTCCTTCTCCTCACACAGTCCTCATCCTGTCTCGGTGTTACAGCCTCATTAGTGTCGCTTACCTCGGCACAGAGTCTCGTGTTTGTTGGTCGTTGGACAAAAAGTTAGGAATCATGAACCGTTATAATCCTCAAATAATCCTCTCAATCCTCATAAATCCACTGGGACCTTTGGACATTTTCTCTTTTGTCTCAAGCGCCGCTGTTACCTGGAGTGGCTTGCTGCCAAGTTGCCAAACTTGTTTTCCTCAAAAACCTCATTAGTGTCTGTCGACACACTGCAGTCGGGGTGTCATGAGTTCGTGTTTCGCGTCTCTTTTTTTTCAGTTTTGGCATTTCTGCTGCCCGTTACCTCTACCCGCTCACTTTGACTCACTATTCCGTCTCTGTCTGGAGAAATGATGTTACTTCTGTGGGGTCTGGCATTAAGGATTTATAAACCATATAATGGTTTAAGCATGTTTTTTTTTTAACAGCTTATAATACCACAACAACAAAAGGCAAAAATAAAACAATCTTGATGGCGGAGATCCCACATGGCCGTCCAGCCAAAAAAAAAAAATCTCTTCATCGTTTAACTAACCAATTAGTCATGGCTCCCCATTCCATTAACTCCAGGTTAGTTAACAGCAAAAATCATTGTTCATGTTTTTTGGATATTAAGGTTGCATACGATGCGTCTCAGAAAACATCATTCAACATGCACAGCCCACATCTCGTAACTGTTGACTGATGTGTCTTATTAAGAGATTTCTATTCAGACAATTTTTGTACAATATTTTGCTGCTTTGCACAGCGCTAGCTTTAAAGTCTATTTCTGCTTCACAGAAGGAAAAAAAAAAAAAAAAACGACTGGTGAGAGTTCCAGTCCAAGTTGCTCTAGTTTATTGGTAAACTCAACGCCCGTGTTACCCAGTCTGTTTCATTAATGTGTAAATGAAAAGACAGACTGGCGCTGAACAGCAGCTGAGAAGAGCTGGCAGGGCTTCTATGCACATGAAATACACGTGTCAATGAAACCATGATATTTTTTTTCAATTAGCACAATTTTATTTTGTTTTTAAATAGTGAAGTGATTTTATTGTTTAATTACATGTATCACAACTTGTTAGGTGTTAACATGTGACTGCTTTTCCTCTCAAAAGATGTTGTTTTGTAAAATATCCAAGAAGCTTGGAAGAAAAGTGATGCCTATGTGTCGCGGCAGGTGTACAAACAAATTTGTCTAATGGTTACTGAACAGATTTAGTAAAGCAGAGGCAGAAAAGCTGTAGAACCGCCTGCGTGGCTTGTGAAGCCAATTATTCATCTCCTAAATGATTGAGTCATTAGTTACTTTTATTTATTTCTTTTTTTTAAATCGTTGCTTCTCAGTTCTCTTTGTTTTCTTTCCACTCAGTATTTGATTTCTTCTTCGGGCTCAGTTTCTGCTAAAAAGCAGCAAAGCTCTCTGTCATTTTCATTATTCTTCAAGCGAAAAGCTTGCTGTCTTACTTTGCTTTGCATTATAGTTTTATTTGTTGATGTCTTGTAAAAATTCGACTATTCTGAAGTCTTGAAGGCACAGTGAAGAGGATGAATGCTTGCAGTGTGGTCTACTTCCTGTGACTGCTCTACCCTCTAAACATGTTTATCTAAATAATAAATGTTTGCATTTGGCTTCTAAAGCTTTCAAATGAAGAGCCTGCTTGCTAAAAGCTACTGTATGCTAAAAGCTACTGTAGAAACACTTAACTTAATTTTTTTTCTACATCACCATTTAATTTACATTGTTTTTATATAATTAAAATTCTACAAGCCATGTATGGGCTTTTTGCTGCTTAATCTATGAGTTGAAAATGGGAAAATCATTTTTTTATATTTGCTTTTCTTTTTCGCTTCCTGATGTCTGCCTGCTACCCTGTGAAGGCAGGTCAGAGCTGCAGAGGTGCAGCTGGGCTGGCGCGCAAAGAAGCACATAACATCAACACAAAAACACAGAGTTCAGAACTGAATTCAAAGAATTTCAAGTGTCAAAAAAAACTTGACAAAAAAAACCGACTTAACCAATACTATTTTAATAATGATGGAGGCTCTGGCGACGTTTTCTATTCCACAGAACCACTCTGGAGTTTCACAGAGGTGGAGAATACCGCCCAATGGAAGTCTGTTGTGGCCAAGAACTCCAACTGAAAAAGGAAGGCATAACGTAATGTGTCTTAACCGCTGATGTGCAATCGCGCTATGGTCCGGTCGAGCAGTCCAATTTGACTCATAAGCTGTGGTCTTATACAAAATATTCATGGTAGCCTTTCCGGCAGCAGTGACTTTTATTGGCAAAGTCTGACAGGGTGCGGTGCTAACTTGCCGTACTTGAGAGATCTGGATGTGAGGTGGCCACAGTGGACTGTTTAAAATACAGCATTAACTTTAACATTTTGCGACATACTGAGTGAGGTGTGTTGGAGTACCTGAGGACACTGAGTGGAGTTCTCTCGCAGAATGGTTGTGTGGATTAGAGAGTGTCCCCAGAGCCTTTGCAGAGATCTGGGTGACATTTTAAGTTTGTTTGAACTAAACTAATAAACGAAGAAACTTATTGACTGAATTTAAAGTAAACTGAAAACCACTGATTCAGCCAGGCATCATGTGATCTCTGTTTTAGTACCAATTTGTTAGAGAGCAGCTTGAATAATCTTCAACACCTGGTTGATGCAGTGCTGGGCAGTCAGAGCTGAGTCACTCCAGCACTGAATAAACGACGGCCGCTGGACTGACATGCGTCCAGATTTCTGTTGCAATGAGCTCGTTCTCTGCCCCACCCCACTGCCCTCTGCCTCGGCCAACCGTTGGACTGTTTACCCCCTGCATTGAACAAACTGGGAAACATTAACCATGGGGTGGGGGGAGTCTCTTCTGCACTGTCCTGTATCATCAAAGTCTCTGAGATTTTGTGTGAATAAATGTCTTATTTTTTCCTGTCTCTCTTGAAAACATGTATTATGTACTGCTGTTCACATGATGTAACATATGCAAACATTGAAAACTGGTTATACTGTGCTGTAAATGTGCGACAGGACACAAATTCACAAAATGCAGTTTTTAAATAAAAGATTCAGTGGATTGGAACAAAGAAAATTTCTATTTCTGCTTTCGGAGGTTAATGTAGTGTTAACGGCTTTACAGTTACAGTTGACAGTTGCACTTAGATAATTGAGTAAGAAAAGTGGACATGCTTTCAAGACATTGCTAAAGTCATTGATCACACACAAGGTGCTTTTTTTTATTGCATGGGGTGTTAAAGGTCCTATATTACCCACATTTTTCAAAAATGTTTTTCTCGTAATTCTGGACTGTAGTGGATTAGCCTCAAACAATTATTTACCCAGGAAACCATCCCTGGACAACAACATTCAGCCCACTGTTGACAGCCTCCTGCAAAAATGCTTGGTTTCAGAAACTACCATATGTTTGCAAAGAAACTATAAAAATAAGACATCTGGCGAGGGGTGTTGTGAATAACTGAGAAGAGGCATCACTGAGGCACTAGTACCCTTTCTGACATCACTAAGGGTAAATTTCCTGACCTTTAATTTGTAGAAACCTTTTGAAAAGTTGAAGAAGAAGAAAAAGAAGCAAAGGATGAACTTCAACCTAATTTCAGGGACAGACGAGAGACACAGGACAACATTAGTGACTGGTGAATTTTCATAATATGGGACCTTTAAATAAAGCTGAATAAATCTAGCAATTTGAAAACTGCATTTTGTACATCACATGTTTTCTTTTGTCGAACTGAAACATTATAAAGTGAGAAGAAGGAATAAAAATTCCAAGGGGTCATGCAAGAATTTATGGCATTCTTTCTTGGGATTCGTCCATCCGTCTAGTTTCCAGGGCAACACTTGGCCCTCCTGCCTTACATTTTTGTGTACACCGTGAAGGTCTGCTTGTGTCTGACCTGCACTGAGGTTACTGCAGTAAAAGCTTTATGTTCTCTCCTTCTTTTGCAGCTGTCAGTCTCTCCTCTGTCTCTCCTCCAGACTCAGAATATGGCTTTTCTGTGTTGACAGGCAGCCATTTCACTGTGTTTTAGTGAAGCCAGTGACATAGAAGCATAAAATCTAAAAGTAAGTTGTACTGCTAGAGCAAAAAAATGAGGATTCATGTAACTTGTGTTTCTGTCAAAGAAATTCGGAATCTATTAAGGGGCACATTTTTATATTAAATCAACAATAAAGCTTTAATATATATATATATATGTATATGTACGTATATGTGTGTATATATATTTGTATATGTATGTATATGTGTGTGTATATATATATATATATATATATATATATATATATTTGTATATGTATGTATATGTGTGTGTATATATATATATATATATATATATATATATATATATATATATATATATATATATATATATATATATATGTATAAAACAAATAACAACAACCAGCTCACGCTACTGCCGCCTCACTCTTTTGTCGTCTGTGTGCTTTCAATCCTCGACTGCTCTACTTTCATGCAGGGTTACCGTAGACGTACGGTCATGTGAGATCAAGAGAATAATCCCCTTCACAAAGACTTAACGGCTGCACGATGAACAGCCAGAACATAAAAAAAAAACCCACACCACTTTGCTGATTTAATATCTCAACACAATGTTCTTTAGGTTTTGTTATATCTAATCTGATGACTGACCTGCCCTGTTTACAGAAATCATTTGTCACCAAAATGAACACTGCAGCCGCTCAGGCTTTGATTCATAAGCAGACTGTTGCTCTCACAGCTGCTTATAGGCCGAGAACATCTTTAAATGTGTCTTTATCTGCCTCCCTGTTATTGTTCATGTGATCCTCTATATTTAACTTTGCCCGCTGCTGTCACTCTCATGGATAACGATGTGTCACGGATGGAAGCTCGCTCATTAAGAGCGGAGAGTGCTTCCTCCAAACATGACTCCAGCTGTCCAAGCGTTCAGAAATAACCGCAGCCTTGAAATCGAATGCATATGATTCTTATAGAGGGCGGAAGAAAAACAGGACATATTCTGAATCGAGCAAATAAGATACGGCGGTGTGCTTTGTGCATCTTCCACCGCCACCGCAGCTCCTGGCCTGCAGCGGTGAATGCGGCCTCATTATCTCCACAGCAACGTGTGCTACTCATTCAGGCTTTCAGTCCTCGCCAGACGTACCCGTTCGCCTCATTTAACCTCAAATGTCTCAGCGCCAGTCCTGCAGGATCGCGGGGGTCACGCTTCACTTGATCAGTCCCAGGCAGCAGAGTTCGTTCTGTACGAACAGGGAGCCATTGTGCACAAGTAGTCGAGCAGAGGGACTATTCTTTTGTGCAGTGTGTCTGTGCATAGGGCCCAGACAACACACTCTCATTCACAAACAAGTCTTGATGGGATTAATGATGGTGCTTGACATTTGAAGTGAACCGCAACTCTCCTCACCCTTCATATTACTTCTGCAAGGTTTTGACACTGACTGAGCCCATCAAACATGCACCTTCTAAATATATTTCTGAAGTCATTAGCCGGAGGTGGGAGTGCATCAAGGATCAGCTCTGAACTCCTTGTTCACTCTTGTGATTGGCAAGGTGACAAATGAGGTTAGACACAAATCTCCGTAAATAATGATGTTTGCAGATGACATTGCGATCTGCAGTGAGACCATGAAGCTGGTGCAAGATCGACTAGGTTAGAGGTATGTAGGCACTGGAGTCAAGTGAGTGAGTAGATGATGAAGTTGTAACGAGGAGGCAGGAGGACTAGAGGAAGAGCAAAGAGGAGATGTATGGATGTAGTGAAAGAGGTCAGGAAGTTAGTAGGTGTGACCAATGAGGATGGAAAGGATTAGACGGAGGCAGATGATTGGCTGTGGCCACCCTTGAAGAGAAGGGCCCATGAGAAAAGAATAAACACAGTATGTTATTACATTTATATGTATAAATGTAGACGCCTTTTAAAACAAGCCTGCTTATTACAGTGGATGAAATCTGAGCTGCGTCAGCTATACGAAAAACTGAAGGCTGACGGTGTTGTCAATTTCCATATTGCCACGGTGTCTTTAAAAACAATCAGTCATAAAAGCCTTAGTACTGTGTGCAACTCTTTGGAATGTCCAGCAGGGGACCCCACCCTCCATTCCCATTTCTGCAACACGACTGGGACGGTAATGGTCATGATAGTATTTAAGGTAATATGAGTCTTTTAGATTTGTCAGGGTTATAAAAGACTTTTTATAGACCTATTTACAACTGTTAAAATTTTTTGATAATCATTATCTTAGGCTCGGGTTACAAGCAGACATTCAGCCTTTATGACATCACAAAGAGCTGCTTTCTAGTATTGCACAGCAGGTGCAAGCAAAAGAAGTGAGGGATGGATTACCGTATAATACATATTTTAGTGAGACATAGGTGAATATGCACCATAAACATCAATGATAAACCTTTGAAATAAACACAGTTGGGTTTTACATATGCTGTTACATATTCTGTTGAAATCAAATAGCTGTATGTGTCAACGCAGGGATTTATAAAAACAAAGAAACAACAACAAGATAGAAACGTTAGAGTGTTTTTTATTTGTGACCTTTTTTCACTTCCTCACTTTTTTCCACTGTTATTTTCACTCTCCTACCTCACATTCTTCGTCACATACTAGATATATCTATAACCACTGGGCAAGGTTATGTGCTTCAGTCAAGTAAAAAGTTAACCTTTCATAATTTGTGCTGCAAAAACATGATTACTGTCTGTTGCAAAAGAGAGGAGGGGTAAATCAGTAATAGATACTTTGTGGCTGATAATGAAAGTAATGACGTGCCCGAAGTCAGTGCTGCTTCTTCCGCCGCTGACAGCCAACAATCACAACGCCGAGGCCGGAGGTGGCCTCTGCTCACCCCTGTTTGACTTGGTTCAGATTGTGTTTTCGGTGCGATTGGTCGGCGTACAGGTGCTCCGCTTGCCGCTAAGATTACAGGCAGCGTGTTATTGTTTTCTCACAGATAAAGTGTGGGAGCCTGCCGCAATGTGCCACCGCCATTTCTCTGCCAATGTGTGGAAACTTCCTGACTTGCTGATAGAGGTGATACAATCTTGGTTGGACACAGAATCCTGTGGCTTGTTTTTCCACATTTAATGAATTCGAGAACAAATTATGGCCTTTCATGACACTGGAATTTACTGGCAGGTTTCTGCCATTTCCCTTCCAGTGACATCATCATTTGCTTTTGTTTTTCACTATCGTGTGGCAGAGAAGCAAAGAAGCACAGGCTTCTTTTGTTTCTGCTCCAAGGGCCTGCTGTTGGTGGATAAGCCAAAATAACAGACAGGGAACATTTCGGAACAAATGGACAAAGAGTGGAGAATAAAAACAGAGATAATACGCAGACAGAAGGAAGCAAACGAAAGCACAAGCTTCACATTTCACCTTCCAGAGGTGGAAATGAAGACCAGGACAGGAAGGAACTGGACAACCTTATCAGGATTTGAAGATGACGTACTCTGCGTTTTGTTGTGAGTTCAGGAAACACTCACAGGGAGCTCTGTGCTGTGAAGGCACCAAGAAAAATGGCTGGAATGCTTCAATTTTTAATAGAAAACAGCTGGAAATACTTTAATACAACAATACCAACAATATACATCCATAGTTCAGACTTTTTACATCCATCTGTGACTGATATATTTACAAACCTCACTTTCACTTTTTTTTTTAATAAATGTTTGCAAAAAAGCAAATGCAATGCAAATTGACTGCCAGATCTATTTTAATTTCTGAACACAGTCACAAAGAAACAAAGCTTCACTCAGATAAACATGTAATCTATGTTCTTTTTTTTTTTTTTTTTAAAAAGAACTTACTTCATAGACAACAAATAAAATGCAATGGCATATAAAAACTGAAGTAGAATACATTTTTCTTCTACAATGCTGCTAAATGCTGTCAGTGGGTTTGGTCAGCGGCCTCAGTTTTCCTCCTGAGTGCTGCATCCCAGGACCTCCATACGCAGGGCGATGTCGTTGATCCAACCCAGTGGGTGGATGCGGAGGAAGCGGCCAAACAGAGGTGGATCGAACACGATCAGCGCCTCTTCATCTGGGTCATTGTTTCCTGGGAAGATCTGGCAAAAGGAAAGGTAAGAGTTGAGAACAAAAAGAGTACGAAAAGGACATGGATGAAAACTTTATTCAGGTAAGGAAACATAAAGTAAAGTGTAATTGTACTGTACTGTACAGTACTATAGCTAAAAAAACAAGTTGCTCCACAGGAAATGGACCTTTTCTCTCTGGGAGTTCTCCTCCAACACGCTGCTCCAGGAGTGCTTGTCATGGCTGACGGTGACTGAGAACTCGGTCACCATCATTGGGGTCATTAACGAACGTGCGCCCTGGGTCACCACGCCTGTAATGCGCTTCACTTTCCCCAAATCCACCTGTAGCCACTCATGGGGGTTGTTGTTCTGGAATGAAGGGGTGGAAAAAAAGTATGACGTTACAAAGGGTTTTAAAATCCTCTCTCTAAGGTGAACGGTGACACCCCCAGCAAACGTTTTCCTTTTTGTCTGTCTTGTTTCCGTCAATGCATATACAATTGGGGCTTAACTAACGCAGCCCTTTTGGAACTGTGGTCCAGATAACAGGTGACCTGTGCCGACCTCCGCACAGATGAAAACCTCAGCTACTCTTTGGTATTTGGCCTTCAGTAAAACCTTCACAGTGGCAAAGATAAAAATGACACACATGCAGTTCAGGGTTACGTAATGTATACAGGAGGAGGAGAAAGGGAGGCAGTAGCAGAGGAGGAAGAACCATCAAGCAACAATGTGAAAATTGTAGAGAGATCAGAGTGCAAGAAGCGAACATGTCACTTGAGGTTTCTGCCCCTCCAGGGCACAACTCTGTTATACTAAAACCTTTCAGAATGGGTCACTTATTTTTTCTAAACTCGTTTTTAAATTCTGTGTTGCCCTTTAGAGCAGCATATACATTTGGGGCCAGGACTAGGTGTGGCTGCGAACTCAGCAGCGCAGACACCTGTCTTTAATTGCTGGGTGAGGCAAACCTGTGTGGCAGACTCATTAAGCAGGCTCGGTTGGTAGCAAGTGTCACATTTTACAGACATTCATGCGGACATCCAGGATATTACTATGTTTCACCACTGGCGGGGGCAGCCGGAGTGCAACAGGAAGAGAGAGAGAGAGAGAGAGACCAGAGTCTGTACAGTAAGGCTGTGTTTGCATTTACCACTGGCCTCCAGGCGTTGACGCTGCCGCCCTGATTGAGGCGGGCGAGTTTTGGGAGCCAGCTTCTGAACATGTAGGAATAATGTGAGGAGGCATCAAAATTGTTATCTGGAATGCTACCCCTCTGGAGGCCAAGAGGAAGAGAGCAGCCTGTAGTAGCAAAAAAAAAAAAAAAAAAAAAATCCAAAGCAACAAGACTGAGTTTTTCTATAATGAAACAACATCAACCCTCTGCCTGTAAGGAAAACTCACTGTTGAGATCGCAGCCCATCAGTTCAAGTCGCAGAGCCACCTTGAGTTTGAAGGCCACTGGATGAATTCGGACGTAGCGAGCCACAAACGGTGGAAGGAAGCGGTTGTCTTTCACCTTGGAGCTGTCCATGTTGCCATAGAATGTCTAGAAAGGAAAGACACTTTTCAGTGAAATGTCACTCAAGCGTCAGTCTTTATTTTCCTTGAAGCGATTGTTCAAAAATTGTTATTACTTCTCATTTACTTATAATTGGCCTATTATTGGATCACAAAGGGTTGTTTGGCTGCCTGGCGCCCTATCATTAAAATGTCTTATCAGAACGTGAGAACCAACATGCTGTAAGCAAGCTGTAAGAAGCTAATGCACATAGGGTTACGCATGAGTGAGTGCAAGAAGGTGTCGGCATCTTACTGCAGTACTATTCCAGGCCAGCTGTGGGCACTGTGTCAAAGGCAGGGGTTTTATGAGGTCGATGAGTTTTAAAAGCGATTTGGAATCTATAATTTTGAGGTGAATAAGCAACAGCAGCAGCATAGAGGTACAGTTCGCATGAGTTAAGTTACAGATTATGCTAAAGCGCATACAAAGAGATCGATTTTTCTGATTTTCACGCTGTGGTCTCAAATATTTAGTGGCACTCTAAATCCCAAAACCTGCAAAAACAATCATGATGATTTGCTGGCATATCTTAAACCTAATGTAAAATGTTGACAGTGGACAGCAAACGTGCAGACAGAATAATTTGGAACATACTTTGGATGCGCTGGTGGTTTTCCCTCTGTATGTGGTCCAGTTTTCCTGGTCCAAGCTGTAGGAGACTGTGAAGAATGTGATGTAGTTGTCCCTTAGTTTTACACTCACTCCTTGCGTCTTCACTCCGTGTAGCAGGGTGGGCTTTAGCAGGTCAACCTGTGGCCACACATAATGAAACATAAAAAATACTACACAACGGGTAAATCAGGAAACATATGTATTGTTTGCAATGCCCTACCTGAATCCACGACATCTTGTTTCTGCCAATCCAGGCGTTGATATAACCCGACTGATCCAGCCTTGCCAGGCGCGGCTTCCAGTTATCTGAAATGACACATGTGATTGACTGTTTATAACATCTCAGTGCGGATGACATTTGTGCAGTTCAACCAGCAAGATCATCATTCTGGTTGGGAACTGGTCAAGTTAGGAGAAATGTAAATGTTAAAGAGACAAACTCTCATACCAACATAATCTGATGCTGTGATCTGGGAATCCTCAATCCTTCCTGATTTCATCCCCAGAGCAAAGGAACATTCTGGAATGTTAGGAGAAATTTACAACTCATTTTTTCATTAATTTGAAATATATGCGACCTACGTACTTCTGGAAAGTACAGTATTATGCAATTCATCATGTTGACACCATTCTGGACTCTACAGCTTTAGCCCTCTCTGTGTACCTACGTGGATCATAGACCAGCAGCTTGGCCCTCATGCCAGCTAGCTGGTAGTCTCCGATATTGCACTCCACCAGCCACGTTCCAACTGTGGAGGGATTCATCTCCACTGTGCCAAACACTCCTGGGTGACATGTGGACAGAGCAACGGTTAGTTGAAAATGACTTGCAGATGCATCTGTGTGTGTGTGAGAGAGTGTGTGTGTGCGCGTGTGTGTGTGTGCGAGCACGCACGCACCTGGGAACAGTTTATAAACCCCCATACGATGCTCCTGTTTCGTTTGTACAGTGAAAGGTAACCCATGGAAGTGCACGGCATGGTACTCTCCATCACTGCCAACGTTTAACAGGTGCCACCTGACTTGCTGGTGCTGCGCCACTAACAGACCAGGAAGTGTCTCTGCCACATAACCATTGATTGCTGGGGAGAAACACGGCATTAAATGAAGGAACAACTGACATGTAAAAACCAGCATCCTAATCTGGATGGACCATCAACTATAATCAACTATAAATTAAGTCTGATGACAAATGCTTTATCTATCTATCTATCTATCTATCTACTTCTTTGGAGCTTTGATTTCAGAGCTGAAATCTTTGGTTAGAGCAATGTACCTGCAAACTTGTTGCTCATGTGATACCACGGGTCTTCAGTATTGGCGCGACAGGGTGGAGCACAGTATCGCTGCAGGTTCTCCTTCAGGTACCAGCTCTTGGTCTCGTCGAAGGTGTGGAACAGCAGGGAGACCTCCTGGACATCTGGCAGTAAGTTATGACGGTTCCTCTTTGTGCCAGCTTTGCAGATAACCAACGGACCAATCAAACCAGAGTGGAGGTCCCTCTCCTGAAACAATGTGAAGATTTTCATTTTTGTGACAGTCATTCTGAAGTTAGAGCCAGTAAATAAGCTAAAAGGACATGTTCAAACCTTGTCCACAGTGGAGTAGTAAGCACCAGTTTTGCAGCTGAATTCAGAATTAGTTGGTCCCTGGTTCCTGGTTATTCTCCAGGTATAAGTTCTCGCCTCTCCGGGTGGTACAGGTTCTCCTGGGACACCAGGTGGAGCAGATGGAACGTGGGTTTGGGTAAAGCCAGCTCCTTGACTCCGGTCGTAGATCCCTTGAAGGTGGAAGGAATAAGGCCTGGATGCCTTGTTCTTAAAGATCACCTTGAAAAAGGCAAAGAGATGTCAGTGTCTGTTCATCCATCCATCCATCCATCCTTTCAGAATCACTTACTGTGAGGACATCGTTGATCTCTGTCCTAATGAAGGGTCCCATGATGCCCAAGTGTATTTCGAGCTCTCCTCTGCCAACAACCTCTCGGAAGTCTTCATCCCTGTATGCTCGAAACACCACCTTCTTATACTCTGCCAGGAACTTCCTCATCCCTTGACGCATTTCTCTAAAAAAATGAAAAAACATGCTAGTTCCTTAGGTGGTAGCTAAGACATCTGTGGAGGGATATTAAATACACCATTTTTTTTGTCTCAAAAATTAGTTAATTTGTGTTAACTGGGATTGTTTATTCCTTCCCAACCTGGGTTTGATGAGTTGATGTGGTTTTCTGATGCCGTAGTCCCAGGTGATCTCCTCAGCAGCAATGTAGTAGTGGCGATATCTGACCTCTCCAGAACGCACGTCTATGTAATCAGAGCCAATTGAGTCTAATGGGCTGTTCTCCTGCAAAACCAAACAACATTTGTGATTAAATGTGTGCGGCCATGTGTGTGGCATTTTGCAGGGATTTATCAATGTGCAAGACAAGAGGAAAGAAATTGTGTGTTATAAAATGTAATAAATATATTATAATATACAACAGGACCAAAAATAATTCAGAATGAATGAGCTGAAAACAAAACAAAACAAAACAAAAAAACTGGCATTTATTTGTTTACAATGTGTGTTCTTACAACTAGAAATTTCGCACACTGAGCATTCAATGAGGGTACTCAAACACACTAAGAAAAATTACCTCTTGACTGTAGTCATCATACTCGGCAGACATACGGATCCCCGCTGTGTAGTTGCTGTCAGCTGTTCCATTCTTTTCAATTTCCTGCTCAAATAACCGAAGTCTCTCCGGTGCCAACTGAATGTAGCTTGGATTGTTTGAATTCATTGGTGGTGCTATTGAGGGATTTATGTCCAAATGTGGATCCCTGTTCAAAACAATCTCATTGTTATGATCGAACTCCTCTGAGGCATTGCTTACACTGGATGTTTGGTTGCTTCTGCTTCCATCAGCGGTCACTGTAGTAATGCTGTCGGTACTATTTTCCATAATCTGCTTCCATATCTCTGCCACAGTAACACCATCCCCTGACGCTTCGGAACCAATATCTACGCTTGTCCTGTCACCCTCCACCTGCCTTCTTTGTCTGGTGGTGGCATTATAAGATGCCAGTTCCTTCTCAATATCTAATTCCTCCAAGATATCCTGTGGAATTACACCCTCAGTAGTTTGTTTTTCTTGGGGTTTCAACGTCACCCTCTTCAGCTGACATCTCGACCTTCTGTCCGCCTCTGTGACATGAGTCCTGTTACCAGCCGCGTTTGCATCCGATGCGTTGAGTGACTGAGTGTCATTGGGGGCCAAAAGTTTCTTACAAACTCGAACCAACACAGTGTTATTTTGAGGTCTCATGCCCCTCGGGCCCAGCTCTAGTTGATCAATGTAGTCAGAGAGATCATACATATCTCTTTCATGATCAACCAGGCCGTTGTCTCCATGGTCACAAGAGCGCACAGTGTACTGGATGCTCATTCCCCGGCTCTTTAGGGTTCCGTCAAAAGCACTAATCTCCCACTCACCTGAGGAAAAAAGGAGACCTTTAAGCGTCGCAAAAAAGGCAATGGAACTCTTGAATTGACCTTCGCCTGAGTCTAGAGCTCAGTTTGCCCTTACCCATCACCTCTGGCTCCATGGGAATGGTCACACCAGTCATAGGGAAGAGGGTGAGGACGGAATGATAAAGACCTTGGTGCTGAAAGAGGTTTCCCGTGACGTAAACGGAGAGGAAGTTGCTCTGGGTGCCCACGCTGGCCACATGCCAGAAGGCAACATCTGTCTTGCATATTACAAACTGACGCCCACTGAACATGATGCCATTCACGCCTGGAATAAAGATGGGGGTGGAGAGTTACAACTGCGGATCAAAAGGCTCCCTAAGTAATGGATGATACTGTGATGTCTGTTGAGAGATCCCAGGTGAAGTGTTCTTACTGTAAATGACATTGGAGTTATAAAACTCAGGGTTGTTGGGGTTGGCAGAGTTGAGTTTGGACTTTTGCATGTTGTCTTGGATATACCAACTCTGGTTCTCATCAAACACGGCGAAGATCACGCTCCACTCTTTATCCGGCCCAAACTGCATGTGTCAGCAGATCCAACAAAGGAGACAGAGGATCAATTTATGATTATATTTAATTTAATAGCGGCAGCATTTGTGAGTGGGTTGATTTTTCTAAGGATTTTTTTTCAATTGCCTCACAGCAACCCATGGGAATGTCTGTGGTAGGGGTTGAACCGGTTAGTCAACTTCACTGATCAAAGTAATGCAGACTTATTTTGTGGTGCTGCTGCTCATAGGCGTGCATAAACGGTCTTCTCACCAGCCTCCCCCTTGTGTCAATAGCTTCATTTTTGCAGACAAGCAGAGTGCCCACTAGCCCAGAGGCTAAGTCCCTCTCTGGAACCACCGTGCTCTGATACAGCTGGGTCAGACACTGAGGGTCTTCATTTAAAGGACCATCATCTCTGGTTAGCTTCCAAATGTAGCCAAACGTGCCATTGGGTTCCACTCCCATTGAGCGCAAGTCCTGCTTGGCGGCTGATAGAGAAATAGAATAGAAAAATATGATACTTGAGCTCAAGTCAAATATCTTCCATAAATGTACCTTTCACAGTGATCAGTAGACACTATGTGCAAAGTAAACACTTAAATTTTATGAGTGTGTCCATGCCTTGGAGTTACCGTTTGTAGGCTTCTGCATGGGGAGGATGATGGTGAGGCCAGTCGGGTAGATGTTGAACGGGCGACTGGCCAGATTTCTCAGAGTGATCTGTTGGCATACTTCAATTCAGCTTCTCAACGAGACGTCTTTTGCAGTCATTCTGAATTTTTTGTCAGTCATCATTTCACACAAAAGGCCACATTTTTACCAACTTTGTGAACTCACATGAATTTCATCATATACTTTTCCTTTTAGAAGGGGACCTAGAAGTGTATGTTCTGAGCTTTTCCTCCGAGTGAAGGTCGCATCAGTGTATTCAACGTATACTGCCTTTTTATACCTATAGTCCAGGTGATGTGGAACTGCCGGCATATACTCAGACTGCAGCTCACTGAAGTGCAGGAGAGAGGATGTCAGATCATCAATGTGGTACAATTGTGCATGTTCTTCTTTACCCTGCGTCATCTCACCTGTCTGTTTGTTTAAGATGTGGAGCGTAGTCCCAGGTCACCTCCTCAATAGCAATGTAATGCCTCCAGATTTTGGTATGCTCCCCTCTGCTGGCTCTTGCTTGAACTTGAGGCCTTTTAGGCTGGAAGCTTATAGTGTTGAACCAATAATCGGTGTCTGCATAATCGTAGTAACTGTTCTCGTTGCTGTCACTGTGCTGAACATTACGTTGGTCGGGTCCCGGAGGAAGAACGGGCTCAGCGCATCTCTCCACCGTGAACGATGCTTCCATACCATCTGGGTGGAGCAGTAGGACACATCAAGGGTCAGAATCAACATGTAGATTTTGTAAATCTTATTGGACCGATGACCTTTTCCAAGAGAACCAATTTTATTGGAAATTTGAGGGAGGGAATTGATCAGCCTCAGCTTCCTCCTACGACTCAACTGACTCTTTGTTAAATGTTCGCTACATGTTCTGAGGTGGACAAAAACAGAGGTCAGAAGGTGGTCTTAGGAAGGATGAACAAGGACCTGGCTAAGGGGTGTTGCTACACACGATCCAAAAAGTGGAGCAGGTCAAAAGAAGTCAATGATGAGTTTTGAATTTCTGTGTCATTCACTGACAGGCTACAGACATTATTAGGAAATACTGGGATGGTGAACTTGATAATATGTGACACTGATTCATTCATTTTTCATAGCCGCTTCTTCCCGAGCTCAGGGTCACGGGGATAATATGTGACATTTAATATAGATTTCATTCGGCCATTATTTTTAAAGACGAGAAGATACATAGAATAGATACACTCCATGTGCCAGAAAGAATACAATGATTTGAGTCATAATCAAATTTGCACTTTTTTTTGTGATGTAAATAAACGCTTCAGACTGGAGAGTTGTGCTTATCCTACCATGACGGTGAGCGTGTATCTGACAGCTGATCATGAAGTGGCCCACACTCGCAGCTCTCATTTCTGCAGTGATGAATGTCATGGGTGTCACCTCCACAGTGACCTTACGGTGCGACAACACCTAGGAGAATTCAAAAAAAGCAAAGAAAACGTCCTTTTCAGGGCTTTGGACTAAACACATTGTCCAAATTGTGACGCATTGTTGTGTCACAATGTTTCACCTCGAGAGAGTGGTCCTGAAACTGAATAGAATGGATCTCTGGAGCAGTGCCCATCCCGATCAGATGCCAAATGACGTTGCTACGGCCTTGACATATTTTCAGACCTAGACAAACATGACCGCAGAGCGACAGAAAAACCATGAGGGCGAATTGCAACACACCATGGCAGCGGCAAATTGTTGCAGTTGAACTTAGCAGGCAAAAAAAAAAGGACCTGGTAATGTAGCGTTCACATAACCGTTGATGGTGTGGTACTCCTTCCTGTCGTTGCCCCTCCTGAACCTTTCCCTGCTCCTCCTCTCTCCGACCTCTCCATACCAACTCTTGCTCTCATCGAACACGGCAAAGATCAGAACAAATGCAGGGCTTCTCCTCTGTCCGTCCTCTGTGAAGGCACCTGTGAAAAACAGACGTTGTATGAGCATCGACTTGTTTTTATTTTCTACTCCATTACTTTTCTGATGAGAAATTGCTTGTCGCGCAGATAGACCCCACGCGAGTCTGCATGTGGCAGACAGCTGGACTTTTTTTTTTTCCTGGAGCACATGATCTTGTGTGTAACAGTAAGCAGGCTTTGGGGTTGCAATGTCAGCTCGTGTGTCTGGATCAGGCATCAAGACATTCATTCTAGCGTTAACATTAAGTCCGAAATGTCCTTGGTCTCCATAATGCCATCCTCACATTACCACTCACTAAAAGAATGTCTGCAACAAGACATTACTACAGTGAAAATAACTAAATAAATAACTAAAATGCAAAGCTATAGGTCAAAGTGGCTCAGACAGAGGGGTGCACATACAGTCGTGGGCAGCAAACACCAGACTGTCAAACCTATATCACATGAGCTTGGATAGAGTTGAGGTGTGCTGTATTCTTAAAGATTCCTATAAGAATAAAAGCTGCTTGTTCTTTCTGCAGGTGTCGTTGCATTGTTTGTTTTGAACAACTTTGTTATTGTGGTTCTATTTGTGTCAAAATAAACTTTTACGCAGATATGAAAAAGTGAAAAAGAGAAACTCCCTTTTTAGTAATAGATAAGGCCCACTCACTTTACCCAGCAGACAATCAGGTTTTTAAAGTCTACTGATTATGGTGAAAGAAACAAACTAGAAAGTCTTGGGTTATTTGCGACGTTGTTAGTCCAGCAATCTTCCCAGAACTATGTCAGAAACTATAAAAACTTTGTAAGGAGGTGACTAACATTTAGACAGAAAAATGGCTTCCCGACAGTAAAATTCCAGCACACCGTTAATTGCTTTATAAAAAGCAGACTGCAAGTAATAAAAGCTGCTGCTCGTTCTTCCGCCCACTGACTTGATTTGCAGATGAGCAGGGCGCCGATGAGTCCAGAGTTGACGTCCTGGACTGTGTCCACCTGGGAGGAGTAGGAGTACGTGAGGCATTCCGGGTCACTGGATGTGGGGCCGTCTTTGGCACTGATGTCCCACACGTACTTGTAGTACCCCCCAGGAAAGACTGCATCGTCCTCCTTCTCCTGTCCCGCCGTGGAGTCATCGTAGCCAGCGCCTGGAGAGAGAATTCACTCCTCAGGAATCCTCGACGTAACTTTTGTTGCAGAAGTGACTCAAAGTGGGAAGAAAAGTGATGCCACAAGAATTCCCGCCTGCTGGAAAAACCCATTAGACTGAATGACAGCCGAATCAAGCTCAACACAAGGAACATTGTAGATTAGGAAATATTGGAAAATACGCCTCATTAAGAGAAATTACTCCATACTGAACTCTCTGAAAACTGAAAGCAACCCACCAAACACCTGCGTCTGTTTATTAAGTTCTTTTTTTTTTTTTTTTTTATTTTTAAGATATTGCGGACAAGCCCAAGATGTTTTATGTGTTTTCCCTCCAAAACATGAATAAGACTGAAGGAGACTGGGAGGAAAATATCATCTCCACAGTCACCCACTAAAACTATCAAAAGGATTGACCTACAAATATATGGACTGGGAAATAAAGAGTTGGGACTCAGTAAACAGGGGTTTTGGGTTAGGACGTTTTGGTGCGTCACAAAGATTTTGGGACTTTAAAACCAAAAGAGACGAAAAAGAAAAAAAAAACACACTTCACTCAACACTGACCACAGACACCAGCGGCGGCAATTGTAACTGTTGTTAATCCTCCGATGTCTCACAAATGAAGTTGTGACAGCAGCCTCTCTTTATAGACTAGCCAGGCTGATTAACTTCAGCTGGCTGAGCACAACACAGGTGCCTTGACTCACTCCTAATCAGGAGTGTGTGGAGTGTGTGGAGCCGACCATCCATTTTGCCTCTGATCACAACAGGAGGTAGACGTATGAACATACGGTAACAAAGAAAATGCATCAGTACACAATTATATTAATGAATAAACACACAAACAAAAGTTTGTTTTTTCATTTGCTCTTAATAAGCATTTATGTTTTCATAAAGAGCTTGTGTACAGCACCACCCAGACGTTAACACGCAGTGTTAATTTCATACATTAGTGTATTTGGACTGTTCCTGAACGTGACAGATGCAGCTTTTCAGATTATGACGAGCTCTTTTATGCGTAGACAGACACATTTGCAGGAGCTGGAAAGCTTAACAGCATTGGGACTTCTGCCAATGCCTTCCCTGAAGAGAATTAATCTCCAAAACCTCCGGAGATGAGGAATATTTGCTGCGTTTACTGTCATTTGCTGTAATCTACAGGCAAACAAATCTAGTTTAATCCACATTATGTCCCTGTTGCTGGTCCAAGCAGATAATTCTGAAGAAAAAGTGACCGTTTGGCTGACTCACACTGTGCAAAATCTGCAAAAGCAAGATAGTGATAACAATTTGTCACTGAAATTTCTCAGGAATTAGGAGACAGTTTTTTCACGATGATTCTGAGAGAGTTAATGTCCAGTTCTTTAAATGAAAGCAGCCTAATTATATCATTTGCATGCTGGGACTCTTCAGGAATGGTTTTGCTGAACTAGATTTATTCAGGTTACACTGAGATGTTCACGTGTTGCGACTGACTGACTCACGTTAAGCTGAAAGAGATTCTGAGTCACAAACACTAAGTCAGGAAGTGAACAAGAACATGATGCCGACAAAAGTTCAGCATGTGGCTGAGTTCACCTTCAGACTGTTTCCAGTAGGAGATCCCCACAGGGCTGATACTATAGGGCTGAGCTGCAAGGTTTTTGAAGTGGATCACCACCCGCTCCCCTGCCTGGGTCACAATCACTGGGCCTTGAATACCTAAAAACCAAGAGATGCACTCATGGAGGGTTTGAAACGATGCAACATCTGATAAAACCACATCTTGTAAGCAGGAAGCTAAATTTGAGGCACTCAATGTGATCAATTGTGACATTAATGACTGTGTGATGTTGATCCACTGGACTCCAGGATGAAAGATACAAATCTGAAATCTGGTTCTAGAGTTATTTAACATAGAGATGAATTGGTAAAGAAAAGAAACCAAATTTCTTCATAAATCATTGCCAATAAATACATTTTCTTCAGTTTCTTTAGTTCTTTAGCGTTGTGAGGCCTGGACATGTTCTCAAACACAGATTGTGAAGTTACCAGCTCTTAATAAACATTGCTTAAACTGAAAGCAGCTGTATTAAAAGAGATGGCTTACCAGTCCACGCTGGCCGTGGCTTGGGTACGGCGTAGGTAGAGTCTGTGTATTCCCTGTAAACTGCCTTGATATATTTTTTTGGAATATCTTTAGACTTCTTCCTAAAACAAAACAACGTAAAGGAAAATAAGCACCAAACCAACAAAGTTCTGTTTATCCAGCATAAACTTCAACAAAAAACAAAAAAACAAAGCCATGAATGAACAAGTGCTACATTTTCAAAGTAACTGCAACTCCTGTGTGTCTTTCCTCACCGCTGATATGCCAATCCTCCTTTAGACAAATACATACTCACCTTTGGTCGAACGCCCCGTCAGCACCGTCCACATGGATATAGTCCCAGCCGATTTCCACCGCCGCTATGTAAAACTCCCTCACTGTGCGATTAGCGGATTGTTGCGCCTCGCTGGCCGGAAAGCAGAGCAATAGCAGCGGAGGCAGCAGCAGAGGGAGGGTCGCTGTCATCGCGCTGTGCCCCCATGTCAGGTCCATCGTGTGCCGGGTACAACTCTTCTGCTGGTGCTCCTGTGGACACATGTATTTAAAAGGACGAAGGGTGGGAGGGAAGAAGGACGCTGGCCGTCATTATTCCGGAGTAGCGCGTGCGTAATTGCGCTGGTAAACTCTGGCCGCAGCGGGGGCGAGGGGGGGTGTTGTCTTGGCAATTGGCAAATTTAAACGTCAACGAATTAACATTGATTTAACATTCTTTAAAAAAAAACAAAAAAAACGGATTCCTAACATGCAACATCCCCATCGTCGGTTATTATTACGTTGTTCATCGTACATCACCAAATGGTTTTGTACGGCTGTTACACAGACTAGCAAATATATGTTAGGAATGATTACTTTGGAAACGTAATTAGGTATAATTAAGTTATTCTGATGAAAAAGTAATTATAGTGTAACCATTTCAATTAGTTTTGTAAAGTAATGGAACAAATTACATTTTGATTGATTTCCTCTCTTTTCATATTTGAAGACCTAGTGGCGTTACCCTTTCCATGTGATGATTACCATACCAATCACAACAATAATCACTTATCCTTTAAATCAAATAAAAATACTACTAAAATCTAAAAATGAAAAAAGTTCAAAAGTCGGTGTTCCTTTATTGTGGCATGCCAAATGTAATAAGATTGCATCAAGAGTCGTGTAGCGCTTCAGATCATATTTGGGAAATCATTACTGGTGGTTAGGCTACGTTTTACTTCTTAACACTGTTCTTGTATCAGAAATGACATTAAACTATCGCGCACTTAGTCATCACTCAATCTGAAAAAAAAATAAAAAAAATAATAATCTTGGAACGGTTTAACCCGCTCACAAAATATATAATATATTTTCGTCCCGTGTCAGCTGGGAAAGTTCTCCCGCAACCCTGAGTGCAGGAGGAAGCAGGTATAGGAGATAGATGGATGTTTTTTTTGTTGTTGTTAAAAACATCAATTTCACTACCCCCTTGTGGCGACATGCAGCTACTGTAGGTTTATAAAAAACAGGCTCTTAACCAGGAGTATTTTAATGCAAATAAAAATAAAATTGTGAGAGTAATGGTTTATTGATTTGTGCACAAAATGTGTTTCACTTTTTAAGTGACCAGTGCCACAGTTGAACAGTGCCACAGTGCAGAAGAAACAAAAATAAAACCATCAAAAAACACTCAAGAAATAAAAAAAATCCATGTAAAAATAATAATAATAATAATAAAAAAAATCAAAAATCTGATTAAAGGCAGATATGCTCATAACAAGGCTCTGAAAGTTACATGAGTAGCAGTGTAGTTTTTCAGCTCTATTACTCTGCATGTGATTCGTTCCTTTGCAGGGTGTTACATTTAGACAACAACAAAACACAGTAACAGTGATGTTTCCTGTTAAATGAAAACATCTTTCTAAGTTTGGCATTTGTGTGTCTATTCTGAAAATGATCAAGTATTAACTGTCTCCAATTAATGTGTTTAATTTATATTAACAATTTTCATATAACTCGAACCTAAAACATTCCAGTTGAATTGCTCGTCACTATGGCATTGCCACGGTGGCCGACAAGGTCGAAACACAATTCAACTGCCTAATGCGCGAAAACAGCTGCAGGTATGGAAACGATGCAAATTCACAAACACAACGTTATATCTTGCAGCTCGATTTTTCCGTTTGCACCACGATCCTCTTTTTGTACCTTGTTCAGACTTGTGTTGGCCACCGTACCAGTGCAGGTGCGCATTTCAATACCGCCGTTGCTGTGGTAAAAACCAAAACAAAACAAAAAACAAACACAACTATCAAACAACTATTGTAGTCAGTGTAAGTGTCGTGACCGTGTTATAAGTCGAACTCTCATGCCACTTTGAGCGAGTTGACGTCGATGACTTACTGCAGGACGTGATCGATGTCGTCAGACTCCAGACCGATGCCGGTCATGTCCAGCTGGGGCAGCAGGACGGTGAGCAGCGCCACCACGTTCCGCCGGATGCTGAACAGACTTTCCATTGACAATCCGAGCAGAAAGAGCAGGTGAGTGTTTGTTTTGAAAATAAACAGGGTCAAAATGTCTAAAGTTCCCATAGTATGCAAAACTCTACTGATACAATATTGGCTTGAATTTGGCATAAAAAAAACAAGGACCAATAATTGACCAAAGGACATTTAAGTCGTGTTCAAGTTTTTTTTTTTGTAAATGTTGTTTTAAATAGTTGAAGGTTCAGACAAGTATATCAAACTCCAGAGTTAAAGGAATAGTTCAAGAATTTGCCATAATTTCTACATTCATATGAGTAGGTACAGTACATTCCCTTTAATTATGACTAAAATAATCCACTGAAAGTGTTAGAAAAAAACCAAGAGGCCCATAAATGGATGGATGAATGAATGAACGAACTGACCAAACAGGCACAACAATTGTAGTGAAGTAGAATTGTCTTGGGCTTTCCTTCTATATGGTAGCCTAGATAGAACGCCGCCTAAGTACTCGTCAACCTGTTAAATCTTGTGACGATCTCCGACTATCACTCGTGTAACTTCTTTCTATTGACTTAAGGAAGTGATTTATGCTCAGAATGCCAAATCTGTGCATTGTGGCATGGGTTTTGGCGCCAGACGGATGGACAGCTGATCTGTGGAGATGCTACGAATGCCATCTATGTTATCAACCCTACGTACATGTGACGCAAGCAACAGCGAGAAATGAGCCAAAAGCCCTGATCAAAGCCACCCACCCTCCACCTGCGTGGCAGCGGCCCGTGCAGAGCTCACCTGCTGTCCTCGCAGTCCTTCTTCTTGGCTTTGCTCTGCTCCGGCTGCACCTCCACACTCAGTGCTGGTTTCTGAGCGCGGTCCACGACCAACTGGGACGTCGGAGGCTGAACGAGGCAGCACGCTGAGGGAGAGCTCTGCTTTTAGACGGACAGAGAGTTATGAGCTGCACTGCTATTCATCATGAAAATACTTGAATCCAGGTGTGAGCAGACCTCAGCCATGTCCGTCTGGCAGCCAACCTCTCTGCTGGTTCTGACCACTGCTGCTTGGAATACATCCGGCTGGTCGGGAACAAGGTCAGTGGGGGTCGTCCTGCCCTGACCGGTCCTGGTCGCCTCCAGACCGAGGAGTCGCCGTAGCTCCTGCGCCTCTGTCTCCAGCCGAGCCAGCCTCAGCTCGTTGGCCACCTGCTCGCTCTGCTGCGGAGGCGGCGTGCCGTTTTCTGTTCGACTCAGCGGAGACACGGCCGCGGTCTGGGTGGAGGAGGCTGAGTGAGGCCCGATGAGTCGCTGAGCGGCGTCGGTCGGTTCCACCGCAGGGCCACTTCCATCCTGCCGGGATGTCTCTGAGGACGCCATCTCAGAACTTTTGGTTTGCAGTTCAGGACCTGTAATTTCTGGCCCGGTCTGTTCGTTGTCCCAGTGACACGTTTTCTTGCTCATGCTGCCACTGGCCAGCTCTGCCTTCCTCTTGTTGCTTGATTAAAAGAGAAGAAGAAGAAGAAGAAGAAGCAAAAATCAAAACAACAATGTCAAGTTTCTTTTTAGGAAAGTCATGGAATGTCCCCACCCCCCAAAATATTTAAATATTACAATTAAATGATAAAGAAACAAAGAAACAAACAAAAAAAAGCCCAACCACAATTGAAGGTGACCAGCAAACAAAGACAATAGATTAACTGTGTGGGCGACAGTGTGGAGTTGGTTCTCCCTGGCGGAGACTTTACCTCGGTGCCTCGGTGGTCTCCTCCATATCCTGGTCTATGTTTTCACCCTCAGCCTTCAGGTCAAATCTCTTGTGTTTTACAGTCGGATCTCTCTGTGTCGCGTCTTCAGTGAGCGTCCCTCTATCAACATGCGTCACCTGCGTGTGTGCGTTTTCCTCAGCGGCCACATTGTTTTCCTCCGAGCCGTCTGAGTCCGTCGCATCTTCTTCTGGGGCGTCTTCCTCAACCTGGCGTCTGTCTGCTGCGGTCATGTGATCGGGCGTTTGCGTGGACTGCGCCGGCTCTGGTGGCCTGAATGTAATTCTTTTGTGCTTGGCCAATTCTTCCAGAGACAACTGCAGTGGACAACACACAACGGTCAAACAAGTTTTGCAGTAGAACCCTGCGTCTTTTTCAGATGGGAAGGTGTTGTGGTGTCTACCTTTTCACAAACCACAACTAATTTCTCTTGTCGTTTGCTCTTGGAGTAGTTTCTGTGGAAATGAAAAGCAGGAAACTTTAAGAGAGGAAAGGCACAGATTTTTGTTTCTTTTTTTAGAATGAACCTTTAAAAATGTGTCCGACAAAAAAGAACAAATGCCTGTATGTTAACAGACGGTGTAGGCTGCAATAGGCAAAACAGCTCTTAAATGACACGACACTTTTGTCAGATGACGCCTCTGGCGAAGACTGCAAGCTGAGAGCCGCAAATTGAGGTATGTCAGGTATTTTAAAAATCTTACCCATTCCTCTTTTTCAAAGAAATCAGTATTATTATTCAATTTCAAGAAGAAGAAAGTAGAAAGAATGTTTTTTTTTTTTTTTTTTTTAGCACATAAAAACAAGTTAGAGTATGTGTCTGGCTTCTTATTCAGGTGCTTGTCATCAGGTTTAAACATGCAGTGACTTTTTACGAGGGAAGAGGACAAAAGGAGAACATTTACTGCTTTCCCTGCATTTTCCGGTAGCTGGCTGTCAGCAGCTCCTCCCTGTCATCCATCTCCTCTGGTGCAGAGCAGCTCCTGAAAGACAACGACATGCTGCTGGAAGCCACCAGCTTCACACAGATGTGGGGTCGGTGGTTTGACCCAAATCAACTTGAGCGATGCTCAAGCAAATGTTTTTGAGCCAATCTTACAGTGAACATGTGCAGGCGGGTTACTTTAGCACGAATCAACAGTTGCTCAAGCACAAGTTCATGTACCTGCCCTGCAGACATTTCTTCCCTTGCTTGCATTTAATGACATCCTCAGCTGGCATCTTTGAAAAGTCAGTAATGCGGCGGTGGCGCTCAAGCATGTTGTTCCACAGACGCTGCTTGGTGTGAACAATGGGCACTGAGAGAGTCATAGCCCTGAGGCCTGAGACACACCTGTAACGACGATTGGGGTTTTGGCTGCAGTGCCAGATCTCAGGAATGTCGTCGTAATGATTGGAAAGGATGCTTCGCCATTTCAGGCACTCCTCACACTGTAGCCACATGGGACCGCTGGCAATGCAGGAGGAAGAACAGACAATAAAACTTTGTCTATCGAGTTTAGAATTACACAAATTATTTTTATGCAAATGTTGCAAAGGACTGTGACGGAGATGATGAAAGACACAGAGAACTTGCTAACTAATTGTTTAACTGAAGGTGTATTTTGTGTTTCATGACCACTTCCAGTTTGGAAGTGTTTTTTCTCTCTGCCTCAATAGTCTCAGGTTACAAACCTTTTCGAAATGCAGCAGATGGATATCAACTTACATTTTAATTCAGATTTTTGCATATCTTTTGAAGACTTTAGCTATTTGCTCATAATGACGTTTGATTGAGAAGTCTCTTGGTGGTGGTGTTGTTGGTGGTTCTCTGCTAATCACAGAAAACAAAATTGACACTCACTCATCGTTGAGCTTCTCCTCTTCATCTTGGTTTCCGTCCACAGCGTTGAAGGCTCGCTCTTTGGCCTGCTTTTCGGTTACCTCCCTCCAGTACTCATTGAGTTTTATGCCCAAAGCACTGAGGGTGAGTCTTAAAAGGGAGAAAGAATCAAATCCAAAACAGGATTTACTGAGCCGCTCTTCATTGAAGAACAAACATCAGGACTTCAGCTCTAATTCAATATACCATGCTTTCATGTGGGCTATGTTATGTCTTTGTAAAGCTCACATCATTGCTATTCCACTCTCGTGCTGCCGGAACTCTTGTACCTGTACTCTTTGGTGTATTCAAAGTCTTGCTTGTTGTGGGCCGGTTTGAGAAAGTTACACTCAATGACACCAATGACGCCGACTCCTCCCCTCAAGCCGGAACCCTGCCAGACATGGAGACACGGGACGTCTTGGCGGTGGGCCGACACCGGTTGTAATTTTGATGTTGTGCACTATAGTGTCATGTTCCTTCACCTTCAGCTGGCAGCCCACTTTCTCATAGGCCTTGATGAGTCGGTTCTTGTGGTACATCATCATGCCGTAGTGATCCTTCTTTTTGGGGATGAGCCCAAAAGTCACTTTCACCCTGTCTTTCTGACAGTCACCAGTCAAGGTAGACAGAGTAATGTGGCCTGAAACCGGTGTGCGGCCTAATGCCATGCAAGTCTATTGGGTCAAAAGTCCACTTTGTCCTAGAGACATGGGGCCACTTGCAGGTTCATTGGGATCCCTCAAGACACAGCCACGTCAAATTTGGGGCTTCTAGCCCATGAGGAACCCCGAAACCCTAACCCTAATTCCAGCAGTAACCCTAACCCTAATTCCAGCCTTATTGCTAACCATAAGGCCATGCAAGTCTATGGGGTAAAAAGTCCACTTTGTCCTAGAGACATGGGGCCACTTGCAGGTTCACTGGGATCCCTCAAGACACAGCCACGTCAAATTTGGGGCTTCTAGGGGGGCATGAAAAATTTTCTTCCTCCAAGGTGGGGCGTGGCAGAGAAAGTTTTAGAGCCACTGGTGTAACCCATGAGACCCCCTGGAAGCCTCTAAGCAAATTTTAAGACCTAGCTACCTATCTAATATTAAGTTTTTTCAAATATTATTCACATTTTTTCTTTGCCAAATGGAACTTTTTGTGCGTGTGTTTGTGTATATATATGTTGTTATGAAGACTGTCATGCATTGCATTGATGACATTTTGTAAGGTTATTATAGGCCATTTTAAGGAAATTTAGATTGGTATTATTGAGTAACAATCAGGAGAATGGGGACCCACCTGAATATTGACGGGTATTTGGCAGCCTGAGACCAAGGTTCAACAGATGAGCAAACATACAGACGGTGTAAGGAAAGGATACACTGAATTGAGGGTTATAGACATCATGCTCAATGTACATCAGCCTCTTTGATATCAGTTTGGCCATAACCTTCTTTCCCCTCAGAATGATCTGAGTCCTTGGCTTCAGGTACAAGATGCTGAGGTATTCCTGAGGCACACAGGGAAAAAAAGGGTTATTTAATGTCCATAACACACACACACACACACACACACACACACACACACACACACACACACACACACACACACACACACACACACACCATTGCAGACACCACCCACTAATGCATGAAAAAAAAAATAATAATAAAAAGAAACTTATGTGAGTCTCAGACAGCGCTTTTGTTTGTTTCTGTCTAGGCGCCTTCTTTGTCAGAGGAAAAAAATGTAAAGGTGTGAAAAATTCTTACAAAAACAACAGCAATTGCCGGTGCAGCCAGAATATCAGGTTCAGTTGGAATATGTCGACTGTGGCTTTAGACACTGTGGGACAGCTATTGATTACCTTTACACTCTACTCACCCTGAGGCTGTACTGAATCTCTGTGACGTTCAGCTCTGCTCTGTAGGTCCTGCTGGCCTTCAGATCCTTCATCAACTCCTGGATCTGGATCTGTGGCAAGCGGAAGTCGCCCTCGTCGCTCTCAAAGTCAATCTCGGTCTTGCCATCCATGCCCCTTCAGGTTGATCAGCACAAAAGCTGTTTTATTATAGTTTTTGTTATTTTCTTCATGTTATCTGGATGATAAATAATATAATAATGGAATATAACAGCTGGATATTTTTTCTCATTTAACTTTGTTTGCATTCTTCAGTTGGACTCTATTCAGCACATATTTCTTTCTTATATCGTATGTATGGTGTTAGCACTGGAAACAGCAATGCCCTTAGTCACAGCAGCAGCACCTTGCAACCAGCACCACTACATGAAGTTCACTGACACATACAGTGGGCCAAAAAAACTATTTGGCAGCCACCGATTCTGCAAGTTGTCCCACTTAAAATGATGAGAGAGGTCTGTCATGTTCATCATAGGTACACTTCAACTGTGAGAGACAGAATGTAAAAAAAGAACCCAGGATATTACACTGTATGATTTTCAAATAATTTATTTCTATAATGGTTGTCAATGCCAGAGGTCAGACTTGTCCTGTAGGTCTTCACCAGGTTTGCACACACTGTAGCTGGTATTTTGGCCCATTCTTCCTATCTCTATGACAACGTAGTGTGTTACTAAGTAACCTAGTAAGTAAGTAACCTTTGTTACTGTGGTCCTACCTCTCTTCAGGTCATTGACCAGTTCCCCCCTGTGCAGTTTTGGGCTGTTTCCGCACCACTCTCAAGATCATTTGTACCCCACCAGGTGAGATCTTGCATGGAGTCCCAGGTTGAGGGAGATTGTCAGTGATCTTGTATTTATTCCATTTTCTAATAATTGCTCCAACACTTTATCTCTTCTTACCAAACTGCTTGCCTATTGTAGATTGGCTCATCCCAGTCGTGTGCAGGTGTATAGGGTGTGGACATGTGTATTTTATACAGATAACAAGTTCAAATGGGTGCCATTAATACAGGTAAGGAGTGTAGGATAGAAGAGCTTCTTAATGAAGAAGTAGCAGGTCTGTGAGGGCCAGAATTCTTGCTTGTTTGTATGTGCTAAAAACTTATTTTTTGCAACATTATACAAATAAATTCTTTGAAATTCACACAATATGACTTTCTGGATTTTTTGTTTCTGTCTCTCACAGTTAAAGTGTACCTATGATGAACATTACAGACCTCTCTCATCTTTTTAAGTGGACCAACTTGCAGAATCAGTGGCTGCCAAAATACTTTTTTGCCCCACTGTATCATCTTTGTGGCTCGGACCTTGCAACAACAACCTGCATGCAACAAGACAATCTGAGGGACAAACATCAGGCTATCTTCGCTACGCTGAGCACTCACATCAGATGAGTGGTGGCATTGAAGTAGAAGGTTAACTCCTAAAAAAGAAAATGAGCTTGGTTTGAACCTGCGGATGTTCCAGATCAATATCTTGGTGCCTTTTTTGGAAGGGATGGAGTCAAAGTGCGCATGGATCTTCTCCAGAGAGTTTACTATGGAGTTTTGGAGGATTGCTGATAGACTCGCCTCCGAGTCCTCTGTTGTTACCAGACACTGTAGCAATCTATTAAGGCCACAATATTACAACGCTTTGCACAGAAAACAAGGCAAAACAAACAAGACACGGCATAATTAGACATTTCTGTACGTTAAAATTTCCCTCATATGGCTCGGTTTTTCATGAAGGATATTGGTTTGTTGGCTAAAGGGAACGATGGGGATGATAACAGCCTGGGCCTTGATGTTCTCAAGGTAGGTCTGAGACAGCAAACCCACAGACTGGCTGCCACCGTTCTTGGTGAAGATGAGCGCGTCGCGGCCGAGGCGCATGGAGCCAGACTTGAAGCCATTGCCATACACACCGACGGCCATCTGACCAAGTTTTGATGAACCCTTTTCTGTGAAACCAAAGCTGGACAGCAGTGACAAAGAGGAGGGGAGGAGACAATGAGGTCAGGATGCAAACAAGACCCTTAAAATTACACATCTTGAAATCTCCTGTGAAATTTATTTTTTTTTATGACGATTTGCACCTCACCTGAGCATCTTGTGCAGTTTGTTGGGAGTCATGCCGCAGCCGTTATCAGTGTACGTCAGACAGAGGTGACCGCTTTCCTCCACCAAATCAATCCACATCTGTTTTGCATACACGCCAGGGTCTGATGCGTTGTCTAAAGACACCAGATGGTAGAAGGAAGGTTGCTATCGGTCTTGCATGAAAAAAGCAAAAACAAAGATAAAAAACAAAAGCTCAGGGTCACGGCCCAGAATTATTACTGGATTGCTGGGTCTCTCTGTTCTATCCTTACAAACATTAGTTTCAAAGTTGAACAAAATGTTTGCTGCTACACTGCGGGAGCTGGTCTTGCAAAATAAGATTTTGTATATAGAGATTTTTGTAATAAGAATTCAGTGGTAGAATTCCTTTTTTTTTTTTTTAAATCCCTTTTTGTTTTTTTAAAAAAAGCAAATGTGTGGAGTCCACCTCCGCTTGTGCTTTCGTTCAGGAAATGTCCTTGGTCTCTGAAAGCTTTGTGGGGGGAAAAGGCAACTCAGATAACATGTGCCAGAATTGTATCTAGTATTTAGTGATCCTCCCTTGTGTTTTCCAACACTGAGGTAAGAATATCTGACTGAGGTGCTGATAAGGGAAATAACTGTTGCTATGAGAATAATGAAAAAACAGCAGAACACAGCGCTGCATTCTAACCTTGAATTAATACATCTTCAAAATGTGTATATTGTATCTGCCTGATGAAGAGCACATGGAAAGTGTCTGGAAAAATGGAGGTGTTTAAGAACAAGATTTTATGCATTGTCAGCCTGTGCCTGGAGTAGGGAGCAGTGTTGGTGTAATACACTGATATACAGTGAGTGCATCTGGAAGGAAATAGATTAAATTAATTTCCCACCCTTAAATTTCTACACACAAGTCATAATGACAACGTGGGGAAAAAAAGTTCTGAGATTTTTTTGGCGATCAAAGAACAACCAATGGATTTAGAGCACTTCAATGCGAAACACCGCAGAGAAATCTGCCGACGTTGACACGCAGAGACCGTCTGGCTGTCGCATGGAGCTCAGATCTTCGTCACTGTGACTGAACGAGGGACCCCAAAAGATGGAAGGACGACGAGCTGGTCCTCTGTCTCATCATTAGTGACATTGTTTAATTCCATTGGATGAGCTGAAAATTGCCACTTGTCCCCCCGACCGCCACACCTTTTAATTATGCACATAAGACAGAAGAAAAAAAAAAAAAAAAAAAAAAAGAGAGATAGAGATTGAGAAGTCCTCACCTACTAACTCTGCCACCGCACTAAAGGGCCAAATGTGACTGGTAGAGTTGCTGTTCAGGAAGGAAGGACTCATCTTGAGGGCAGGGAATGGAAAAAACAAAAACAAAAACAAAAGTCGCGCTTTTTTTTTTTTTTTTTTTTTTTTTTTTAAAGACAATCGCAGGGCAAAACATCAGTCACAGATACAAAAACATGCCGTATGCACGAAAGGATAAAGAAAATACGTACCGAACTCAGTCGAATCCCATGCTCGCTCAGCCTCGCCATGTTTGCGACTCGCTGTACTGCGCTGCTTGCGGTTTGATTTTTCTCTCCTCCGTTGCGCGCGGCCAGACAGGCATCCAGCCAGGCATCCAGCCAGGTGGGAGGTTCCGCACCTGAGCTCTGAGGTGCTTGATCACCGTGGCAAGTGGGAAAAGTGAATCTTAGGTGCTCCATCAGCTCAACAGCGTCCACTGCCGGTTATAATTCTTTCCCCGTGGATATGAAACCTTGGAACATAACTTTTGATCCTTCCGAATACCACGTGTTATGATTGCGCCTTAGAAGACGGACTGCGGCGTGTGTTGTTCATATCATTCCAATTCGAATTGAACACCAGCCAGCGTTTAACTATCGTGCTTGGACGCTTACCACCCACCGTGCGTCAGCTCAAACTGATGCGTTACACGCCATCCTGACAAAACCTGTCTGACCAGTGATGCAGATTTAAACTTCGTGAGCGGTGTCTCCGCGACAGGCCGAGTTTCACTGGTTCGTTTTTTCTACTCTGGCTCGATCACGGATTAGCGATCGGATGTCCTCCACAGTCCCAGTCCTGGAGAGCAACACTGGGCTGTGATGAGATGGGTGGATGTGCAACCAGCATTTCTGCAGCAACCGTGCAAAGCTGTCATGTCAGTTTGGAATATCCGAATCTTGCAGAACATATGAACTTGGAACCTGGATGAAGACGGTTCTGAAGATAAACGGGGTTCTTACTGGGTAATAGAATGGCGCCCATTGATGCGTGCGTGTACGTGCATGAATGAGTGAATAAACGGCTTTGTGAGGTGCTTTGGGTTACCATGGAGATGCTGAAAAGCGCTATATAAATGCAGTGTGTTTAGCATTTACTGTCTAAAAGGAGCCAATTTATATATATATATATATATATATATATATATATATATATATATATATATATATATACATATATATATATATATATATACATATATATATATATATATATATATATATATATATATATATATATGTATATATATTTATATATATAATTATTTTTTTCTTCTATGGATGACAAAACATTTTAAAGATGGAATAAAACAATTAAAGAACAAACAAAAAGAGAGAGAGACTTTTTCAAACACCCCCCCCCCCCTTTTATTGGCAAATTCATTGTTAGTACAATAATCTAATTCTTGGTCGCATGAAAGAGGCCCCATCTCTGGTCCCCAGTCTTGGAACGTCCTAGTTTTTCCCTCCATCCGTTTACTATTGCCAAGTAGTCCTCTTCGGAGAATTCCTGCAGGTGACGAAAACAAAATAAAAACAAACAAATATGTGGATATGTCAGCCAATCGTCAAACCGCAACCAGAGTTTCAGCCTATATGCAACAATGACATCAATTTGAGTCGATGGCAACAACATCCACTCTGAATTTTCTTTTGATGATGAGGTTTTACTACAATAGGGGCATGACTTCCAAAGATAAACTGTGCTAAACCGCACATACTAACCTCAATGAACTCCTCCTTGATGGCCTCTGCTCTCTTTAACTCTGTCTCAATCACTTCGATGAACTGAACTGTTCGATCTTCTGCCCGGACGTTGCAAAAACCAGCTTCCTCAAGGAGCTGCAGGAGAGAAAAGGGTGAAGACTTTTGTTGGAGATATGAACGATTCTTTCACATGGACCAAAGGCCACATAGTGTGTGCCTGTATCTAGGATTGTTGAATTCCATCAGCGTTGCGAGGCATTAACATTTCTGTTTTATTTGCACAGCGGCTTCTTCTAAAACAGGTTTAGCCAAAAGGTAAACAAGAGGAAATAAACAATACAAGCAAACAATAGAAAGCAGTGGTGCCAACAGTTTGAGACAAGGAGTGGTGCATCAGTGCAGAAATTCCACAATTATGTTTTCTTTCCAAAAAACCCAGAGAAAGCGAGGAAACATACATAATAAAAGACAGGTAAATAAATAAAAACAGATTGAAAGTTTCACATTAAAATTTAAAAAAAAAGCATTAACATAAAATACACATAAAGATTACATGATTGATCGTTTATGATTAAAAAACTCAGAATTTGAAGCCCTGTTAAATCCTTAGCAGCAAAGTAGAAGGATTGCGCTGCATAGTGAAAGCAGAGGAGAGCGACACTGAGAGCTGAAATTAACTTTCTAGCGGCCTCTGGTGGACAAGAAAGTTAAATACATTGCCACGATTTAGATCATGCAATGTTTGCTAAGTGCCGTCATTGATTTTTTTTTTTTTTTTGTATGTTGAAGGCTGAGATTTACAGCGCTGATCTATTACATTGAATACAAAATGAACAACGAAGCCTGATACGGCTGCGGTGCACCAGTGGCAGGCACTGGGTTGTGTGTTTACCTTGCCATATCTAGAGGGTGTGTAGAGGATGTAGCCTCTCTGTTTGACATAGGCGTCAAACACTGGCGTCCAGGGCTTCTCCCCACAGCAGTAGTCGCTAATCAGCAACTGGCCACCGGGCTTTAACCACGACTGGACACGGCAAAGGAAAAAGGGGATGGATAGGAATTCAGCAGGTGGGAATGAGTAAGTACACAATCACCGAGGGGTCCACAGGTAAACATGCTAGTGTAAAGTGTAGAAAGTGTGAGAAAAGGCGCACGTGGAAGCGTTTGAACAGCTCCAGCTTGTCGTCTATGTGCAGGATTGTGTCTCTGCTGTAGATGACGTCAAAAGAACCTTCTGGGAACGTCCTCCTGGTGGCGTCGGCCACTTCGAACTGGACCTGATGCAAAGCACACTGCAGTGAATGAATAGCTTTAACGGTGGATTTAAGTGAGCTAAATGAGTGAGGTGATGATGAGACCCACTGATGGCAGCTTCTCACTGATGGCCCTGTCCAAGGCGATGTTCACCATGTTTTCTGACAGGTCCAGGCCCAGCACTTCCACTCCAAAACTCTGAAACATGCCGTAAGCGTCCAGTCACCAAGGTCCTTTCAATTCCTCTTATACATTTCTGGCCGTGGGCCAGGTTTCTTTCCTCTCACCTTTGCCATGTAGAAGTCTCCTCCACCAATGCCACAGCCAACATCCAGAACCTTCTGTCCAGACTTCAGGTTCAACATGTCCACAAATTCCTGTTTGCGTGAAAAAAGTTTTATTTTACTTTGATGCCAAAAAACTGGTTGAGAATATTTTCAGTCTTTGTGCAATAATATAAAGGACTAGCATTAAGATGCTGCAGGGAACAGTCATGCACCAATGTGTTTTTAATATTTTTTGTTCACATTATGGAACATCTTTGGTAAAAGTATCCACAGTATTTCCATTTTCTGATCTTTGTCTTTCATATCAGACTCCGCGTGGAGCTCCCTTGCACTCTTGAATATCAAAAGAACTCAACAGAAAAGTGAACTTCAGAAGTAGGTACTTTAAATTGGAAGTAGTAAAGCAGCACGGAAATGAATTAACAACCAACACTCTGCTGCTGCCAACTCCTTCACGCAGGAAATGGTAATTGCTGTTAACTTGCAATATTTCTTTCTCATGACAAATTGAGAGGCAATTTCTTTTTTTATTTGTGTGTCTTTCGACCAGATAGCTACCTTGGTGGTGCAGGGCCCACCCGTGCTGACGTAACCAGCTCCGAACATCTTCTCGTAGCGCAGGATCCCGCGGTTGGTGTACTGCTGGTTGTCCAGGAACTGCTGGAACGTGGTGAATCCGTTCTGGGTGTCTGAGGAGCGCTGAACCTTCTCCAGGAGCCAGCAGATCTGGTTTGGATTGTTTTTCATCTGGGAAAAGATACGGCAGGCTGTCGGGAGAACACCAAGGCGATGAGGGTGCCCCCTGGTGACTGGGGGTTTTCGTCTAAGAATTAAGGAGAGCCGGAGGACTCTACCTCAATGTAAGTCTGAACTTTCTTTTTCAAGATGATGTCAAAGCCAAACTTTTGCCCCTTCTCTGGCACGTCTTCCACTGCTGTGGACACTATGTGGCTGTACTGTGCATCTGTGCGGTAGCAGGTTGGGTTGAAGTCCCTCTTTGAGTCACCTGGAAGAGAGTTAGAAAGGACAACAAATCCATCTCATCTTCCTTCCCAAAAATGTTCAGGAAGACACAAACCTTTAACCACATCTAATTTATTGTTGTTCGTGTTGTTTTTTTTCGGTCCAGTGTTTAGATGCTGCTGCTGTCCGGCTGTGCGCTGATTACCTGAGCGGTGGTTGCAGGACTCTCTGAAGAAAAGGAAGCCGCCAGGCTTCAGCCAGCCCAGCATCCTCTCTATGAAGCTCTTGAGCTCCTCTTCGCTCAAGTACATCAGCAGCCAGTTAGAGAAGATGAAGTCAAAACTGAAAAAGATTTAAGTGGACAGACTTGTACTGCAAGTCAGGAAACTTGAATGTGATCGTGCTGAATCATCTCATTGTCGACCAAACTGAAATCCATCCGGCAGTGCTCGGACTCGTGCCCATCCATTCTAAACTGGGGCAAATATCTGAACACACACCTGTTCTTGGGCAGATCCAGCTTCGTGACGTCCGCCTGGATGAAGGAAGCGTTGCTGTGGTGACCGTTGTTCTTCCTGTTCTTCTCCACAAAGTTTTCCATGAAATCCACGGCAGTAACATGTTTGGCTTTGGTCAGCAGATGGCAGGTGTAGCGGCTGCAGAAACGAATGGAAACACTTATTGCCAGTTAGATTCAAGACTTTTTGATTGATTTATTTCCATTACTGAGGGAAAATGTGGAGCTTAAAAGTCTCTGGGTCAAAAAACAAAACAAAACCCACGACCCACAACAACAAATGTGTTTCTATTGACATTCTCACCCGATGCCAGCTCCCAGCTCCAGTATTGTGGAACCGGCCAAGGAGGGCAGCATGGAGAGGATCTCTGGCAGCTCATTCTGTGTCAGCTCTTGAGCACGAGAGTCCAGCATCATCTCCTCCACGGTGGCACCCCTGGAGTGCTCCTTCCAGAACTCTGTCATGTTTGTGCGGACTGAGAAGGACACAGGTGACAAAATTTTGATTAATCTAAAGGTAAAAACAGTCAGTAACCAAAACCAGCAGAATACCTGAAAATGCAGGGTTGTGACTGTTGATTTCAGCACAGACAATATGACAAAATCCATTTTTAAGTGTGTGATAATTAGTTTGGGTTATCTGCTTTATCATAATTGAAACAGAATACACAAAGCCATAGAGAAAACGACTTAAGATTTTGGGAAACTTGTTTACAAATGTAGGGCCTGGATTTGTCTAAATATTATCCAATTTATATGATTATTGTAAAAAACGATTTGCTCAAAATCATAAATCATAAAAAAAAATACAATCGTGCTGTTACAGAAAGTAAAAGAAAACACTCTCAATTAAATAAAATGTGTTTTGAATGTAAATAACATTTCTTTAGTTTGTTTCATAAGCGTTTACATAAAGAGAGGTTTTCACCTTAAATACATCTGGAATAAAGGTCAAGGACAACTGGCTGTCAATTATTCATTGGGTTGCTCGGGAAGAAAAAAATAAAAGTTTATCTAAGATTTACAATGTGTACCTTTAATAACTCACATACACACTGTCCAAGCAAATATCTGACCTTTTTTTCTGATTCAAGTTAACCATTAGACAAACACAAGCCTTCACATGTAAACAACACATTGTTAATAAAGTTAAGTGCACTGACTCCCATGTGTTTGTGACACGATAGTGGTCAGTTCTGAACCTCCAGACACATTTTCTAGTATTTTTTTCTCACTGAAGCCAAATGTTACCTTTACAAAGAAAGGCCTGACAATTCTCAACTGCAAGACCAAGACTGTAGAAAACACCAAAACAATTGTTAAATGATGTAATTTGGCTTCTATAAACGGAAAAAAAGTACTTTAAAGTCTTAATGCTTTATACTGAGAACCTGCACTGACAATAAATACTGTGGTCACTTTCTGATCCTCAGTATTGGTTCTTCACCCATAAAAAAAGCACGTCTAGACTACTGAACTAGAGTGACAGTTTGTCAGCCCATATGTTGTTAATTTCCAATTACTAATAATATGTGTGTATATATATAAATAAATAAAGTGCCAATAAATGCATAATAATTAAATAAAATGCTTAAAAGCATCAGAATAGAACAAATTAAAGTGAAATTGGATATATTTTGGTTAGTATTCTCCAAGTTCTTTCTATTAGAAAAAGGAAGCAAATGTCGAAATGTAATAATAATAAATTAATAAGTAATAACAATAAAGAATAAACAAAAACAAAACAAAACAAAACAAAAACAAAAACAAAACACAAACGTGCCCTTTACTAATTAATTCCCCACATGTTGCCTTAATCCACCTTCCGAATAGCAACACTGGGGCAGACAGACAAAAGGTGATGTGACAGCAGCCCAGTCCAGTCACTGACACATTCCACACAGTGAGCACAGTAGGATTACTTCCACCAGCTGCACAGAGCGCAGCACCGAGCGACATGTGGCCGCTGCAGGGAAAAACACTTCGCCTCCCAAACCTTCCAAAAGCAGCAAAAAAAAAAAAGAAAAGAAAAAAGAAGAAGAAGAAGAAGAAGCCCAAATCACTCAATCTCCTGCTCATACCTTTATCCATGGCGATCTTTTCTTGGTTCACAATTAAAAAAAAAGATTACACAACTATGTCTATGCGGACTAGCAATCAACAGGTCAATTTCAAATCCCGCCTACAGGCACAGACACCACTGACAGAGTGCGGCGCGGGGTCTCACCCGTCGAGGTGCCTCCTTAAATAACGCGGGGCCGCTCCGTGGGAGTGACGGGGCCCTGCCTCGGCTCGGACATCGACCACCGAACTCACCTCGTTCGGTTTCTGCTGACGCGCGCAAGATTTTCGGTCGGTGCAACCGCACGCGTCGGTTACATCACAGCGCCGCGCGAAGCTCGCGCCTCAGTGGAGGCGGGGCTAAGCGACCGGTTGTTTTCCTCCTCCTCCTCCTCCTCCTCCTCCTCCTCCTCCGAGCAGCTTTACCCTTCACGTACTATACAACAACTATGGGGTTTGAGGGGAGGGGTGGGTGATGGAGAACGTCGCTTGTTTGAATGTGTCAACGTGGTTACGAAGGAGAAGAGCAAAGAGACGGGGGGGTAAACATATTAAACATATTAAGAATGTTGAGGGAAAGGGGAGGACGCAGTCAAGGCAAGTGAATAAAATAAACATTGCAGTTTAGCGCAAAAACAATCTGACGAGGTTGATGTTCTACAGAGACTCGCTGATGTTTGGCAACGATACACCCCCCATTGCAAAGTTATTGAGTAACACGTGTTTAAAAAAGTTCTGTAAAAAGTGAAGTTATACTCACTTTAAAAAAAAAAATGTAGAACGTTGGCAGGGAGAGTTCTATGCCAACGTTCTACATTTTTTTTTTTTTTTTTAGATAATAGCAAAAAAAACAACAACCTTGAAATTTACCTTCTTTGTGTCCCTGCTGGTGGACAGATTCTCTTAGATGGTTCTTTGCTGCATTTCCACATCTACTTTAAAAGCAAATGTATTTAACGGCAGTGTATTAGATGTTAGCTGTCATCCAGTCAACTCCCCCCCCAGACGGTCCACTGCAACAAAACAAGAAAAAACGGTTCCCAGTTTAGGCTTTGGCTAAGACCTGCACCTGGAAAAGAAGTGTTTCCACCAAGGCCCTGCAGCTGCAGGAAGGTTTTTCCAGAAAATGGCACATTGACCGCACTGTGGTTCCCTGCTTAAGATGATGTTTTATTGTTATTATTTGAAGAGGACAAACACATGGCTGCCGTGAGATGGACTTGGACCAACGCAAGGCTGCAGGTGTTGTCACTAACCAGTGACAGTAAGGACTGAGGTATTTGTGCTATTTGTGACACCACAAAGGGCTGATTTCACCAGAACCTTTCTTAAAAGTGCATTGAGCAAGCCATTCAAGTAAAGGATGGACCTTTTGCACATCTACAAGTTAATTCACAGGCTAGAAACATTATTTTAGTGTTAGGCATGGGTAATGTTTTGCATATGATGGGGATTTTAAGAGCACTTAGTCAGTTATGTAGTAAGGATGGCTTGGGAAAGTTTTCTCTTAAGACCAAGAAATGGATGATGACTGATGCTCACCACTTTGAACTTGTGGAAAAAAGCCCAGGCAAAGCATAACTGTACTGTGGCTGTTATAGGTGGAACACACCTGCCGAGGCCAGGAGTGCACTTGGAGTACAGAGGGGTGAATAGAGAGGCATTAAACATAACAGCTCAAGTGGATGCTGATAGTTCTTCATTTTAAATGAATAAATACATATGGTTGATGTTCCAAAGAGCCGGTATGAGAAGTTTATCTTCCCGCTAAATCCATGAGCAAACCTCATGGATTTTCTCATGGATTTTGTCCATTTTCATACCCGTTAAAATCAAGTGTGTGCCAGTGTGACCCTTCATCAGTTAATTTTGTCTGTCAACCATGTCTTTTATTGACCTGCTTGCCTGCAGTTTATGATAGACATACTGATACTGACAGCTGTGGACATATTCTCTAAAAGGTAGGTTGCGGGTCAGCTTCCAGTTGGACTTTAGTCTTGTGTCCTGATGTGGCTCCAGAATGTGCAATAAGAAAAAAGATGATGCAATCTTTGCTATCTGAGCTGGAAAAAAACATGTGTTAAAAATGAGAGAGTCACTCTGCAGAGTTTTTTGGTCATTAATGTAAAATGAGCACAATGAACAACTACATTTTTTTTTTTAGATTGGCACTTGGATCGATCTGTCTCGATATCGGAACAACACATTTAGTATTTCTGTCCGAAGCCTAATTTGCTCCCTTCCCATGCCACATTTTTTAAATGATTTTGAATTTTGATTTAAAAAAAAAAAAAAAAATGAAGTAAGTAAATTAAATGTGCTTGATTTATGCATTTATTTTTCTTTGCCTTGGGCTTTTGTCACAAGGCATCCTCCATTACAAAGTTGCTGTGTGAACGTGTTGGTGCTGATTTCCCACACACTCCTGCTGCCACATGCTGGGTAATGAGAGAAGGAAGACTGAACATATACAAATACAGATTTGTTAAGTTGTTGTTCAGTATTGCCCTTATGTAACTATACACACTATGACTGCATCACCACACATGTCGAACATGTAAAGTGCTCTGATTGCATTGAATGTCATGACTGTGTGCACTGCCGCCGCTGTTTGTCCAAGATTGAATGAATGATTGACACAGAACCTCAGAGAAAACTGATTCTTTTGACTAAAATGTGCGTTTGCTTCAGTGCGATACTCTCTGTTAATATACATTTCTAACATGAAAACATAAAATGGAAAAATACACAGGAAAGTCAAGACAAAATGGTTGGTTAGTGTTAACAAATTGTACATGCAAAATAAATGAATAAATTGAATAAATAAAAAATAAATAAACAAACATTGCTGTAATATAGAAATGACCTATCTAAATTGCCTGTTGTCAAACTTAGTGCGCCAGTGAAAAAGTGAATGTGTAATCAAGGGTAAGCATGACCTTTGCTGCAGTTCCAACACAACCACATCCAAAGTTCACCATGTCCACACTGAGCCGCATGAGGCGCATTTGTTGGTGATGATTCATGAAGCTCGGATCGACAAGTAATATCGCGATAATTACATATAAATAAGCAACAGTATTTTTAAAATTGGAATAGACAAAATTATTCAGTAAACTTGGTTTTTGTTGACTTTGAGGTTACACGAGAACACAGATGTTGGGTGCGACTTGCAAATCAGATTCTTGAGTTGAAAAGTTCTCGATTGGTCTATTTTAAACTTTAAAACACCAAATTCAATTAAAGTAAATCAAATCACATATTTCATTCAGATTTGCATGTGAGTCGTTCCAAATGTTTCAGAAACGCTCAAGTGTCATTCAGTAACAACATAACACAAACCACAATCTTTTAACATGTGTAATCACTAACCAGAACCAGTTTAATTTGGCTCCTGCAGGTACTTCACTGTTCCAAGGGGAAATTACTTGTCGGTCAAATGTACATCAATGATGCAAGTGCAAGTCTGCAGAGACAATACAAAGGACAATGCACTCAACACTCGCAAGGAGTGACTCAACTCATAATGTGGATTAAAACTATCACTGACCACTGATGAGACCTGCTGAAAGAGACACAGAATAAAAGAAAATAAACCTGAGACTAGAATTTACCGTCCAGATCTCAATTCCGGGATTTCATCCCTTCGCTGTCGTTTGAAGGCAGCATTTCAAGCGCAAGTAAAACAGTTGGTGCCTCGGATCTGATGAAATGTTCTCTGCTTCGTGGACTGACCGAGATTTGAACAGATCTTTGTGATCTGTTCAGACTGATGCAGTTTGGTGGCAGCGGTGATGGTTCCCCCCTCTCTGTTCCGTTCTGCCTATGTAGCTCTGCCCAACCAGGAGTTGATGCCAGAAGTTAAAACACTCTCAACAAATGTCTGAAGCAATGTACTGCAGAGATGAAAGGAAGCCAGCTCCAGAGGATTCTTTTTTCCAAACCATTTTTTAAATTTTTTTATTATGGGTTCTCTATGTGAATTCCACTTTAACTTATGTTAATTGGGATCTTGGGATTCATCCTCAGTAACGCACTGCTTCTGCTGATGGCTGTCAGGCAGGATGACTCTGTCCCTTAAAATCTAAGGGTGGAGTTAAAGGTCAGATGTAAATGTCCATGTAGAATTAATAATTTTAATCGCTTCATGTCACAGCCTCTGAACACAAACAGATCACATAGATCTCCCACAGTGGGGAGAGGGTCTGCGGCTGAGGTTGGAAATATTTACCCCTCTACCCTAAAGACAAGATCTTTCCACACGCTGGCACAGAATGACTGGCTGCTATCTGAAGGCGGCTGCCTATCATGATGTGCGCAAATGAGAGAAAATAAACAACGCTATCGGCTGATTTCCCTTGAACTGTGATTGGTAGAGAAAGTCACACCACCGGCCTTTTACTACCACTTGAATGTAAGGTGATCGTGCAAGGTGGACGCTAATTTACTCACAAAGTATTCAGCCACGATTACACACACGTTTTAATGAGCTTGGAATGTGTTGTGAAGGCTAAATCTGAGGGTGCAGTGAATACTTGGGAGATGACTGAATGTTGCGCAGGTAAACGCACTGTCATTTCTGTCCACTAGATGTCAGAAACGACACAACAAATGATGGCGACCGCCACAAGCGACGGCTAAAAATAGGACATGATAGTTGAGTCACTTTTTGTTAATGCAGTGTTTCTCAAAATGGGTGGCGCGCCCCCTAGGGGGCGCAGAGTCACGTTAATTTTTCCACGGCGGAACAATTAACAAAAAGGGTTCAGTAGGTTGTAGCTAAGCAAAACGCTGCTCAGGTACACAGGATGGACAAATATTTGACAGGGATGTAATGAAAGAATTCAGGAGTCCGGCGGTGGCCACTGTTCTTTGTTGTTGGGCACTTTTGGCTGTAGAATCGTTCCGCGAGTAGCTGGCAACCCTATCTAGACCACAGCTGCGAGTGAAAGCCAGAGGACAATGAACAGTTTTCGAGCGCTGATAGAATGTAATCAAAAATAGAAAAATTTTCTTCCTCCAAGGTGGGGCGTGACAGAGAAAGTTTGAGAACCACTGCCCTCATGCCATGCAAGTCTATGGGGTCAAAAGTCAACTTTGTCCTAGAGACATGGGGCCACTTGCAGGTTCATTGGGATCCCTCAAGACACAGCCACGTCAAATTTCGGGCTTCTAGCCCATGAGGAACCCCAAAACCCTAACCCTAATTCCCGCAGTAACCCTAACCCTAACCCTAATTCCAGCCTTATCGCTAACCCTGATGCCATGCAAGTCTATGGGGTAAAAAGTCAACTTTGTCCTGGAGACATGGGACCACTTGCAGGTTCATCGGGATCCCTCAAGACACAGCCACATCAAATTTGGGGCTTCTGGCCCATGAAGAACCCCGAAACTACTCCTACTTTTTCCCTGGCGGCTTTTAGGAGTTTCAGGAAGCTCGAATTGCACGTCTTCACTAAGCACTGTTAACACAGGGCTAACTGTGAGGTTTTCTGGAGATCTATGATGTCCTCTGGTTGTGTGTGGCTGCCCCACAGGACTCCATGGTGAAAAATAAGCATCTGAAAGTGGGGGCTTTTACTTTGACTCGTGACTTACAAAAATTTCCCTTGAGTGACTTCAACAGGGTTTTCATTGGATGTCAGCTTTCCAATAAGTCCTTATTCAAATGTTGCATGATGAAAATAGCAGATGACTTCAACACACCGATACAATGTACCGTGAGCTTACAGACATCTTTCAATAGCGCCTGTGCGCAGGCCTCAGCCAGGTGTGATGACACTAATAGTGATATCACAGAGATATTCATGAGGCCTTTTCACACGAAAGAGGTTTGTTTTGTTGGGCGTGCAGCAGCCTCCCGTGGGAGCGAGGAGAATCTACAGACGGACGTTTTTTCTCTTCCGCAGCCGCTACGGCAGGCAGGGAGGCAAAGGAGGAAGCAATCTATGAGTGTGTGTGTGTGTCAATATGATATGGGGAAAAAGAAAAACAACCAAAGACGTATTAGATGCGCTTGCTTCTCTGGAGGATACAGAGTAATTGCACTTCACTTGATCCTAAGTGAATTGGAGTCATTGCCGGAAGGGAAAAAGCACATCTTGGGCCATGAAAGATTCATTGACAATCCTACGAACCACATCTTGCAGGTTTCCTTTCAGGTTGTCCTTTCTCATCTCAGCAGAGAGAATACATCAAGGTTGGTGGGGAATGTACTTATTTACCGATTTACTAGCAGGGCTTTCTTTTTCAAGATCACACACACACACACACACACACACACACACACACACAGTTGCTCTTCTTTAAAAGTAGCATCTTGATCTCAACTTGTTGTGTTCAACGCCAAGACTCATTCTCTCATCCCGTCGCTGCCGCCACCTCCTCCCCTTAACGCTGGGATTCCACCCAAGGACGCTAAACTTTTCCTCTGGATCTGATCTCTGCTCAGCGCTTTGAGCCGTCCTGCCGCGCTTTTCAACCTTGCTGTCAAGGACACGTGGAGGCACAAAGGAGCTGTCGATGTTCTCTCATGTTTTAAGGAGAATGTCTTCTTATTGTTGGGGGCAACGGGAAGTCTCTTACGTTTTTGAAGTAAACAGACCACTTTTATTTTTTTTGAAAGAAAGTTTCCTTGTTACCTCTCAGGTTGACTCTGCAAGACCAAATATGACATTCCAATGAAGTGAAAAAAAAAAACCATTGTCAGTCTCTACCTGTAAAACAAAGGAAAACACTTGAAATATTGTTATCTTGTGTTTGAAAGCAGCAGAAAGTGGCTGAATAGGGTCCTTTAAAGTCTCTCCACGTCTACGATGTAAATTCAATACGTTTCAATTTTCTGCTCAAACAAGTGCATACTGAAAGATACAACAGTGCTGCATTCAGAACTGAAATCTATTTCGTGTGACGTAGGAAGATCCCACTGACCAGCATTAGATGGCAGCACGCACCACCGGACACGTCATTGAGGACTGCACAATTAGGGACTGATGTCCCCGCATCTATTTTTGCCTTATTGCTTGGACTAAACTGAGCGAAGCCCGGGCTGCCGTCAGACACCATCAGCAAGCTTCTCTCTGCTTCAATCCTCCACCACCACCTGTTCAGCCACTTTTTAATTTACACCTTGAAACAAGACTCATCTTGAAGTTGCTTCTGATCCGGAATTAATTTGAGGATATTAATTTTCTCTTCCCTATCAGACTTTGCTTTTATTCATTAAACCTTTCAGGTCTTATTCTTCTTCTTTAAAAAAAAAAAAAAAAAAAGATAATTTTCTTGCCAGTCATCTTTTAAATATACATGGAAAATAGTTTGGCTGCCTGCCCGAGGATTTGATGGAAAGCTAAATGTGTTGAAGCAAACCTCTTTGCACCTCTTTATGTAATGAGAAATCATCTATAAACCTTTTATGTGTAACAGTTAAATGAGCAAAGCATTTTTGTTGATTCAGCCTTATAAATCTACTCGTAGGTTTCACTTGGCACTTTATTTGGCACTCACTACTTTACGTTGTCATCAAATGCTTCTCTTTATTTGGCACTCACTGACTTTAGGTTATCAATAAATGCTTTTCAAATCGTCCAGATAAAGGCTGAACTTGGCAGCGCGGTGTTGTTTATATTTTTAGGGCAGAAATGAATATTTATGAGCCAAAGTCTCCGGAGAAAACAAAAATAGTTTGCTGGCCTTTGTTTCAGTGACTTTTATCATCGTCCCTCTGGATTGTCAACACCCCGAGGGCCAACCCAGCCATAGCGGTGAACCATTTTGTATATCTGAAGGTCCCAAATTAAATGTGATTTAACATCAAGTCGTGCTAAAGATGCACAGATGCGCGATGCACACGCTGAAATTTTGGATGAGTGATAAATAAACTGCTGCAGGGCTCGGGGCCACCGGGCAAAAGTAATTACACAATCTGCTTAGGTGTCATCAGTACATAATGTCTGTGGTCGCTCAAACATGAAGGAGACCTTGAGGTGCCCGTGTGTGTGTGTGTGTGTGTGTGTTGTGTGTGTGTGTGTGTTTCTCATCGAGCCTGTCAAGTTGCTGTGAAGGTGTGGAAATGTCATCAGTAATAATATCTCCCATGCCATCGATTTTAAAAGTCCTTGCAAATAATCGTAGTGGGAGAGGATTATAAGGTGTCTACGTATGACAAGTGGAAAAGCACTGATTGGGCTGTTTGACAGTCGGTGTGTGTGATAAGTTTTATTTTGAATGATAAGTTTAATATTTACAATCAAAAAAGTATGATATGTTTTGTGTTAGACTTTCTGTTCAGTATTATAAACAGGACTTTGCAAATTGGCTGTCAAATGCATTGTAGCTAACCAGCTAATTAGTGCTGTAGCCCGCACAGAGGCTATGGATCTAAGACCCACAAAAAAGACAGAGAGCTGTTTTTGCAGGAATACTAAAAGGGCTTGTTGCCCTCTTCTAAGATGATTTGCTTTTTTATCAGCTCACTTATTTGATGCATCGGCTGGTTGCAGACTTCTCCTGCACCAAAACATTGTTGCCCAGCAGCGAATGCTAAACAGATGAAAACTGTTGCAATCACCTTCATCCTCAGAAAGTTGCTGAAAGAAAGTGATTCAGTTTTTTTTCTCTTTTATATCTCTGAGAAGTGCAGAGAGCGTGTCAAAGCGAAACAATTCAAGTATTGCATACATACTTCTTTCTTTGGCAGCTTTGAAAGAAGAGTGATGATCCCCGTTGGAGTTTTTTCAAACACCTAAATCAAAGTGATGGTGTATTTGCCCAGCACTGTGCTTCGGCAGGTTCTTACATTTCTCATGCACCTTTTCCTTAATTCCCTTTAGATTAAAGAGGAACGACCCGGCCTGGAGGCCTGACTTTCCACAGCTGTTGTCACGCCTCCCGGTGTTGCCTCTCTGACTTCTCCGCTCTCCACCGCCGCGAGGCAGAGCTTTTCTTCACGTCTAACCTGACACCTGCAGACTCAGGCCGGGGATAACGGTGCCCTGAATCAGACAGGGGAGCCGTGTGAAAGCGCACCTGCTGAGCCGGCGTGACAGCATAAATCAGGGAAGCGGGGTAATTACTTTTATTTCTCAATCAGCTCGGGGATCAGTACCCTTGAGCGGTGGCTTCCTGCCCGTCGTCCCCTTCGCCTCCCTCGCACCGGCGTTCTTCTTCCTCTGACAGTCTGGGCGTCTAATCCAATCTAAGACACCTCAAGGTTGATAAAAATGACAGACTGCTGGCTGAAAGGGCTCCACGGCAAGAAGGAATGCTGAGGTGGATAGATGTGGAAGACGCTGAGTGAGGAGGGAGGAGACGGATGCAGAGCAAGCAGATCAAATGAGACAAAAACATTTGCAAGGATAAAACTCCCGCTGGCGTCGAAGGTCAAGAGGTCAGTTTAAAGGTCAGCTGAAGGAAGTTCGGAACAGCTGCGCAGGGTGGACTCATCACGCGCCTGTTTTGGCCCTGTGTGACCTCACTTCTTTCCCGGAGCGTTGCGTGCACACTGCATTGTGTGTTTGGGTGAATACACGACCTTGAAAACTTTCAGCCTGCATCTTTGGCTAAAACCCCAGGAAAGTATGAGAGCAAGAGAGAGAGAGAGAGGGGAAGGAAGGAGCAATGCAAAGTCTGCCAAGGATCCTCCCACTGGCCGGCGCTAAGAGCTCTTCAGGAAATCTCTCTCGGCAAGTAGGATCCATGGCGAAGCTGCTGCAGCCTGAAGACGAGTCGCCTCACACGGGGCACCCCTCGGCTGCGGCCTAGGAGATAAACCTGTGAGACTGTCAGACTTGAAAGACATTAGACGGCGTCTCCTCACGCGAGAGTTTGGCCTCCTTTTCCCCGCCGCCGTCGTCGTTGTCTGAACTCCGTCATGATTTTCAGTTCGAGTGCGTGAGCATTTGGCAAGGCCACATCAAAAACCTCCTCAGCTCCTTCTAAACTCCTCTTTCTGTCTGCGATTAAACGGGAGCAACGATGCCTGCCGGTACGTGCATGACGTTAATCTTCATCTGCCTCGGCCCACTTAAAACGGGTCGAGGAGTCCGCAAGCGTCAAAAAATATGCTTGTGAGCCTATTCAGTGACTCGGAACCATGAAAAGGGTTTTTGTTGTCATTTAGGTGACGGAGCTCTGTGTGATATCTTTAATTTCAGCAGACAAAAAACATGAAATTTCACCTTAAAAGTCCCAAATTCTGAAAATTCATTAGCATTCATGTCAAGTTATCGTTATCTTATTTGCAAAGCCAATTAAAGTAAACCTTGTTTGTTTTCCCCCTTTGCACAATCATTGCTGCACACATTAGGTGTGTGGTCACATGTTCTAGATTAATCTATTTGTGTGTGTAGGATGATTCTATTAAAAGAGCTGCCTGGTATTGCTCTCCTAGGCTTTCAAATCAAGACTCGATAATGGTCTCGTGTGTGTGGCCAGCATTAATAAATACCAACGTCAGTCGCCTATGCAATCAGAACATGCAATGAAAACATGACAGTTGCATCAGTCAGAGGACAGGGCTCCCCACTAATGCAACTGCGCCCGACGTAGCAGAGAAATGAAGCAAACAACATGACCTTTGAAGCTGCCGCCATCGCAGCACATTCCTCAATCGGTGAGTAAACATTAGTCACAGCTCTAATTATAGAAGCGGGCGGCCGGGGACGATGCTGATGAACTTGACGCAATATATAAGGTGCGTGCGATGAGAAGGTTAACTCTGACTTTTAAGACAGAACTGTAAGTGAATTCTTCCTTATGTAAAGATGCTCTGTGGGTTATAAGGACTTTGTTTACCGAATGCATAGCAAATAAATGCAAGAGGGAAACATTTTGATCTGAATTCATCAGAATTTGACCTTCCAACATTCCTTCCATCCCTTATATTTAGTTTCACATGTTCCGCACTGGTCAAGATTCCAGTTTTGTTACATTGTGGTCACATTCCTACAACACTCTCTTCATATCCAAAGCTGCATCGCTTCGACAGCTCACGCTTGAAAGTTGTTGTGTTTTCTAGCATCTCTTGAGAAGCACTGATGGTGTTTACGAGTCTCACCTCTGAACCCTGGTTTGGGGCTGAAGTGGACCTGTGCTGTGTTTGAATGGCAGAGCACGTACGCAAACACAAACACCGAAGTCATTACATGGATTCTGGGGGGGAACATTGTCGAGTTTGCGTCATTAATTCCACTGAAAAACATCACTTATTGTGCGGAGCAACGTGGCCCCCTTTCCCTCGTTTTGAGTCATAATCACCGACTGCATGAAAAAGAATCTCTAATAATAGGGGAGGGAATGGGGAGGGGATGGGGGGGGGGAGAGAGAACACAGAAAATAAATGTTCCGTGGTTTCTTCAGCCGGGCATCTGCAAAGCGCCTCAATAAATCATTATTCAAGGCTTTTAGAGCAAAGTAAACAGTTATGATGCTGCCCAATGTGGCGTGCCATCTGGGTCTGCAGCATTTTTTATTATTTGGCCCTCAGGCGGATCAATAGCAAGATCTCATAGAAATTCTTTTATATCTGGCGAAGAAACACGTATCAGTGAGTGAAAAACACTTAAAGAGTTGAAGCGTCTTCTCTGTAGTTCATGTTCATCGTTCACCATGCTTTGCCAGTGAATGTCTTTTTTAATTTGAGTGGCTCTTGTATTCTTTGAAATTGACAAACAAAAAAGTGAAGACTTATACACATTTTCACTGAAACAACCAAAGGTATAATGATGAATAATACGTTATTTGACAACGACAATAATAATATGCAGTTATATAAACATTTTGGGTCCTTTTTATTTTATTTTTTTTACAAATTCCATAATATGTGGTGTAAGAGATGCAAGTTAAGGTTTTTAATGGTCTAATTCTAGGCCCTCAAACAATTGGCAATTGCATTTAACAAATGTAAATGTGAATGTGAATCTGGTTCCCACTGGACCTGAGGCTGTGTTGGGATTTGGGGATGAGCTGTGCAACATCCAGTGCAGGCCTGACACAGCGAGTCTTGATCTTGCATAGTGTAAGACAATCATTTGATTTCATTGATATGTATGCTGTGAATTTCAGAAGCAACTTGTGGAACACACTTTCATGACGGAGTGTCTAGCTACAAACTTAAGGTAAAAATGCTTGATTTAACATTTCAAAGGCCAAATACGCCTCTGTAAATGTTTTATATAACAGGTTTCAACTTATGGCTTTCTCTTCGATTACATAACTGTAGTCTTATTCTGTTGGATCTTTGACTTGAGAAATAAATAAATAGAAGCCTTGTCTTGCTAAACCTTTTTTTATTTATTTATTTTCTGGATTAAGACTTGCAGCACACAGAGCATCCAGACAACAGGGCTGAAATAATTTCATCCTGGGCTGTGTTTGCACATTGAGTTGAGCAGCTGAGGAGGAAATGGGGTGGGAATACTACCTGAAGGCAACCCGCTGTGGATTCTCCAGCAGTTTCCATTGTCTGAGAGTTCATCTTTACATTTGACACATGTGGGAGTTTGGAGAGGTCGTGCGCCCTCATTACTCCATCTCACTGACTTCATCCTCCAGCTGCTGCTGCAGGCTCACGTATCGTTACATAAAGAGGTACATGACTACACAGTGCACACAATAACAACACTAAACAAACCTGACCCATCTTCGTTTTGCCCTTGGAGCCAGTGCATCGAAAATGACCTCAGCCCAGCTATTTTCCCTGCTCGACTAATAGTGTTGTTCCTCAGCTGTTCCGGCCAATTAGATTAAATTACTTTATAATAAACTGGGAATAGTGCAGAAAAAAAGCCTTGGTAATCTGTTATGTAATTAAGTCCCTAACAGAGAAATGCTCAAAGCTAAACTGAGGATGAAACGAAAAAGCCACATACTGTATTGCTGGTTCAAGTTTTACAGAGGAGTCAATAGAAGACTGTAGGCCTCTCAAAAAAATCGTCACATGAATTTGGTGGCGTGCCTCCAACATGACCTCTCTCTCAGAATAGCCTTTGAGTCCTCTGGGAATTGATTGAAAAGCATGAGAGCATGCGGCATGAAAAGTCTGCCGCTGTATGAAGGCTCTTTGTGGGGGAAAAACAACAACAGCACAGCTTGAATTATGGATTTGTGCGTTGTGCAGATATGGCTGTTATGTGTCAAATGCAAGATGCAATTCACACCAGCAAAAACACATTGCTCAAAGAATTAGAGGGACACCTTTTAATCAGAGTATTGCAACTTATTGCTCAAAACTTTTTTGAAACATATTTTTCAGCACAACTCACTATTTAAAAGGAAACCTAGTTCAACTATTTGACTAGCAAGACAGCTTCACAGTTAACTTAAAGTACTAACACAATTTCTCTTGGTGATCAGCCCATTTTCCCAGAAAAGCACGAAACACTCAAAAAATATGACATTGTTCCAATACAGAGACAATTATTGAAATGTGATATCCTGGCATTCTGGCGACCAGAATGGAGCCCAAACTTAAGCTGTTTTCTAACTGTAGTTGTGGAGATATAGATTAGCGGATTTATACACACATCACAGTGTACACCGCAGTACATTTACACATGGCAAAAATTCAAACACAAGGAGACAAATACATGGAACTGCATTAAGCGAGCTCTTAGCTCTAGGGGTCCCTTCTCCCTGCAAACTGGGTACCTGCCTTGGAGAAAATTGTCGTCCTGACTTGGTGGTGGTAGTGAAAATATCCATAAATTCTGTTCAGGGTCTTTTTAATTCAGTACCGATTCCGTATTTTCTTGTTCCATTTTTGTCTCAGGCTGGTATAGTGTTTGTCTATTCTTCCTCTATACACAGCAAGGGGGCATCACCGTCCTTCAGAGGTCCTCTGTTCTTTGCCTGGATGCTCCCAACCGTCGTTAGCAGTTAGATGGCATTTGGCCTGGGGCAAATGAGTTTTGGGTCATGACCGCAAGAAAGAGGTTGTGAATACAAGCGACGGGAATGAGTTTTTGCCGGACTCTCCCTCACAGATACGGTGAAGCACATAAGATAACTTCTGCCTTCCTTCTATTGCGAGAAGGCTGGAGTGAAAGCGTTTGAATCCCCCTGGGAAGAGTTGGTGGGAGTTGCCAGAGAGAAAGCGGTTTGATCTTCCTTGCTAAGGTCACCGTCCTGACTACAAGACAGTAGTATTTTCTAATGCGGGCATTTGGTTTTCTGAGATTCTGTTCATGGATATTCATGCAGTAGATGTAAAACAGAATCACAATCAAGTAAATCACGGGCATAATGCAATTGCCTTAAGAGTAATTGTTATGAACGTGTTCAGTTCTGATATCAAAATTGAAGTGGGAGTTGACTGGTTTCCACCACCGCATGCAGCGTTTTTCAATTACCCTCACTCGCAGTTCTTTCCATTTGTCCAACACCTGCTCTGCTCTGGCTGCTGAGAACAATCACACTAAGTCGGCAATAAAATTCTCAATGTACCATTGGAAGTTTGCTCACACAAGAAAGAAAAAAAAAATATATATGAGTAGCTCTGGAGTAACAAGTAAATGGGGAGAAAAGGCCTTAAAGGGGGAATGGAACGGTGCAGCAAACAGATAAGAGCCAAGACAGAAACAATAAAAGCGTTGTGAAACCCCGGGGCCAACGAGGCTCCAGCAGAAAAAATATAGGAGGCAGCATTTCTTTAGCTGTACGAGGCCAAAGCTCTGTCCGAAAGCAAGCGAATCGTAGTGTTTATGAGAGCGAAGGCCGATTCATTGTTGCAAACAGCCAGTGATGTGTTAAGGAACAACTTTGCCTTCATGAAAGAAATTGTGAATTAATTAATTTTGCTATGCCGAATAAATGTATTTTGACAGATTTCAGCAGTTGAGCCGGCCCCAGGGACGAGGCGTAAAGGAACATGCACACACTTATACATAAGCGAAACTATATAAGATCCATGACACACGCAAGTGCCTCATATGGTGACATTTTGATGCCGACTGCACTGAAATGTCAGCGTATGGATGGCAGCAGAGCAGCTCTCTGGCCTGAGGAGGCCTTTCAGTGGGCACGACAGGAGGTTTTGACCTGGTTTCAAAGCCCAGCGAACCGTAAGCGACCTGCTGGTTTTTTGTCTGCACCCAGTGTGAATTACACTACGCGTTACCATGGTCGCATCAAAGCAGCTGGCAGTGAGTGTGCATGGAGCTGCAGTCAGGAGTCTCTGGTCGAGATTTACCTATATCTCAGAGTGGACGGGAGAGGAAAAGCAGCAGGCAAAAATGAGATCTTCACCACCTGGTTCACTAAGAGCAACAATTTCTGGGATGTCAAATGTGTGAAATAGTGTGTGAAGCCTGGTGCGCTGCAGCCAGGGCAACATAAACCACTTCTCTTGGTTTGTGTGCAAATGATAGAGAGAAGCGGTACTGAGAAACTGCTGGTCAAAGCTGTCATTCACAAAAAATATTCTTTTGTAACTATGACAAAAGCCCAAAAGACAAAGGCGCAAAAATACGATCCTGTCATTTTGACCACGAAAGCAACAACCATGCAAACCTTTTCGACTGTTTTTCAATGTGACTGCAGCAACCTTGTGGTATCAATTACCCAACAAAAATACTGGCAAAGGTCTCAAGAAAACGGGCCAATTGATTTCCACAGCTGAAAACAGTGGAGTCACTGACAGACTGGAGCTGCACATCGCTGCCAGAAAACATTTGTGTGTGGTGAACAAACCCACAATGTGGGAGCTTTAATGGGACACAAACATTGAAATGTTGTCATTGAGATTGATACAATGTTGAGAAAGTTTCCCTACCTGTCCTCTGTCCAGTGAGGGAAGAGCCCTTCTGTCACCCTCCTTTAACCTTTATTTTCTCTCTGCTACATCGGTTGGCTTCCATTAAAGTGCAAGCATTTTTTGGCGTGGCTGCTGGTAGGAGTGCCAAGAATACATATTTTTCTGTAACTGACAGCTCCAAGGAGGAAACATCAATCAGTTGGAGCACAGTAGGAAAGAAAAGCAATTACCTTTCCAATAATGTTAACTATGAGTGTACTTATTTTTTTTTGTCAAAATGATGTACTGATCTGAATTACAATAGATGTGATACAATGATCTGTGAATGATGTGATTCTGTAGGTAGAAAATGAAAATAATTCAGCAGATGAGTCGGATTTTTCAAAGACTTCTTCTATGGTATTTTAGTCATTTTTCTGTCGCCATGTGTTCCCGGGCTTCTGACCGGTCAAATTCTTTTAAAAACAACAGGACATATCAAGATGCAAGCTAAGATGCAAAACTGCAGTCCGGATTTGAAAGGGGGACTTATAGTAAAGAAAATTCAAATAATTAAAAAACAACATGAGAGGCACGGACATTGATGCTTTTGCTTTTTTTGGGGGCCTCTCAGTCATTCTCAAAATCGAAGCAGAACTTCTCACACACTCTGATCAGGCAAGAAGAGCTTCGGGAGACAGACTTTATTGTTGTGGTGTCACAGCGGGCCCGTAGCGCTGTTTTATTCATCTGCCCTCTTGGTTCCACCCTGTTAGTCAGCATCTCCAGGCAGGAGCAGCCGGACCAGCGGGTGTGAGCTGTATCCAATTAAGTCAACATGTCATCTTGAAAAACTCAGAGCGACTAATGGGCTTTCATCAGCATGAAAGATGGCCTGATAAATGGGAGACGTGGGCATGTGCGGAGGCGATAGCACGCGGGCTGAGATGGATGCTCTGGGGTGCCAGCATCAGATACGGGCAAATCTACGTTTAACAAACTGATCAGGATGTCGTTTCTTCGGATTACCATCGCTCCCCGGAGAATTATTAATGTCGTGAGTTGAGACAATCAGCCACAGCCTCTGTGGTTTATGAGCTTACAAGCCGAACCAGCCTTTGATACACGGGGGCATCTTCACTTCTCCCTCCTCTTGCCCATTTAAAATGCACAATGGCAAAACAGTATTTGCTTTAAGAAAATTGAGAACAGAATTACATATAAATATTGTAGTTATATTAAGTCCTTCGAAGGACTCTTTATACACTAGGGCAGGGGAACGCAGGTGAGAAAAATTAAGGGAGAACGAGACACAGGTGAAACACTGAGAAATAAGCACAGGAAGTAAAACGAAGGACGCTGACAACAGAATAAACAGATTTCAAAATAAAACAGTAAATACACAGAACATGACACGCAGTGTTACTTGCGCACCATGTAACACATTACAAGTCATTTATCCAACTGTCACAATTAGCCTGAAGCTGTTTAAATAAAGGTAGAAAAAAAGAATCATGCAGCAAATATCACTCATAGTTTCTCTTTAAAAATATTCCCCTTCCAATAATTAGTATTTATATTGACATGAAGAGCAGGACTTGTTGTAAGGAGACAAAGAGAAGGAGGAGGAGATTTGGGAAAAACAGCAGGCGTCCAACTTCCATTTCAAAGTTTATTTTTTGTACAGATCACCGTCTTTCAGCTGTGAGCCTTTCAGAGATGTCACTGGTGCCGCTGTGATCGATTCCAACGTCAGAGATTGTTGGAGGTATTGACTGTGTGTTCGCTGCATATCTGTGTGTGTGGTCGGGCGTTCCAGTCAGACGGAGAGGGAGCGTCTCTGATAGAAGCGGAGCCAAGTGGACTTGATGATCCACAGCCTGTTTAGATCCTTTTTTCACAGAATTCATAGCTCTTCTTCCATCAAGAGCTGGACCTTTTCTCATGATGCCGTCATGGTCTAATGCCATGCAAGTCTATGGGGTCAAAAGTCAACTTTGTCCTAGAGACAAAAAACAAAACATTAAACCACCCTCCTACTGGTAAGAATTAACCAAATATAAGGAAAGAAAGGCTTTATTTCTGATCACTCAACTATCTATGGAGTGGCTGCAGCCTGAGTGCCAAACAGGGCCATGAAGTCAGCACAGATGTTATAATCAAAATACTTTAATGATTCCCAGGGGAAAAATGCAGATTATTGTATCCAGCTGCACACATGGTTGTCAAATTGGCTGATCTATCTGGATTAAATCAGGAGGCAGGGTGGGTTTGCTGCCGATTGAAACATTTAGGTGTGAAAATAGTGTATGCAAATTGTGAGGAAGTCTATAAAAAGAGATGTCAGCGCTTTTTTTTTTTTTTCCCCAGATGTAAGTTGCATTTTCTTTGTATTCATCATCGTTCAGACTGACCTGCTCAGTCAGCGCGACCATAGCAGGATGGCAAAATTAAGTGAATCACTTTCCAGCTGATAGAGTTGGGAACCAGTGCGGGTATCCTGCCAGCTTGCTTGGCTCTTGACAAACAGCTCAGCCAACCCCTGTGTGGAGTCAAACGGGAAGGCAAAATTGTCTAATTGGGCGAGTCACACGAGACCGATCCAACCCCTTCAAAAGCGAAGGAAGCACTTCGACCACATGTCGCAAATACCACACGGCCAAAAGACGAACACGAACGGCTTCTGCCAGGGTGAGGGTTAAAAAAAATGGTGTTATCAATTTAATGCTTCATCGTGGACAAGTCAAACCTTTAAGTGGGAAAAGTAGCGCGCCATGTGGACTTTTCATTTAGTGTAATTAGAGAGTTGTGTGCGCCACATTAGAGACTTCACTGACAAATGGCTTAACGAGCTACACAGGGAGTCCAAATTATTCTGCAATTAGAAATGTAATTATAGCTTGAGGATGGCTTGCTAGATGGCTTGATCAGTGAGAAAGCAGAAAGAAACTGAGCATCACATTTTAGTGCCAGATAATCACAAAGGAGGATGGAAATAGCAGCTCCACGGCTTTAAACGGTGTATTGACTGGAGATCCTTCTTCCTATCTCTGATCTCGATGTAGGAATTGACTTTTTCTTTTTAAATAGGTCCCAAGACCAATTACTTAATGTTTTCTTACAATCATACATTAGAAAATAAACTCTGTGTTGGCACTTTCTTCCTCAATTCAACCTGAGTTTTATCTTCTTTCACTGTTGACTCAAGCAAGACACTGACTGACTGACTGTAATTTGGAAAATGTGTGATCTTCTGATCCGGAGAGAGATGGAGATATATTACTGTTATTCCAGCAATGTGTTGGACTGTGTAATTTGTTGATGATTCATCATTAAATTGGCTGAAATTAACCATACCCTGCCATCCAATGTCAGTTCAATCACTAGCCATGCCTGGCGTACGGTGTATTTTCCCGCTCCCAACTCTTCCACCATTCTCCACCCCGCCACCCACATCCCAACTCACTCACCCAGATACACCCACCCAGATCCTCACCCACTCACGCAATCAAACCCCACCAATGTCAACCACAATCAAACCAGCATCCATTTATTCCAACGGAGGGTGACACTCACCAACCTTGTGTGTTAAACATGACAGTGACTGGAGAAGTGTTGGTGTTTCAGGGGAGAGGCATAAAGAAATTTTGGGCCTGTTGTTTCAAAGCTGCCAATGACCAAAATAGAGTCAGAGTGTTACTGCGAAAACTCAGTTACCCCTCTTTGTGAAACAGACCAGAGCTGAAAACCCAGAGTTTCCTTCATTTCACCAAACCAGCTTTATGGAACCTGCCGCCGCCCTGATGGTGTCATTCTTGTGTCACACACAAACAAGAGACATCTGCTCCTTTTCATAGACAAGTGAGACTGATTATCTTCAGCTGGGTAATCCCAACACAGGTGCCTTCACAATTGTGACTACAAGTGGGTTATGGAGTGTAGAAATTTGGTAAAGCCTTTGCCTTTTTTCCCCCTTTTTTCCCCTCCCATCCTCTTTCCACCACCAAACACACACACACACACACGCACGCACGCACAAAAATTTGTTTCAGAAAAAAACAAAACAAAACAAAACAAAACCCCCAAACCAGCAGAGACCAACACAGGTGCATTCACTAATTCCTGATTAGGAGCTTGATGAGCCTCACACCCACCTTGATTCTGACCACAACACCCCTGTGCACTTTTTTGGTTGGGATAGTTCCATTGTTTTCCATTCTCTGCCATGTTTGTGAGAAAGCAGCAATTATTTTATTAGACAATAACCTCGCTGCAACAGCCAAGCCTGACTTTTATCTATTTAGGTTTGATGCCAGAAAAAAAAGACATGACCATGACAAGAGTTGAACACGCAACCCTCTGATCTGGAGTCAGATGCACCACAGAGTCTTGGTTGTTCCACTTACTGCTTATTCTGTGTCTGATGATTCTGTGTGTATATCATCCTGCCGGCAAGATGCACCATCCTCACTGGCAGACCTATAATACAATCTTAAACAAAACACATTACTCTCACTCATCCCGTCCTGGGAGGTGACCATAGGAAACCTGCAGTGCTTCACCTTTGGGTGAAACATTTGCGTGAATTCAGGTCGAACTTTGCAAGGTCACTGTGTGTGATGTATTATGTGTGATGTCATCCAGACCACCTGGGGGAGGTAATTCATCGTTTCAGCAGAGACTGCAGTGTGGACACTGAGCGTTGAGATCATATGTCACTGCTCTTTGCTAACATTATAGCCAGAGTGTCACAGGGTCAAATTATATGCTCGCTCTCAGCAATTTCTCATAGTAATGTCTTCCATATTAATGCCTTGGCAATTACAGTTAATGATATCCCCATTCTGCGAACCTCTTTGGAAAAACACTACAATGAAAGTCAGTGTATTGTGTTAAGCTCAGTGTGTCTGTGAGCTTTGCTTTCAGGCAGTGTTGGAACCTCTGCACCTCACTACTGTGTTGCTAATGAGACGGTAACACCAATGATGACAGATGAGGGCTAAAAGGGTGCAGCCCCACTATCCCCACTTCAAACTGCCGCTGCCGGCGGTTCCGAAGCTGCTTTCGCCAATCTGGGCAGCTTTCTAATCTCAAAACAAAAAAACATGAAACCCTCCAGCAGAGTTTAAACAGCACAGCCTGTCTGCTCATTTACTAAATGCTTGGCAAAGTATTGCCTTTTTTATCACCCAGTTGCCAATATTTTGACTCTTAAATAAATGTTTAATCTGCTCTTTTCTGGATGGGTGACCACACGGAATTGTACACGTTTTAGTTCCTTCACCAGCTCAGATTTAAATATGATATGTAGAATGGTAAATATTTTTTGTACCACTAGTGTATACTTGTAATTGTACTGGTGTTCAATCAAAAACAAAAACACATTCCCAAGATAGAGAAACTGTGACTCCAACACCTTTAGGATCAGACTTTTTATTGGACTTGAATTCACATAAATAACATTGGTTCATATCTATATATATATATTTATATATATAGCATATTGTACAACTGTATATAATATATATTTCCCCCATATGATCTATATTCCTCTCTGGTTTAAATTATTTCTCTTCTCTCAGAAACAGAAAGCCTTGCATGAAAGCAACACAGCTCTTTTTGTGCTGTTTATCAAGGTCCAAAGAGGTGTAGAACTGTAATTCTCGGGTATTATGAAAAAAAATGCAAAAACGAAAAACAACCAAAAAACAAAAAAACAAAAAAAAAAACTTTCCCGAGTTACACCAACAGAAAAGTAAAAGTAAAAGAAAAAGAAAAGCTATTGCATTGTCTCTAGGGTATTACACTGCACTACAGGGAGCGGATATCTACTGAAAATCATTCACTGAATATATTTTACTGTTCTGACTTGTGACACAAAGAAAGTAAGAGCACGGCAAACTACCTGATATGCATGGCAACTGACACTTCCGAGTGTTCTCGTCATGTTTTCTCTTCTTTTTTGTTTTTTTTGCGAATAAAAATGACCCCGGTCGGGGGGGAAAAAAAAGACGTCATTGTGAAGATAAGACGGGGGAGGAAAAAAAAAAAAAAAAAGTTATGAACCTGCAGCAAGGTCACATCGTCATGCAATGACCCAGCCAAGCCCACTTGCACACATGAGATGAGCTTGTCAGTCCGGATCACAAATCAACACATGTCCTTTTGGAGCCTGGCATTATTCAGCGAGATGGGTGGGTCGGTGGGAGGAAGGTAGCAATCACACATCCTCCTGACACACAGGGAGGAAAAAAAAAAACCAACGACAACAAGCTGCTCCTCGAATCCGTCCCGTGTTAATTCTGAATTATTATTTTTTTTTTCTGTTGAAATTCCTCCACACATCACCATCAAACACGCGTCGGCTCTGAATAAAACGTAGAGGACAAAATCTTTTTCGCTTTCAAAAGCAGCGGCCCTCGCTCCAGCTCCATCAGTATGCAAATAATCAAAATCATTCTCCTTCCGAGCATATCGCTCTGCTGGCGCAAACAGATGAGGAAATTTGGAATATTCAAAGTGACGTGTGAAAACTGGTGTCGCGCAAATGAACACAGCCACGGGCCTAATCGTGTCTGTTCAAAATGAAATGGTACAAAACCCTCTGACTCCCCCCTTTTCCTCCTCCCAGTCTGCATAAACTGTTGTACTTATTTGATTGTCTGAGCCCGAACCATCGCACAAATGCACATCCACGCAATGTCCCGGAGGTACAAGGCGTTCTAATCCCAGTCCAAGAATGAAGTGAAGAGTTTGACAGTGAGTCGCATCTTAAAAAGCAACAAGGTGGTGGTGAGAAGCTGATAATTAGCCAGCGAGCCGCCGTGGGACACAACAGTGTTTCATGCATTTATCATGATGAGGCCGAGCCAAATGAAATGCCACACGGTATTGAGTGTTTGAGTGCGTTTGTGTTGACGAATCACAGAGGAAAAACACGATCATGCCAGGACATTCCGACACACAGCAAGTTAACGGGTTGAACTCCCATTCTTCCGTGAACAGTGAAATAAAAAAGAAAAGAAAAGAAAAGAAAAGAAAAGAAAGGCTAATCGTAAATTCATCATGATAGAAATCACATACACATCGTAGTCACATCCCTTTTCCAGACAGGATAAAGTCACTGTAAGCCACCAAGAGGACTCGTGAGGGAGGGACGTGTTCCAAACTGAAAACCTTTCAATCTTTTTTTTTTTTTGCAAAATACAACATAGATTAGTAGTAAAATCATTGTTTTTTGTTGAATGGTTTTATTGCAATACACTTTCATTAAATCATACTCAGTTATCTATAAACCAGCGGCCAGAGTTTTAACTGGGCTCCTGCCTCCTAGTTCAGCCACTCTCACACTGGGGCGGGGAATAAAAGTGTTAATTACAAAGTGCATCATGAACAGGTGTAGATATCAATAAAAGTAAACCATCTCTCTGTCATAAATAACACACCCGTTCCCCTCCGGCATTCAATAAAACTCTTATTATACAAGTTGGAGTAGTCACATGATGCAAAATTCATCCCCATTGATTTCGCGAGAGACTTTTCTTCACTCTCTGGAAGTCGGGAGCGTTCAGCACGTGAAGCGAGACCTGCGAGTCGCCTGTGTCAGCAAGGTGGTGGCATCCGGCCCACGAGAGGCGGCGAGTGGACGTCGGGAAGACGCAGTCGAATTTGGAGGAATTAAAGTGTTTGGATGAAAAGAAGGAAGCGTATCCAAATTGATGTCTCTAATCAGGTTTTAGCTCAGACTAGTGCAAATTCTGCTCACGTGCTGAAACTACCAACAGCGAAACGCGGCCGGGAACGTTCCCTCGCTTCTATTCCGCCTGGCGGACGAATCAGGAGGACAACAAGTTTGACCTTTCATGGTCAAATTAAAAGTTCCAGCCCGCAATAAATTTGGGCATGGCAAAAAAAGAAGAAAAAAAGAATAGAAAATCAGTTGTATTTACTTTTGCGATGAACAAACCAGTTTCCCATCTGCTGACGGATCTGCGACTACAAACTAAAAGGACTGACATTTTTCCAGACTGGTGTGCATATTTTTTCTTTTTTAATATTTTTTGGAACACTCAAGTGCCTTCTCTGCTCCGCTCCGCTCTGGATGCAGAACTCCAGCACCCCGCGGGCTGTGAAGCAACCTTCCAGTCATCAGGCCTGAGCTCTGAACTCTGCGGGAGCCCCCCCCCCCCCTTTCTCTCAGTGGCACGTCTTCATCCCCGTCAAGTACGGGGAGTCTTGCCGGCACAGGCCCATCTGCTGCTGCTGCTGCTGATGGTGCTGCTGCTGCTGCTCGTGAAGATCAGCGGTCACGCTGTCCACAAAGTCGGGGACGGGCAGGCCTGAGAGAATCATGACCGACTTGTTCCAGATCATGAAGGTGGGCACCACGGGCAGCAGGAAGGAGATCTCGAACGTGTGGATGTGCTGGGAGTTCATGGCGTCGTGGAAGGACAGCGAGTTGTTGTCGTAGTCCAGCAGGACGCCCAGCCGCCGCAGCTGCAGGCTGGCCTCCACCAGCATCTCCTTGCCGTCGTGGCGCACCATGAAGTTGTTGTTGCAGCGCGAGAACACCCAGGAGGAGGAGTTCTTGCCGCTCCACTCGTTTTTCGGGGCCGACTTGTAAGCCACGCCGACGGCGTACCTGCAGGGGGGAGAAATAATTTTTTAATGCTTTAATGATCTGAGTGCGGAGCCCTCCCCCCCCCGCAACCCTTTGCAGAGTCAAGCTAACTCATGCCGAGGACGGCAAAGAGGCGCGCGGGCCCGTCGGGCCTTTCCCCGCACGTTGAAGGAGTCTACTTCCGAGCCAATTAGTGAGAGGTATATAAATAGGACGGGAGCGCACGCTGCTGCATGCGCATGAGCCGAGCGTTTCTCTCCCCCTGCAGCCTAGATTTTAACTCCCCGAAGAAGAAGGAGGAGACGTTTCGCTTTGCGGAGCTGGCGCGAGGTGTTTTCTCACCACGTGGACGCTCCCAGCAGGACCTCCCAGTAGTGGCAGCCGCTGTCGATGAAGACGTTCCCGGCGGCGCCGTAGGAGCCCGTGCCACTGAAGCGCTCGGGGGTGTGGCTCTTCTTCAAGGAGCTCTCGTCCTTCTCCATGGTCAGGCAGTCGTTGGACAGGCGCAGCTTCTTGTGGGCCGTCTTGGGGTCCAGCTTGAAGGGCTGACCTGGAGGGAGGCAGACGGGGGGGGGGGTAGGTCGGGTCAGCCAGCGCGCGGTGGCAAAGTTCACTGCTATTGTTTATTATGCAAGAAATATATTGGCTCAAGACATGAGGCAAGGTCAAAGGTCAAACAAGGTCGTCTTACACCTTTAAGACATATTAGATGTGAGCACAGACTTGTAAAAGTTCTGTTTTCCATGTGCAAGATGCATGACTCAACGAGAAAGAAAGTAGTAGGAGGACTTCGAATAACACCGCTGCTGAGTTTGTGAGCAATAAAGCAGAGACAGATTTAATTTAGATTAGTCAGATAAGTCACTGTTTTATTTTAAAAAGTGTTACATCCCTAACTATATTACAAGAATGTGGCATCGTGACATCACCGTCATCTTGTCTTTGGCGATGCTCACCACGAGCTACCATTACCCCCAGAATTGCACAAAACCTAAATGTCGCAATAAAAAACTTTGCAAAGTCATGGAAATGTAGCTACTGATAGTTTACTACTAATAGTTACTTTACTACCCGATACTTGAATAAGTACTTTGCATGCCTGAGAGTGTAACCGCAAATATTAATAAATAATAACTGGAGACTTTTATGAAGCAGCGAGTTCAGAGGGTGAAAGAGCTGCGAGTGGGACCGAAAAAAGAAAAAGAAAAATTAGAGCAAGAACTTTAAAGGAGCAGCCGGAGAAGAAATAAATAGAAAGTGGGCTTGAGCGGTGCACGAAGAAGAACTCCGGGAGAGGAGGCAGAAGAGGAGAATGTTTGAAACACAACAGCGAGAGAGTCCTCACTTCAAAGCCTCCCGCAAGCCTTTGGTGGGGGAAAACATTTCACAACAGCGGAGGAAGCCACCCGGCGCGCTCCTCCTCGCCTCCCATCACACAGACTGGGATATTAGCTGAAGGAAATAGCCCTCACTTCCACCCGGGCCGGAGGCGGCGGCGGTGGCGCCGCGGAAAACGCCGCTATCCGCGACAATTCAATTTGGAGTGACACCGGTAATTTGGCCGTAATTGGTGGAAAATTGAGAGAGGGTAAAAAGTAGGTGAGTGGTGGCAGCCGAAGAGACGAGGAGGGCGAGGAGCTCGGGAGTGAGGACGAGGGGAGAAGTCAAAGGGATAATACCAGGCAGGAGAAAATTCCTTGGCAAATTCCTGTGCGTGTGTGTGTGTGCGTGCGTGCATGTGTGCGTGTGTGTGTGTATGGTGGAGGTCAGACACGTTCCTTCCAGACCTGACATTTAACTCTGACACCTCTCATTTCGTCTCTCCGTCTTTTTGAGCCTCCCCATAGCTTAATGAGTCACAATCACCCCCCCACCTTCCCTCCACCCCCAGTCCGACTCACCCCCCCTCCCCACCTCCCTCTTCCAGCCACCCTTCCTCTTCATCTCTCTCTCTCTCCTGCCATTCTCTCCCTCTCATCCCCTCTCATCCTCTCTCCTCCCTCACACACTGGCCTCCAATAATCCACATGGCGAGTCTGCGTGTGTGTGTGTGTTACCACATGTGGCTGTGAGACCACGAGGCCAATGTGCTGCTGGCAGCCAATTACATTAATGCGCTCCCTTCTTTGAACTGCTTATCGCTGCCAGCGCAGCCATTTTCCAAACACTGGGGCTCTGTCATGCCTTTCCAAAGGGGATGACTCCTGAGAGGCCGAGGCCGGAGCCGGAGCCGGAGCCGAGGTTGGGGCCGGAGGTTTTTTGGGGCGGGAGGGGGACACACGTGATGGCAGAGGACATGAGGGTGGGGGCGCGGGATCGCAAACTCTGGCCTGCAAGCGGTCAGACGTACAGTAGGAGGCCGAGAGGGATCGAGAGGGATTGTTTTGAATGGAAGGCCGGGGGGAGTCTTTTTAATGCGGAGAAATGACACAAAAACAAGCTCAGGCTAGTGGACACTGTAGCAGCAGCAGCAGCAGCAGCAGCAGCAGCAGCGGCAGCAGCACCCTGAGACTTCAGCTCTGAAATTCAACTTGTTTATTTTTCCCGCATCAAATCAAGGAGGATAAAGAGGAGGGAGGAGGCACTAGAGAGGTCGGGCCTTGAAGAAAAGCGTAACCTGACTGTCCAGGTAGAAGCACAAGGTCACAACGGCTCGTGTGGCTGTCGTAAACTAACCTGCAGAGCAAACTGTCATGTTCTGTGTATTTCCTGCATATTTTATGTGAAATTTCAATACTGAAATTTATATGAAGTGTCTTTACCAGTACATGCCGCTAATTTGAGCTGACTTCTCAAGATCTCACGATGCTGTGCAGCAGCACGCAAAGCATCATGGGATACATAAGTACGCGAAGGATAGTAGCGGTGCATCCTTGGAATCGGCTAAAACGAGGGCGCATTCCGAGTACGCATTTTGAGCGTCCTAAGGACCCTTGGGAATTGGGACGAGCCTTCGCGCAGTGCTATGACGCAACGTCCTTTCAAAATGCGTACTTCAAGGATGCAGACCCTGAATTGAGACACAGCATTGTCTCCCTTTGTCTTTGTGGCACACTGTCCCTGTCTTCCCCTTTGTGTTCAGCTGCTTTCAGGTCTGTTGCCCATGGTTTTTCTTTGTTACTAGTTCTTTTGCACTCGCCTTGTCTGTTTTTCTGTTAAATCTCCCAGTTTGGTTGCTTGTTAATAGTTACATTAATGGACTCCCTTAGTTTGGTTTTTGTTTATAGTCAAAAATAAACCTTTTTATCTCAGGTTTTTGAGTGGTCGGCATCTGGGTCCTGCCTCCAGGCTCCTGACTTGACACAAACTTTGCAATCAGTCCGCTTGAATGGGACAGACAGAAGGTTTCGTCCAATCACCTTCCAATTTTGACTCCCTCTTAACAAACTCTTTCTGCGGGCCCTTTGATGGATGAGCGAGACACAATATGCACTGTTGCCAAGTGACGCGATGACGCGACGCCCTAGAACAATCAGAATAATCTCTCATGTCGGCTTTGACGAAGAACCGCCGCCGTCGCCCTCATTTTTATGGAGCCATAAACATCAACAGCGCCGAAGTTGGGCGACGAAAGCACTCAGCGGTATTTGTTCTTTTATTTCCCCGAGTGCAACAGTGGCGGCCTTCAAGTGCTAAATGCGCTATTTCATTCTATGTGGAATAAATAAAACAAACGGCGGTAATGGAGTCATAAAGGATATTCGCCGCTCCGTCGACGGCGTCTGCCATTAGTCTGCCGCCGCTGTGTGACACGCAAGTAATTAGAGATGCTTGTGACTGTCTGCTGAGGTGATAACTGCTCCCTCTTTGACTGCCTTCAAGTGGCGCCTTGTTATGAACCCGGGAGCCTTTTAATGGAACCTTGTAAAACGCACAAAAGGGAATCGGTATCGGGAAGAGAAGGGTGGTGGAGGAGGGAGAAAAGAGAGGCAGAAAATGAAAAGAGCCGCTTGCAGTTGGGAGGGCATTTATAAAAGGCAATTTCATTGGAGCTTCATCTCGCCGGGGCCCCCTGTGTGAAACACACGCGGTGGGATAGCATCTGGGTAATCGACTTTATTTCAATTCGCTCGATTTGGCTCACATTTTTTCCACGCTTTCCTTTTCTTTTGCTGTGGGATGAACTGAGCTGCCTCTGTAATGGGGGGGGGCTGTCTGAAAGTGAGAGCTGTTTCGCTACGTAGCGAAACAATTTGCGCGGCAGGAACAGCAGCAGTGGGGACACGGCAAGCTCTCTCTGTATCATCGCAGGTCCAGCAATGCCTGGCGAGGTTGTTTTTTTTTTTATAAATCAAGCAAACAAACAAACAAAAAAAAATCATTCCGTGTAATTAAAATTCATGACTATGAGCCACTTTGGCTTCGAATGGACTGATCCATATGCGATGGCGGTCGGCGTTCCAAGAGCGTCCGAGCTCGGTTCGCGAGGCGGCTGAAAGATTTACACCAGCCGCATTAATAATGGATGAGTCATGTTACAACGGCTCAGGACGCTCGGTGGCGCCGCGGGACGTGCGGCGGGTGCAGCCGTCAGCGTGGCTGCGTGTGCACGCAGAGTCCCCACACTGTTTTGTGGGTAATTACAAGCCCCAACGTCCGCAAACGACGAGCGTCGCCGAGAAGCCTCTGATGTTCCTCTCTGGCCTCTCTTCCGAACCACGGCTCCTCTGAGAGTTGCGCCGAAAAACCTTTGCGGTCACCGATTTTTAGCGGCGCCTCGATGACGGCAGTCTTCTGATCTCTCCACGCCAGAGAGACTTTGTTTTGCATTCTTCCGGCTACCGTAACATGATGGCGAGTTCGCCTCGGCATCAATCGCTTTCAGGCGGCCCGAGAGCCGAGGAGGAGGAGGAAGAGGAGGAAGAGGAGGAAGAGGAGGTCTCGTCTTGGTAAAACAAACATTAAAGGCGGAGGCGGTTCATCAGCCGGTCGGCGAGAAGAGCTAAGAAGGTGTCGACAAACAGGCAGCGGCACGAGACGTCAGCCGCCGTCACGGCATTCAAAGGCTGAAAACGGGAGGCAGCTTTCAAATCAAGGATTTACTGCAGCTTTCAGCCTCAAGCAAGCCAGTTCTAAAAATACAACAGAATAGAAATGAGGGGAGGAAAAAGATCTTCAAATGTTCAGTATGTGGGAGGTTTCTAAGTTTAATGAGCCAACATTCTTCAACCAAAAAGAGCATCTTTGCTTAATTTTCCCAGATATTTCAATATTTTAGTTCTTTTCTGGCGCAGACACAATACGAGACTTTATGATAGAAACAAACAGGAACTGCAGGGAGGCAGTGGTGGGAGTCTTCACTACCACTTGATAAGATCCAACCAGGACATTGTGATCACACAGTATTAATTACATGAAGTCGTTGGCACTGTCAGACTACTGCAATATCACTGCATTTCAATACAAGACCACAGAGGCCAGAGACGTTCACCTTTGGGGTTCCTCGACGTGCGATAACTTAAGCCTGGATTACGCTGCTAACGCAACATGTGTACTTGGACAACGCACTCAAACGTGCTCTCTGGAGCGTTCGCTAACTTCCTGTTCTGTGTACACACAATGCAGACGCCCGAAACGGTCCCAGAATGACGAACATGATTGAATCATCAGTCCAGTGTTTGACTGTCAGCGCTGGATCCGCCTGAAGGGAAGGCCGGCACCAATTTAGATTAGCTTTGTTTTTGGCACAAACAAAGCGCACGTCTAAAATAGAGCCCGAGCACAAACAGCGGAGCCGCTTCATCAAGAGCCGCCTAAGTGCTGATTTGTGTCCCACTTTACAGTTTTTGATTTTGGAATGTTGTGCTAAAATTACAGTTGCGTATGGTGCGATTTGGAGGCATTCTACTCTTGCTTTGGGGCAAATGTAGAGCCTCAAGGCACAAAAACTATTGAGATGTTCAGCCTCAATATCTCAGCTCAGAACACATCAATGTGGTGGACATGAACTTGTGCTGAATCATATTTTTTTTTTGTTTAATTGGTGGATATTGACATGGAATGAAACACATGAATGGTTCTGTTTAGACAAACTGACGAAAAATAAACAGATTTAACATAACATGAATAGAAAAGTTTGTAAAACATGGATCTAATGAGGCTTTTGTGATTTCATTTTGACATCACAGATGGTGTAAGAAAGTTGTAAGTTGAGGCGGGACATAAGAAAACAGAAAACATTAACATTGTCTGCAGCTCACATTATTACCACTAGGTGCTACTAAATCTTAGACACGCACGCTTTAAAAGCAAACCTTTAATTCATTATAATTCATCTTTTGGATATATTCTGCTGATGTTTTTTGTAAACTTTATGTAACCACATATTCTAGAGGTAAATTTGGGAAGCAGATGGATTAATGAACTTTTACCATCCTACAACTTTACAATGGAACTGTCACCAGGAAATCATACATCATTTGTAGCTGAGGGGAGTCCTGCAAAAACTATTGCATCCAAAGAGTCTCAATATCAGCTCCAGAGGTTTTTCCTGCGCGGAATCTTAATCTCACGTTAATTTGCCTGCCGTCGTGTGACCTCCATGCGGATGTGCAGTCGAGTCAGGGCCTTGAACAGCTCCGGTTGCTTTCAGCGGCCGCCTTGCGTGCGCACACTGAAGGATGCACAACGCAGAGTGCATGATAATACTGGAAGACGGCTGACAGTTTCTGACCTACATATCCTCCCGCTCCTGACAGTCAGTCAGGCGCTGGAAAACTGTTTTCCTCTCCACTCATCCACAGCGACTGTGAGTTCATTACACATACAGCCAATTAAAACCCCACAAACAAGGCAAAGTCTAATAAAAGCAGCCCGCAATAACGAATGCACCCTCCCTGGCTCCGCAAACACTGACCAAATTTGGATGCAAGCCCAATCTGTTCTTATCCTCATGAATACCTTCGATTATGCCGCTTCAAGTTCGGTTATGAAGCTGTCGGCGAGAAGTTTGAACTTTTGCAGACGGGATAAACGCTCGCGTTTGAACTGATTAGAGAGACTTATTTATCTGTCTGTTCTTTTTTTTTTCTTGCTAAACTGCTCGGACGATGCATGTGTAATAAGGCCGGTTGGGGATGTGTTGTCATCGGGAGCAAAAAAAAAAAATGAAATGTGCAAATCAATGGGGCTTTCACGCCTTGACCTGAATTTCAAAGTCCGCGCGTGGGGAGATGGAAAATTGTTTTGGCCCGTCGTGCCGACTCGGCTCGGGCCCGGCTCGTATTAATGGGTAAAAAGTGGCGGCGTCGTGCTTTGAGGGCACTCACGTCTGCAGACACTCATCCCCGCAAAGAGCTATCCGCTGTCTGCCGTCCGCCCGACACTCTTCCCCCGCACCCCCCCCTCTCACTTTCAATCTGCCACTTTTCGCCGACCCTCGTAACTCTGGCTCCCTTTTGGACGGGCGGGGCAGAAGGAAGCCGGCGGCTGGTTCGCTGCGGGGTTAATGCAGAGTTATGGTCGTGGTGATAAAAGTCACACACGTGCGCCTCCTCCCTGCACGTCTGCAAACACACTCTCTCTCTCTCTCCCCCTCGCCCGCCCCTGCCATCCTTAATTCATGGCTCACTCAGGACGAGCTGAGTCGCTTCGCATGTTCGCCGCGGGAAGCTATCAGCGATAACGCTGATGGTCCGTACGATGAGTTCAATGAGTGGTTCCAGCCGAGTGAGGGTCCCGAAAAAAGCCTCTTGAAAGCTTCCAGACCCCCGCCGTGTCTTTTTAAACGCCGTTTTCGTCCAGGTTGACTCAAGCGTGTGAGACTTCGGCTCCGGCGGAGGTGTAAAACCATTAAGGACACACTCGGCACTCCGCTTCCATTAGCCGCGTCAAGATATCAGAGTGGACTCGTACAGAATTAAAGCCTCGGGAAATCGTCGCGTGACTGCAACGCCAGTGAAGCTGCGGATGAACAGAAAAAGTCTGAAGCATCAGCGTCGCCCTGCGGCGAGTGAATCTTACAGAACTGGTTCGCAATGTCTCTCCTTGATGCTGCATTCTAAGGATCAATCGACTGATGATCAAAACCAGTCTCAGGATGGACCACTGTTGAAAGTAGCCACTGGCATCAAAACTCAAATTTTATGCTTTCTAACAAAATTACACAGTCAAGTTGAACCCTTTTGTGCAGCTTTTTTCACCTTTCTAATGGTTATAATTTTGGGGATCGAGAGACAGACAGATTCTCTCTCTCACTCTCTCTCTCTCTCAGTGCTGCTCATTATCCAAACTCCAAACTCAACGGGTCGTAATTTTTAATCTTGTGTTATAATGCAACAAACAAAAGATCCGCCCTGGGAAAACTGACAGACGACGGGCAGATGGCGAAAAGATTAAAGGGAGGGAGGGCACCAGAAGAGCAGATCATATGCCGTAGCCGTGGGTAAGAGAGGCCAGCGCGCCAGCAGAGGGGTGAGCGAGGGACACGGAGAGTTCGAGGGCAAGAAAAGAAGGCGAGTTAAAAAAGGGATCAGGCTTCAACACGGTCGTCCCTTTTTGCTCGTTCACATCTAAAGCCTCGGCGCGTCTCTCTGAGGTTGCTCTCGAGGCACGGCCGAAAACACGCATGTGGCCGCAGCAAATACAATGGATGAACCGCAGATTTAGTGTGGTGTTGGTACTTGCTGCTGCGAGAATATATACATTTTTATAGATGTGTTTTTTTCTGGCATAAAAACACTGCAGGATTTTTGAGGTCGCACTTAAGAGACGCTCGTTTCACCAAGACAAGAGCGCGACGCGTGCAGTTTCCTGCGTCTGAGCCACCCGCCGCCTCATTTTTCGCTTGGCAAGCCTTTGCCAAAGAGGAGAAAAAAAAGTAAAAAAAAGTGATGAGCTTAAAGCCGAAAGCCTCCGGAGTCTCTCATCTTTCTCAAAAGTGACAGCTAAACCCTCCGATGTAGCCGCAGACAGAAAGACGGAGTTCAGGCGCGGGGATAGAAGTTTGCGCTTGCCAGCTTATAGGCTCACCAGCGCAGCTCGTAGCCAGCACCTAATAAGCCGATCAAAGGGAGATGTTTGTTAACAGCGTCGCTGGGACCTCAGATGCACGCGACACTGTTTGGAGTCAGACAAACAGGCGAGCGAGGCACTTTAATCTGTGTTCCAACTCTCCACGACCGAGTGAGTGGGAGAGAAGAGAAAGGCTGGTGACAGAAGAAGAAGAAGAAAAAAAGATGAAGCCTCCCCTCCCTCCAAACTGTAATTAGAGATTTAGACAGCGGCTGCTCTGCTACTGTGATATCCGCTCTAAACTTTGGCTGCAGAACGAAACGCAGGTCAAGAGCTCAGGAGCCTCGAGCGGCCGTCTGAGGTTGGACAAGTTCCACTGCGTGATGACACCAGCTTCTGCACCAGAGTTCTGTTCATCATCACTGATGGTTGATCGTCATCGTGCTTGCCAGTAGTTGTTGAGGGCAGATGGATTTAAAGATGAAGTTATCAAAAGTGCAAAATTTGTCCCCTGCAATTGTCGATCAGAAATTATCGAGAAAAGTACAAAAAAACCCGACTGGGCATTTAGCCCTCTGTTTACAGCCTCCTCCAAAACTGCTCAATTTAGCTTCCTGCTAAAGCGGAGACTTTGTTGGACCTGCCACACGTTTGGAAGGAGGCATAAACTAGGTGGTTTTAGAGGCTGAAATGAACAACTGAATGGAGGGAGTTGTCTTCAGCAGGGTACCGTGCCCTTTGTGACATCACACAGGGCTGATTTAACGAACTGTGAATTTTAGGACACGCTTCCTGACAAGCAGTGCGTAGAGTTTTCCTGCTTCTTCAGAGTTCACCAACAAGTTAGAGACACAAAATTGTTAGAAAACTTTCATCTAACAAGATAATTATAAAACAACAAACCTTTGCTATCGTTTCATGAGCTCCAAACGGCTCATGTTCCTTCCTTAAAATCTTGACAACACTCGTGGCAACAAAGCCCCGAGTGAACTCGGCTCAAGTGGCACGAGATGGGGGGAGTGCGGCAGCGAGTGACAAAAAAAAAAAAAAAAAAAAAAGGCCAGTGGTATAGACTCATTCCACTTATCCGTGTCGAGGGAGGACATTACAAATTGAAGTGCTGCCGAATGTTATTTATACGGCGCCCGTTAAGAGTCGCGAGCGTGGCTGACAGTGAGCCGACTGGCGGCTCCAGATACCCGGCGCTTCACCTCCAGACGCTCCCCAGCCGCGTGTCGTGCCCACGTTGCACTGAGGCAGTAATCCACTCTAATGCCACCAGAAATAAATTAAAGCAGGGACAAAGCGTGAGTCCCCTGGGGGGGTGGAGTGGGGGAGGAGGGGGGGGTGCATGTCTGGAGGAGTTTGACTTTGGGTGGCGGTGGAGAGGACCGGGGCAGCACACAGTTTGCGATGTCTGATGGATAAGGGGCTCATTTGAAAGTGGCAGATGGCGGAGGCCTGTTTAAAGGGCCCCTCCCCCTATTAACTATAAAACATCTTTAACTGGGAACGTCGGCATAAAAGGGGGAAGACTTTAGAAGTCTGCCCAGGTGTCCTGTTAGCATAAAACATGCTGCCTAAGTGATCTGGTGAGAGATCGTCTGCATAAAGAAAGGAAAACTACACTGCAATGAAAAAACCTTTCCGTGCATCCCTAAGCTGTGAAACAGACATTAAAATTTTATGTTTTGCTGAATTGTTTGCATTGGCAACTTCTTAATTTCTGGGTCTTTTATAAAATGCACCGAGTAGCCACTTTGCGTGATGGGGTTGCAACCAGAGGTTATAAAAGGCATTGTTGCCTTTCCGTGGTCTCCAACCAGTCTGTTCACTCTGACCTCCGACCCCTGACACCAACAAGGCATTTTTCTGCCACACAATATACACATTATTTGTACATTTAACTGAAAAATTGAACGTGTAAAAACTGTACAAAAGATACGGTTGAAGAACAATAACACTGGCCAGGAGTCTGTGCTTCCCCACACAGTCTGTTAACAGTTGACTTTGCCAGGCCATCAGGTATTAGGACAAAATCATTAACAGTAGCAGCTGTATGACCTTGACAATGGGCTGTTTTTGGAAGCTGTGAGGCTAAGGAAGCCGTCACAGTGAACCTAAGCGCGGAACCGTGACTTCTTTACACACATCTAACAGTGTAATATCAGTTTTTCCTCCAGTCATATATGACTCCGTATGTCTGCGTTCAGGCCGCTAATCCCCGGCGGAGATATCTGACGCGTACAGCTGCTGAATTCCCTGACAGCCTGCTGACTGCTGCCGAGCAGGCGGCGCTCACTCTTTACAGCCTCCTGCCGCGGCGGAAAAACAATGATGAGGGGAGCGATACCCGGCCGAGCGGAGCAGCAGACTCAGCTCTCTGTTAGGTTCACCACTAACGACGCCTCTAACTCTGTTATTTATTTGATTGACGGCTGCTGAAATCAGTCCCAAGCACGTCTGGCAATCATCCCCAATAATTCCACCCAAATGCCCCTTTTTTTCCCCTTGCACAGTTTCTTTCCTTTCTTGCAGGGAATATCAGCGTTCCTTGGTGTGCTCTTCCTCGGTGACAATAGAATTTTTTCAGTTTAAAAGAGGACGAACCAGATTTGTACTTTAAAAAGGATGTTTAAAAAAAAGGGGGGAAAGTTCTCTGAGATTCTGTTGTTTTGACCAACCAGAATCCGGAATGAGTGTACGAGACATGGCGGGATGGAGAGAAGGAGAAGTCCTCCCAGCGGCGCCGCAGGTTTCCTCACACACTACTTCACACGGCGGAGTGCATTCAGATTACGCTTGATCCTAAATGCCGGCGCCAGATTCCTGACAGCGGCGAGAGGCAACGTGTCACACGCGCTCCACTTCTGCTGCGCTCCAACCGCCGCAGCGGTTTAAGGTCGACGTTGAAATTTTTATCAAGCATCCCTCAGGCGTATCATGAATTAGCAATATCCCAGAGGTTTGTGTGCCGCCACTGAGCCATAGCCCACAGAGGAGTAGTGGAAATATTATTTTCCTTTGGCAAACGCAACTGTTCTTCAACTGTTTGGTAGCATTTTTTTTTTCTTTTTTTGAACAAGCGGTCGACTTTCTGCTTTCAGGCATGTTGCCGACCCGGACTTTGAAAAGTTTGGATTTTTGAGTGGATTGACACAAATTATGGATCCTGACAGAGAGACGGGATTTGGGAATTTAAACCTAAGTCCTCATTTCAAAACCAATAGCTGAATATGAACAACAGAAGACGATATACAACCCATCCAAAGCAGCTGAATTTATAATTAAATTCAGCTGCTTTTCGCTATCTCGTCTCCAACTTTTGTGATTTGAAAAAAAAAAACAGAAGACAAACCAACAGGGTACATCAAGCAGAAAGAGATGGAATTTGCTGCAAGAAACCAGCATGAAAATATCAAACCAGCAAACACGGATTTCTTTTTACAAAGTGAACATAATATTAATATGGCGCCAATGATTTTTTTTTTTTTAGCACAAAATACTACAAAATAAGTGCCAAGAATTTCCTAAAAAACCTGGTTGGGTTTCGAAAACAGGAGATTTTTTATGACCGCCCACGTCGGTACAAATGAATCTAAATCACCGCTTCATCCTGGCGTCGTGTTGGATGGGACGATAAAAAAGCAGCGATCGGAGCAAAACATTTCAGCTCCTCCCTCTTTTCTTTTCTTATGACATTCTAACGTCAGGGCTGGAAACCCGAGTCAGATCCAAAACCACAGAGACTCTGGGCAGCACTTACAGCCACGGCCAGCGATGGTGCATTATTTAAAACTTATCGAAGGTTTAAAATTTTAAAAGGGTGTGAAATATGGATTGACAGCGGGAGAGCGAGAGAGAGAAGGGGAGAGAGAGAGAGAGAGAAGGAGAGAGAGAGAGAGGCGTGTGGAGGCTGGACTTACTGTTGGTTTTCAGGCGTGCCGGCTCGCTGTTGCGGCTCCCCGCCTGGTTGATGGCCTTGACAAAGAAGATGTAGCGGGTGCCGCTCTGCAAGCCGTGCACCGTGTAGTGGTTCTGCTTGATGTTGGGTACGATCATCCAGCTGTCTGCCGAGTTGTACAAACCTGATGGATCCACGGGAGAGACACACAAACACACACACACACACAGACACAGACACAGACACAGACACAGACACACACACAGACACAGACACAGACACAGACACAGACACACACACACACACACACACACACACACACACACAGAGAGACACAACTTGAGTGAGCTGCTTGATGCTTGCAAGATGCGTACAGCGCCGCGCCAAGTCCCGCTGAGGCAGCAGGAAGCAGCGCGTTACATTTCATCAGCGGGAGAGTCGTCACCTCGGCAGACCTCTGCGCTGTGCAAACGCAAAGGGTGAACATGAAAAATGAACCGTAAGAAAAAAAAAAAATCCATCCCATTACCTCACTGTCAGGTTTACCTTGCCGTGCTGCCCTCGGGCGGTACAGTGCGTTTGGCTAAGCTCCCGTTAAGATCGCTGTGTGTACACGGCGGCGTGCCGAGCGCAGTCGATGCCGCGGGGCAGACGGCTGCAATCGTCTTCACGGATCGCTCGCATATGGAAGCACGACCCCGAGCGTGCCAGCGCTTTGATTTAAAGAGGCTGGGGCCGTTTGACTGTTCGGCCACGTGACGTGGTTTCTGGAGGATGAGATGAATTCCCAGGTCTGGTTTGCTGTTGCTGTAGGAAGTTGAATAACTTCAAGAATTAACTGGAAATGTTGCTCTTTTTTTGGGGGTTTCGTTCCAGAGCTGATGTAAATAAATCAGAACATTCAGCATCACCGACAGGTTCTCTCTACTTTCAGCCTGCAGGCGAATCCGATTCAAATCAGACTCCTTCTCAAAACCTCAAATTTTTAGGGCTGACTGTCCACACTGTTCATAGCAAGGGTCCAAATGGCTCTGTTCCGACTGGGCCACATTATTGACCCATCTGACAGGTTGCTGTAGCAAAGACGTTGGAGCGGAGGCGATACGCATCTGTCCAAATGTTATTTGAAACTGCCTCCCGAATGTGGTTTCAATCTGTCTTCCAACAATAGTATTTCATGTGATTTGTGACTGTTCAGTCTACAAAATAGCTATCTGGTTTCAACCAGGATGGGCTAAAAATCAGATTTTGGCTGGCAGCCTGAACGCGGCTATGAAGGTTTTGGGAGAGTAAAGGGGCTTGGACGCGCAGCAGTGTTGTTTTCGGGGGGGGGATTGCAGCTTTGGACTACGTCAACACTGCCTGCAAAAAGCAAACGTATCGCAGAACGAGGAACCTCAAGAGCTGCTGCCGACCAGAGGTGAGAACTCCTTTTACTACGAGCTGAAATATTCTTCCCGGATTCAGGCTGCCCAAACAAACACAGCGCCTCATTTAGCGGCGCGGCGGCGGCGGAGGTAAATGTTTGCAGAGTTAAAGGTAAAGATAAAACCGCTCATTGCCTCCTCGGGGAAATATAAATTTCTAAAAAGGGGGAGAGAGAGAAGCTCTCAGGGCCACTGGCCCTTTGCGTCCCTTCTGGTGAGGAATACATGGTGAATTATTGAGCGAGATGGCAACAGCATGCATAAGTGATGTCCGGGAGTCTGCTTGTAAATATAAATACTTCACAGGATGCAAATAACGCCTTTAAAAGAGGCTCGGCGGCGTTAAGAATGAATGAAGGGGGGGTCTAAAAAGTTGAGCCGCTTTTCTTAGATGACGGGAAAAAAAACAACAAAAAAAACAACAAACCACCGCCCGCTGTGTTCGCCGTCATCTGAAGCTGAGGATCTTGCGGTAACCTTCACGGCCGTCCACCCGCCTTCAGATGCACCTGGTGTAAAATGGGGGGCATGCAAGTAGGCGGGGCTTCACGCTGCTTTTCGTTTTCGTTTCCGAAAGCTTTTGATGTGAACAGCACCTCTCGCTTTCCGCTAAATCAAATCAGGTCGCTACACGGCGGCGCGCCGCCGCCGATTTTCGCCGGCGAGACGGAGGGCGCTCGCTGACACGAGCCAAGATCCTCGCTGGGACGGCGGCGGCGACTTCAAAGTGGCGAGGGGGGAACTCGAGGGGGGAGGGAGGGAGAAGAAAGGGAAGTTGCTAGGGGGACGGATCATCTCACTTCCTGCTTCCTGCTGCTTTGGGGGCGTGTCTGGACATGAAAATGAACAAGAGTGCATTCTGGGAGTTGTAACTGTTATGTCTGTTATGATCATTGCTGTCGAGCTGCTCTGTCTGTGTGCGTGTGTGTGTGTGTGTGTGTGTGTGTGTGTGTGTGTGCTCGAAACTACAAACGCTACTTCCCCTCCGCTCCACAAGGTGGTTTCAGAACTTTCTGCGAGTCACTGCCTCCACTATAAATGGGGACAAGGTAGTGATTCACACTGTTAGAAACCACCTTATTGAGCGGAGGGGAAGTTTGTGTGTGAGTGTGGCCACGCGCAGGCCTCATTACAGCTGTAATTACACTGTAATTATGTTGTAATTACAGGCCTAAGGGAGGAAAACTTTAGGTTTCCAGGTGATCAGCGCCCCCTGCTGCTACTTTGCACTCTGTCAAGTCTGAACATTCAAACTCCTAGACAGTGAACCTACCGTCACTCCACTTCTAAACGCAGCTGCTCCAAGTCCCAGCTGTAAATATTTCACCGTTCAATCTCAAGTCGCCAGGGGCCTTGATTTCATTTTGTTGTTGTGCTGCACGCCGCCGCCGCCGCCGCTGCCCGGCATTTGTCTCCTTCAACTGTCTGCAAAACCTTAACAAGTGCGCCTGTCGTCAGACAAGGTTTTTATTTTTTTTTCTGCAGCGACTGAAGCCTCGTTAACATTTCATGAAACACTGATCACAGACTGGAGCCGCTGACAGAGACAGAGAGGCTTTATCCAAACCTTCTGTCTCTGCTCATTAATACGTCCAACTCCAACTGGCCCGTTTTAATGCATTCAATTTAACATGAAGAGCAAAGGAGGCGTCAGCAGGTAGCGGGGCTGCAGGCGTGGTTAATGTGCAGCAAAATCAGCAAAAAATTAGGAAAGAAAGTAACCAGATAGGGAGCTCTCGCTCTGCCGAGAACTAAAGTTATTAATTAAAAATAAAAAGTTAAGAAAATTAGAATTAAATTAAAATTAAAATATTAGCTATGCTGCATACATTATGCTCGCGTTGATGGCTTCCTTAAAACGAACTGATTCTGTGACTCTGCAGGCTGATGGAAGACGGTTGGCTGCAGTTTGCGCTGCAGCACAAGTTAGGACCATGAGCATAAACAAGAAGTGATAGCTTGTTGGCAGCTGTAACAAACAGAGGGCAAACTCTGCAGAAACATTTTCATCTTGAGATATTTGTTGATGAAAATAGGAGAACGGGAAATTGCAAAAACAATGCAATTGCGGAAAAAATACATAACAATCAGAGGAAAATGGAATTGACCCCGAGACAACACTTTGTGTGTGACATTAATTCCCTTCTATGTGTTTAGTTTCACTCTGGTGTCTATTTTCCGCCGCTTCGCTCGGACGATCCGGCGGAGGCGGAAACCTCCACGCCCCCCTCTCCTCCTGGGAAGACCACGGGCCATGCCATGATGCCTGGAGAGACGCAACCAGTCGGGATGGTCGCACAAGTGGGAGCGTTTAACCACTCGTAAAGTCGGAGGGAATCGCTGCGGCAAAAGGACTCGCAGCGGCGTGGAAGGCTAAATGGCTTTCTGCCTCCGTCCGTTTCTCCCTCTGACTCTCGGAGGACCGCGGCGCCACACGGCTGACTCACTCGGCCTATTACGGCTGAAATGTATCTGGATGCTTCAAACAGTCGCGCCGGGCAGACGGCGGTAAGAGGGCGGAAAGACGACCAAAGGCTCCCGCTGAAAGAGCGGAGCGTTGTGCACGTTAATCACCGCCCCTCATATCGCCAAGTGGTGATTTTCACCCCCGTGATATGTAACCATTATCCACTTGGATTTTCACCTGCTGCCCCCCCCCCACTTCCCCGACGTTCCTCCCATTTATGAAATGATGGGAGATTAGCCCACGAGCCAATAGGAGCCACATGTTTGATAAACGTCCAAATCCTCTGCAATTACAGCCGAGATTTGGAATTCGCACGTGTATTCTGAGAAAGTGGAGCATCGGAGGTCACTGGCATGCAGGCAACGAAGATACTTGAGGACCAGTTTTGCCTGCGTGACTAATTTTCAGTTGAAAAATGTTGAGAGACCAAGGACAAATCCATTTTTTTTACTTTGCCAACGCTGCTACAGGACAGTTTGGAAAGTGTTTACAAACTGTTTTTATCAGCACAGGAAGAAAACACTTTGCCAGTCAGTTAAAAGGCCAGTGTTTGACCGAGGGATGACGGGATGCTTCTTCTACACAGTCATTGCTTCCACTTAAATGAAATACCTTGCACAAGAAAAGTCAAGATTTTTCACCAAGACCTCTGCTGCTACTCTTTCTGTGTGAATGGGTGCGCGTGCACGTGACTCACTGATGAAGTTGGTCTGCCCGGTGTAGATGGTGTACTGCAGCTCGTAGGAGGTGACGCTGAACTCGTCCTCCGACGTCCAGTGGACGGTGATGGTGTCGTGGGAGGCGGTGCACAGCTCCTCCCTTATGGATGGAGGGTTGGGGGCTGCGTGTCGGCGGGGGGGGAATAGAGGGTTATTGTTCAACGGGAGATGAGATGAGATTGCAGAACTTGTTGCTTAAGCGGGACTGAAAAAAATAGTGGCTCTGCACATTGTGGTAGTTTTTAAAGTAATTATCTGTATGGTAAAAACAGAAAAAACTTCTTCTCTGTCTTTTGATGGACATTTGCGGGTGGAAAGTGACCACTGTACAATAATACTCTGGAGCAGGCCAGAGGTTGCAAGGTCAGCTATTGAATCTGTTTAAAGGTCAGAACCCCTTATTTGGATGACCACAAGACAGAGGACGTGAACTCCGTCACTTCGTTGGTTCATCATCGGTTCATCGTTGGGTGTTGTTGCTTCGGTTTGCCGTGATCATTTTGGATGTTAATGTCAGTGAATCAGTGAACCTGAAAAAAATGACACTAATCCTCGACTACTTTTCAACTGTAAGTTAATTTAATCAATGACTACAAACAAGTTATTGAATATTAATTGTCAAGAAAGACCAGAAGACATCCGCACTGGCCCACTTTTTTTTTTTCTGACGACGTCTTCTTTTCGTCACGACAACAACAACTGCGAAAAAATACCACAAATACTGTTTTCCCACAGCAGACCCGCAGAGAGACTCGCACCTGTCAGGTAGTCCAGCCCCTCCAAGATCTTCTTCTCCCGGGAAAAGTCCAGAGCGAAGTTGTCAAACGCCTCGTTCAGGTTGACATCGGGGATGAGGACCTGGGAGGAGGCCGTCGCCATGGCAACCCTTTTAGGGCAGGCAAAAAAAAGAGAGGGAATGTGAGGGAGATCAACGATCAAGGAAAAAAAAGAAGAAGCAGAGGGCAGGTGAGAGTGAAGGAGGCAGCAGCGGTTCAGGGAAGGAGGGAAAACAGTGAGGTAAGAATATTAATCTCACGGTGGCGACTGTACAAGCGACGGACCGGACACATCCTGACACTGTCACTCTGCCGCTTGTCTGCTCGAGGCACCTGTGAGCTGTGGTGTGTGTGTGCGTGTGTGTCACAGGCCACAGCAGCCACGTCCCAGTTCTTGCTCGGCGAGGCGACACCGGCTGCTCAATGCAGGGCGGCGCTGCGGAAACGCACGCTGCTGAGCGCTGAAGGGAGCCGAATCCATCGCAGAGACGGCAGCCTGGCGCTCGCCGATAAAATATTCAGCATTATGCTTTTTATAGCGCGCAATCTATATGTTCCATTCACCCGCGTGTCGTCACAGCATGCTAGCGTTAATAAAACCGCAGCGTTCCGCCTCGTCTTGACGTAAAAAGCTTCTGGAGGAAGCGTGGAAGTGCGTGACCTCGATGCTTCACCCGCACGTCGGCGTGAGTCAGACGGCGTTAGCTAGTCGGGATGGGAGGGAGACACAAACAAGGTTTGGGAAAAAAAACAAAACAAAGATACATATTGTTATGAGTGGTGTGTTGATCAGCTGGGCGTGTCTAACCACTAACTGTGTAAATGAGAAAATCATCATCAACGGCCGGCTGCGCCTACGCAGCTCAGGTGGGTGGTTTCCCCTGAGGATGAATACAGCATTCTGCTTCTGACTCATCCGCTCAAACAAAACGACGCCACAAAAGCAAAGGTTTCCCCGTCCACACGCTCACGCGCACGCTCGGCGACCCACCTCTCCGCCACGTTGCGGGCGGTCTGGAGGAAGCGGGCGTGGTCGTTCTCCTTCAGGCTCTGCTCGGCCTGCGTGATGAGGGCGCTGGAGCGCTCCAGACACTGGCGGCAGTTTGCGATCTGCTGCGCCAACTTGCGCAACTTCATCACCTAGGAAAGAAAAAAAAAGAGAAAAACACGCCAAGATTAAACCATTTTCTCACGCTGAGACTTAATGAAACTTGACGTTTGCCCTCCGCGAAGTGAAATGTTTCATAAGAGCAACCACAGATATCAAGACCACCTTCCTATTAGCCGCTCTCTGGAGCAGCGCTGTGCTCTGCAGGCTGGGGAACGCAGCCGTACACGAGCAGAGAAGATAAAGTTCTGCGCTGTTATTGATCTTTTATGCTCATCTCCCCGCACCTGAAAATAACTTTGGACATGGACTCACACGTCTACGCCTCCGCGCAAAGGCAAATGCGTCCCGCAGCCTGAGCATAATGTCTAAAGTCGACCCTCAACGTTGGCAGAAGTTGGCAGCGTGCTGATGTGGGTTATGAGATGAGAGATAAAATAAACCTGCAGTCTCTTTATTTCAAAGGCACTTCATTCAAACTTCAGCTAATTGGACTTGGATTGGACCCTGCAGGGATCCGGTTTGTATTGGTGCGTGACGTCGGCGCTCTTGCTCTGGCCTTTGTAGCCAGTTACGTAACAAAGGGCAGATATTTGCTGACAGTTACACAACTGTCTATTAATGTCTCCTACACCAACACATCGAAGCGGGCGCAGTCACTCTGCATCACTCTGCATCACTCTGTACGATTACGCTGAGCAGTAGCGGCAGATGCCCGCATCAGCTTTCCGTCTTTCTTTTTCTTCCTCTCTGTAGCAAACACTCGGTTAAAGGTCAGTCAGTCAGATCAAGTTTGAAGTTTACACACACACACACACACACACACACACACACACGTTTATTATAATGCGGTTCACATTGACTGTAATTTGCCAGAGGGGGTTGCGGTAATTTGATTTCCGACTCGCCACAATAAACCTATTCGGCGCTGCCTTGAAATTACACTAATCTGTTTATACCTTGATTACGATTCACATCCTGATCTCTTAAATCAACTTAGTGCAATGGAACGGTGCAACAGAGTGCGGTTAAGCCTCGTGACTGTCAGTGCCAGCGTCTTCACATCCGTGTCCCTGGCGCGCGTGGATACGGAATTCACATTCCTCCACGAACAGTTTGCGCTGAAGTGCAAATTTTTTTTTACTTGAAATACTGAAAAAGTCCACTGGCCTTTCAAAATAAAAGTCTGCAATGAAATGGAATGAAGTGTCTTCTTTTTGTTGCAGCAAATATCAACAATGTTACATTGAAATGTCCAACGTTTTCAGAAGTTGACCCCGTTTTAAGGCTTTTAGTCTGGGCAGGGCAGGGGCACCAAAACCAATTAGCTTTCTTTTACAAGGGCAGGGAGGTGGGAAAGTGACCTCAGCAAACTCACGAGGCCGCTGCAGCAACAGTGAAAGAGCAATGAAGAGCAACACACTAGACTTTGGAGAGAGTTTAGTTTTGAATCACAGCTGGCCAGAGAGCGCAGACACGTCTGCCTTCAACTGTTGCTCCCTGCCTTAACTGTCAGTATGTGGGTGTGTGGGTGTGTGTGTATTGGTGTGTTTGTGTCTATGTGTGTGTGTGTGTGTGTGTCTCCAGCCTCCATCGTAACCTGCAAAACAAAGCCTGGGTTGGTCGGTTGAGCTGAAGTCAATTGAAACAATTATAAAGGAAAAAAAACTAAACAAAACTCCAACACGCAGCATTTCACTTCTATTTTTTTTTCCACGGCTTTTAAACTGAAGGAGCGCTCGATCGCAGCCGACTTTCACGGCTGCCAGTAAAGGATTAGTCATGTCTATTTTCAGCAACACATTTTTGCTTTCAGCGCTTCAATTATGCAACTTGAGATTTAGAGGGAAACAGACTGAGTTGATATTGGCTAAGAGCTCGTCATCAAAAGCTCTCCATGAATCAAAACAGTATCCAATGGGCCGTCGCTTTGTAGCGCTGGAGGGAAAAAAAAGTCTCCCGCTAAAATAGGGGCCCGGTGGCGCTTTAGTGGAATTCTCAATTGAAGCCTCAGCCGCTTTCAGGAGTTGATGAAAGATGAGCAGATTGTTGACCGCTCAGTGAGAGAGAGCGAGACGGCCCTAATGGTCGGATTATTGTTTGACAATATATTCCATAAACAGTAATTCCATGATTGCCCCTCCCTCCCCCTTCAGAATAATGGACAGCCTGCGAGCGCTTCTCCTTGAAAAGGATCATAAATGCTCTGAATGCTGAAACGGTTGATTTGATTACAATAAACGGCAGCCATGTGGCTCCTCATCACTGAGCCCTTCGGCTGCGTTGGCTCCTAATCGATACTTGCTGCTCATACTGGGGAAACTCTGCTTACTCTCTCCGTGGGTAATTCTGGGCCATGCTAATCATGGACGGATACTTTTGCCTTAAGATTTCCCCATTTGTCATTATTAAAGTGCCATAACTGAATTTTTACTAGAAATAAAAGAGAGCAGGAAGACTAATTGCTGCACGTCCAAACCCTAATGGTGCCTTTTCACTGGAGAGACGAACGTTTCCAGCAGCCAGAGCTGAAGGTAAAAGTGCCAGTTTTAAACTGTTAAAACAGGCACTGTGGTTTCATTTTAGTTTGGTTTTAGCCTTATTATTGTATGCTTTTAGATTATTGGTATTTGGCTTCATTTTATATTTATGTGATTTTACTATATAAGCGGTTTTAGTTTTGTGGATGGATCTGCTTTTAATTTCCTGTGAAGGATTAATAATCTATCTATCTATCTATCTATCTATCTATCTATCTATCTATCTATCTATCTATCTAAAACCTTAAACTTGAAACAGCTAAAGAAACCCCAAAATGTTGCTGATAAATGCAAAAGAGAGAACAGGGACACCTCTGCACAAACCGTGCTTGCCACCTGATTTATCGTCTTATTCCCTCTTCCTCCGTGCAGCGTTTTGCACTTCTTGTCTTCCGGCAGCAGACCTGCATCGTGAGTCACCGGCTGAGGCGTCTGACTTCGCTTGACACCTAATGGCCTCTTGTAGCCCGGCGCAAAAAACACCCGCTTTAACGCGCCGGTGATTACGAGAATTACTCAAAGTGCATTACCGTCGCTCCTCTGACCTGTAAAACGGACCGGAACTTGAACGCACCACCTGCGGCCCGACGGCAAGTGCTGCCTTTTAGGGGGCTCAGACTCTCAGGAAGGGGATCTCGCTCTCCGACTGCAATGGCTGCAGACACACGCACGCACGCGCTCGCTCTCTCTCACGCCAGAGCGCCCACAACTATGACGACACGCACGCACACACGCACACACGCACACACACACACACGTGCACACACCTACTTTAGTCGGCTTTGGCAGTTTGGGAATCTTTTATCTCGCCACAAAGCCGTTCTGCCGCCTCGGGGGAATCTTTCCAAAAGCACTTTAATTTTAGAGTTTGACTTTTTGTCTTTTTTTTTTTTACCTGAAAACCAGGGGAAGGCGGAGGCCATCGGGTGGACACATATCCATGCAAACACACGCTCAAACACACGCACACACACGCGCAGGTGTTTGTGTGGTAAATCCTGGAATCTTGCAGATGCAGCAGTGAGAATTTCCCAGCAGCCTCTGCAGCCACGACAGCTTCTCTCTGCTACCCGGTAGGAAACTACTGACGTCCTCTTGGAAAAACAACACTGTGAGATTACTGTTTTTTTTTTTTTTTTTCTTTTTCAATGGCACAGCTCCTATTACACTCAATTAACATTTAGGAAATGTTCTGTTCTGTTTTCCACCTATAAAACGTTCTGATTGTTCTCAAACATCCATTTGCTGTTTATGTCAGCAACATTGGACTGGCGGTTGACTTTTCTGTGGTTTGCAGACATCTGAAGTCTCTCCAAAAACATAGGGGGCGCCGTATTGCCAAATAAGACGCTGTGCAGCGCCTGCTGTGAGTTCTTTCTTCAGGCTGCACACATTCTGGTTGTTACTCTCTCGCACGCCAGCTTTGTCGGTCAGTCGTACCGTTGACGGCAGCTTCCCGCGCTCAGCCGAGTCTCCCTAATGGCGATGCGTGGGTTGACCCTTGACCCCTGATGGCCAGAGCTGGGAACGTGGATGTAAGTTGCAAAGGTTTGGAAAGGCTTCAAGGAAATATTTTCCAGTGATTTGCTTGGTTGCAGAAAAAAATCCAGAAACTTGACCGGCCGTTCAACTTTTGCTTTCGACAATGCAGTCACGTACGCACGAGCAGATTTACTGTCAGAGATGCTCACTGTGAGTTTTTACTATGGCACAGCTGCAGTAACGGATAAGGGGAAAAAAAAAAACACACCAAAAAGAACTACAGAAAACCCCCCACTGCACTGTTTCTCCCGAATCAACACGATAATGAAGTCATTAATTCAGAAAAAGCAGAGCAGCTGTTTCTCTTCAACTGAACATATTTTGCCTCCACTGATGTATAAGTACAGCCCTTTTGTTTTTTAGAGCACCACCGCTCTTTTGTTCCCCAAGAGAATACAATAAAAAGCAATTCTCTCTTTTTCTTAATTGAAGCCCAGATCCTTCCTTCTCTTACAGCGGGGACGGAGCTCTCGGTCCTCCGCTCCTGCGTCTCATTTATCAGCCTGCTGCTCACATGGTGCAGCGTTAGGGACCGGCTGCGTGTGGGTATTGAAAAAAAACATGACCCACGCATCAGTGTGCTATGCGGGAGAGTAGCCGCTTATCAGGCTAACGTTTGTAGATATTTCACATGTTACACATCTCTCACTAAAAGTCAGCACCCATTTTCTTTGTTATTGTGTTCAATTTTGTTTCGACAAGGAAACGTGGGTTCGGGTCTCGGGGTCCCGGTTCTGTCTCTGTACCTTTGACTCTTTGATCTTGACAGCGATGACCTGCTTCCTCTGCCGGATGATCTCCACCAGCTCGTCGCACTCCTCCACCAGCTTGGCTTCATGCATGGCCGTGTTCACCTGCACGGGAATCACATGGAAATGCACAACGTTCATTTATGAGCTTTTCCGTCTTTCCCTCTCTGCAGGAAGCTCTCTTAGGTTGTCGGCAAAGATGACTGAAGTCATAATTAATGAATTCATGCACAGCGCACATAGTTTTCCATATAATTCCACCGCTTCAATAAAAGTGAATAAACCTCTGATTCACTAATTGCATTAATTAGATGAGCTGATTTTTCTCCAAGAGACACTTTTTAGTGGGAAGTGAATAATGTGAAGAAGGTGGAAACATTGACAAAGGAGAAATAAAATGTTCCGCTCAGCTCGTCAGGCTGCAATTCTTCTAAGATATAAAACACCTTACAGTGACGTGGCACAATAAAATCCTTTATATGCTGAGATATTGAGGCATTAAAGATATCATAAGAACTGGTCGGACGTGTTTATTTAACTCATAAAGATGGAATCGGCTTCCTAAGCTCTTTCGGGCCGGCAAGAAACCAGAATTGATCCGGTGATGCTGCACATGCTCGCACAATGGCTATTTTATATTTGCTGCTCGGCTATTTGAAGTTGCCAAGAAAATTCATCACCGGGCTCAACAGCTGAGCGGCGGCCAAAGTGTGTAGGCGGAGAAGTGTTACTCAGACACTGAGGGTGTTAACGGTTTTGCCGAAAGACCAGCGAAGGATCTTCTTCTCTGCTGTGAAACATAATAATCACAGAAACGCCCACCAGCGATTGCCAAGCCTCATTTGTGTTCGTCAGCAGAGCAGCTGACGAACACAAATGAGTAGCCGTTTGTGTTTACGTCCTCAGTTTGCTGAGGACTGTGGTGACATTAGCTACCAAACAGTAATCGATCAAATTTCTGATTGCACGGACGACCACTGCGGAAAAATATTTCTATCAGGACTCAAAGGTGATCCGAGGTCAATGTCACAGGTTGAGTACTCAGTGTCTGAGCAAGGGCTATGAAAACGTGTGATCAATACCACGTCACAGTCAAGTTGTCCTTTCAGAAGATGAGAAAAAAAAAAACCAAACCCTCATGCGATGAATTGATTCATGGGGGGGACGCAAATCAATTCCCTTCCAGATGACACTCCAGAGGTGATGGATAAGGTGTTGCGCAGAGAGGCGAGACCATCATCAGCGATCACCAGCGAGATGTTTGAAGGAGATTAAATTGAGGTTCGCGCTCGAGCTCCTGAACCTCCCTCACCGAACCTCTCAATCCATTCCAACACACAGGGAAAACATTCCCAGTGGGACTTCAGCTTCAGTTTGATATTGTCAGTGTCGCTCTGCTAAGAGGCTGTAAAACTACACGACCTGGCGAACTGAGCTGGTCCTCAACATGTGGATCGTCGAGCGCTGCAGCTCACACACACAGGCAGACACGCTCGCGTGCACATGCGCAGTCGATTCCACAAAGACTCCTCTTGTGACTGCAGGTCGGTAATTAAGGAGGATGAATGCAGCCGCCCAGGACGACTGAAAATTACGAATCTGCGGCCGGGATTCACGGGAACAACCTTCAGCTCCCTCCTCCTCCTCCTCCTCCTGTTCCTCCACCTCCTCCTCCTTTCACCTCACTGAAGAAAACTCCTGCCAGGGTCTGGCATCATTACACAGTCCCTGCTACCTGCCACACACACACACACACACACACACACACACACACACACACACACACACACACACACACACACACACACTGTAACCTGCTGTGCATCTTCCTCTAAAAATCTTCTTTAAAAGTCTCTGTGTCAAAAAAAGAAAATCGCTGCAGCTGCCGCCGCCGCCGCCGGCGGGAAAAAGCAGACTTGAAATAAAACCCCAGATTTAAATAGTGGGGAAAGGAACGCAGCAGAGTGTAGCTAAGGCAACATTACTGCTCATATTTCTAATCACGATGGCACAATGTGGCCGCCGTCACAACGGGACGTAATTAATCAGCGCGAGATTGCGGCTGACATTTAAGTGGAGCCCATTTGGTGTCAGGCCAGTGATTATCTTGTGGGATTAATAAAAGGCATTAGAGTGTCAGGTTGGCTTCGGCAGCCTTGGTGCGCGAGGAAGACGAAATGCTGACATGATAAGCGTGTGAATGAGTCTTAATTAACTCGATGTGGGACTTTATTATAAAAACATGTCTCACACAGGCAGATTATTCATCCTTTTAGATTAGAGGTAAAATAAATCCTGCTGTTCTTGAGTCGGAGGATTACACACGTAAGTACCAGTATTGGCGTCCGTTGTGGTCCCATGATGCATAGATGGATGGATGGATAGATAGATAGATACTGTAGATAGATCGGTATCTAGCTAGCTAGCTAGCTAGATAGACAGATAGATAGATAGATAGATAGATACTGTAGATAGACAGGCAGCTAGCTAGCTCGTTAGCAAGATGGATAGATGGATAGATTCGGTGGCTGATTCTTTGACTCTGCCACATTTTTAAATCAACCTACAACAGTGCAAACTTGTGATTTTCAGTTCTGCCTTGTGGTTTTGAGTTTGCTGCCCAACTGTCTCCATCTGGCTGCGCCATCACAACTGTCTGAAGGCGCCACTGAACATGACTATCTCTCTCCATGTTGGCTTCTATCTGTGGATTTTATCAATCATACATGAGCCGGCCAGTAGGTCTGCATGTGTGTGTGTGTGTGTGTGCACTGTATATGTGCGTGAGCGCACTAACAGCGCTGCAAGGCGTTCTCAAATTTCTAACAGCTGCAACCATCAAGCACCTCACACACTGGGGCCAGAAGCTCATCCATAATTCATTCTCACTGATGTAATAAACTAAACCTACTGATAGTTGTAAAGAAGTACGGGAATCTTACATAAAAACCGAATAAAGTTTTGCATTGATTGGACACCGACATCATGGCGGAGATGTAAAAATAAGCCCCTGATTTGAATCATGCACTCCGAGGGGAGAAGGTGGAATTTGCAGATTCATGAAGAACATAATGAAAGAGTTTCCAGCCCGACGCTGCAGTGCAAATATAACAGCAGGTAAGATGAGAATGTGACACAGAGGATTAGGCGGCGCTGAAGTCGTCTCCGCCGAGCTGATTCATATTCTGCACGCAGCGGGATCGACTTCAGTGTACATAGGAGCCAGACAGGCCTCTGCTAATGACTTAAAGCTCATTGTTTAATCTGGAGACATGTCTTGATACTGAAATCCACCAACCGCCTCTCTGATGTTTCCCTTCCCCGTTCTCCACCGCTCCTTTCACACTCGGGCTCAAACTGTTAGCGGTGAAGTTCCCCCCTCCCCCACCTGAAAGCTGTTCCGCCGCCTCCTGCTTTGACGGGGCTTATTCCACACGTGGCGTGTGCGTGCGTGCGCACGCGCGCTGGTGCGTCAGGAGGACGCGTGAGTGAAGCGGCTCAAGACTTAGCGAGGAGCGGCGTCGTTAAAAAAACAAACAAAAACAGTGAACCAGATACGTCACAGTTAGTCTCTGCGTGTCAACCCGGCTTCAAGGAGCTCGGCGCAACTACTTCCTGAGTGTGCGGGGAGAGTGAGTGAGAGAGAGAGAGAGAGAGAGAGAGAGAGAAAGGATGGGAAGGGGTGCAGCAGAGACAATGGAAAGACTGACGATCGTCAGATCAGATCCGTCAAGTCGGAGGGCGAATTCACAGGAAAGACGCGTTTAAAGGGGGAAAAACAAACCAAAACAAAAGGAGAAGTTGGCAAAGTTTCCTCACTTCCAAGGGCACCAGCCTGAGGAGGGATTATATAAGCCGGAGGGAGGCGGATCCCCTGGAAAATACACGGAAAACTACTCCAAACTCGTACGGTGGCACAAAACAAGCGCGCCCGACTCCTTCGAGACGGCCACTTGCCCCGGAGTGGAGGAACACACGCAGCCGGCCGGCGGGAGCATATTATCACATTTAGGAAACACATCAGCCTCTTTTCCCCCTCTGTGTTAACATCTCGTCTTGGTGGGAGGGGTTGGATACGGCCAGCGAGGCAGAAGTCACTGCTGAACAAACGCCAGCTGGATGTGGCAGAGGAACGAGAGAGGAGGAGCTCTAAAGAGATAAAGGTGCACAAGCGGCTGGAACGGCTGATCTTCACACATTTTCCCGTCTTAACGTTTTATCACAGGGAATAAAAGGAGCGTGCGGAACGTGTTTGAAGTGTGGAAGCATTTGCTCGGGTTCAGTTTCATTTCAGCAGTGTCACTAGCTGCGTTTCCATGACAGGTTTTTTTTTTCTTCGCAAATTAAAAGCGATATTTCTAAAGTCCATTTGGGATTTGCAGGTGTTTCCACTGAATGGTGTGAGGCGCACGAGCCGGAATTCTCGGAACATCTCGTCCCGCGAAACTTACGAGAATTATGTTTGCTTTTGTTTGTTTACGTTTGTTTGCCGTCAAGAATGATCGTTACATTTTCCCCCTTTGATTACTCGTTAACTAATCCGTCTCCTCCTCTGTCCAAACACAACGCGCCATTTTCACCAGAAGCGAACAGGTCACATGACCACGCACGTCACGTCCGCTGATGCGTCAATGTCAATATTCCTTTATATCGCTCCGTCTGAAAAACCACCTCATGAGAGCGTTGAAATCTTTTAGTGATATTTGAGAGGTTATCGCAGTTCAGGTGTTTCCATGACCAGTTTTTTATTGCGATATTTAGCTTTAGCGCAATTCTAGGGGCAATGGAAACGCAGGACGAAGCTGCACTTCAACTCTATCCGTTGTCCTTGTGCTGATGAGCGGCCATCAATTCACCCAAACCCAACACTGGAGACGTCTCTCTCCCTCCTTGCCTCCCTCCCTCCCTCTCCCACTCCCCCTCCCCTCCCAAGTCAAAGACATCCTACACGCTGGCGAGCCGACGCATCTTTTCTTTGCGCGCGAGGAGAAGATAACTCCCCGGGAGAGAAGCCCGGGAGAGAGCGGTGCTGCATCGCTGCCGTGCGCGCTGACACACTGAAGGCTGATTCGCAGAGCGTTTGATCACATCTTTGGCACCGATACAATATGATGCAAACAAGGAGGAGAGGAATCCAGGTCAGGCTCAAAGCCCCCTTCAGAGATTTCACACTTTACTCAAACTTCTCTCACTCCTACCAGATCTCCCCTCGTTTTCTCCTCCTCCTTCTCCTTCTCTCCCTCCCTCGCTCGCTCACTCGCTGTACGTGTTGCGTTGCATTATTGCCGAGTGTTTCTCGTACCTCTCGTGGTCGAAGGACCAGCGGCTGTCGTGCCGAAATCCTTCACTCCTTCCTGTTTCTTTTTCTTCCCGTCTTCTATCTCCCTGCTTCAATTTCATCCCACTTGACATTAAGAGCGATATTGGAATTGGAACCGGCCTGAATAATACGATGCCTAATCCACCTGTCAACAATCAAAGTGAGCTCCAAACACGTGCAATAGGCAGGCGGGGGAGAATCGCTTCTTTAATAAGATGTTGCCCCCCCCCACTTCTAATTTCACTTTTTGATGAATACGTGTTGAGAACCAGTTAGTCTGTCGTTGTTTGTCGTGCCAACGGCCATGTCGGCGCTTAATGAATCGCGCAGCAATCGTTTAACTTCAGCCGGTCCAGCGGCTGTTCCAGTTGCTTTTCTGAAGTGACTCGGAGAAAATGGAGTCAGGCCCACGTTAATCAGAAATGAATTGCGGAGCAGAGTGGCGGCACCGCCGTGGAGGGTTTGGCCTCCGCTGTTCATTAAAAGACAAATTTCACAGGGCGATGACAGCATCTGTTTGCGGCGAGCGTGTTCATTCAGAGTGCGCCCAGTGAAAAATGTTCAAAGCAGCAAAGCCTGAAGTTTAATCGAGAGGCCACCAGAGGGCAGACGTCAAGGTTTTCCTGCCATCACACCAGCAACTATTTGAGTCCAGGAAAGTTTCTAAGTCAAAGACGCTTTCAATGCAAATATCCGAGCAGCCACGTGACTCCGTGCTTCTGGGAGCATCGACATGATCAGACTGGGGAAGAAAAGTGAACTTAAGTGACCGTGACAGCGGCGTGACTCTTGGTGCCAGACGGGCTGGTCTGAGTATTTCACAGGTGTTGTTCTCCTGGGATTTTCATATCTGGGGTTCACAGAGAACGGTCTCGAAAAGTGAAAATATCCACCGAGGCCAGAGGTCGGAGAAGGAGAGGTTGACTGGTGTGAGATGGCAGAACCCCAAACGACCTCTTGTTACTGCACATCCACGTGAAAATGTGCCTTGACTTCTGAATTTGGGATAAACAACAACCAGTCATAAGTTAATTCTGCCTCATTTGAACAATTCACTGAACACTTTAGACCAACCAAACACTAATTACATAACCAAGACGTCTTGATGCCAAGATCTCCTGATGGCTCCAACTGGTTTCCTGAACATGACAATGCCTTGGTTGACTGGATCCCACTGGCCTGCACAGGATCTGCGCTGTGAAGCAGTACTGAAGGTACCAGATAAAGTGGCCCGGACAGTGTTTCTGCTCGTGGACAGACGTTGCTATCTGTCCTGAGAGGAACATATTTCTTGTATGTGTGGGCAGCAGGGATCAGACAGTGTGAAGATCAAACAGTGACCTCAAACAGAAAAATCATAACAATGATTGCAGCGGAGGTTCCTGGGAGTGGCCAGACCACAGAGGAGAGGCCATCCCAACGTTTGAAGTTGTCTCAATGAAATAACGGCCTTTGTAGAGCTTGGAGGGGTGGACGGCATGAGAGCCACTCCAGTTCATTGTCGCTTCTCAAGTCTGGCTTTGAGTTACACTGGCTGGAGAGCCAATAATGACCAAGAGGAGGAATGGGAGGAGGTGAAGGAGAAGGAGGAGGAGGAGGAGGGCCGCATCTGTTGTTCTTTTATTTTCCACTTACTGGTTCCAATGTTGAGATGAGTCCACACAAATCGGCTTTGGATTGTAAAGATTTTATAAAACAGGGATTTGGAGGCAGTACCGATGACAAATCTGCCACTCTGGGACGGTTCCCGCCCATATCTGTGCTCTTAACGTCAATTTGCTTCACCACGACCCGACTGATTTTCCAATTTCGAGTCTTTCTGAAAGTGTGAGCGGGGCAGCGTCGGGGGCCTGGAGGAACAGTAAGCTGATTTATTGGGTGAACAATAAAAAATGACGGAGGAGGAGCAGGAGACTATAAACCATATGAAGACCAGACAAAGTGGAGGAGGAGGGGCCAGTGTGTTGTCCCTTAGTGAGTCGGGGAGTTTTAAGTGGATCAGAAGTGGAAGGAAGAACAGGAGGACGCTCACAATCGATGACAGCGGCAGATTTGTCACTTGGGTGTTAACGCACTTCCCCTCTAAGTTATTTATAGCAAATAAAAAAAAAGTGAAACCACAGCTCCTTTGAGATTATTTCCGAAGCGTCATGCATTCATATTGCCGGATATGAGGCTCAACAAGCTTAGGCGAAAATCCGGGGGGGTACTTTTGAAACAAGGAAGATTTTCCCAACAAATCTGAGCTCCAGCGGCGACGTCCACCCGGCTGAAGCTCCTCCATCATAAGAATTCAAAGCAGCAGCGCGGCTTCCAGCCTGCGCTTGACCCGAAACTTTGCAACAAAACAGAGAGTTTAGCAGCTGCCAAGCTAACATGCTAACTGTGGCCCTCAGTCTACACAGTGCTTACCTCCACCTGCTGACAGATCTGGATGAGTTTGGCCATTTGGTTCTCCAGCTCGCTGTTCCTCTTCACCAGGTTGGTCAGGTTGTTCTCCAGGGTTTGCTGTTAGGAAAAGAAAAAAACAAAAATGAGTCAACGAGAATGTTGATCAATGGAAACCGTCAGGGTGTATCATTGAACTGCATGCACATTTTTCGGTAAACAAATGTTAAATGTTAGGATCTAGAAAGCAGGACATCCCACTGCCGTGTTTGGTTTTTTCATAATTATACTGATGTCTCATATCTTGTGATCTCACTCAGAAACATCATCCATTTTCACGACACGAAAGAAACGTAACTGCAATTAGTCAGTCTCTGCTTCTCTGTCTGGCCACAACATCATTTATATATTTTTTTGTCCTTACAAAAACACTGTGATGTACTTGGAAACGTTTACAGTTAAAAAAAAATGATAATAATGAAAACACTTATGAATTATGTTATTTTACGTTATGTGTGAATGGGATGCTATATCATCCATATTAAGAGAGAAAATAAAATATTATGGCAAAAAATAAGAAACGATAAAATAAAGATTGTTTTGTGCGTTTTAAAACAAATATGCTGATATATTTACAGATCCCAAATCCCTTGAGACTAAACAATTCATTGCTGCTTATATGGCAGACAAATTAAAAATTCAAATGAAGTCGTAAAGCCTTGTGCTCCTGCTGTTATAAACGTTCAGCAATTTAACTTCCTGATCTCCTGCATTAGTCGAGTCAAGCCAAACACACACCCGCGCACGCACGCACACACACACACACACACACACACACACACACACACACACACACACACACACCCACACACACACAGCAACAAGGAACCGACAGGATCTCTCGAAAATCAAACCGATCCACTTCTACCGGCAATTTCGCTGATCAAACACTCAATTACCATCCGTTTGTTTGATGTGAAATAAAAGGCGCACACACGTGCGTACAAAGCGCGGCAAAACACAAACATTGCAGAGAGAGAGAGAGTGAGAGAGTGAGTGAGAGATAGGGAGAGAGAGAGAGAGAGAGAGAGAGAGAGAGAGAGAGAGAGAGAGAGAGAGAGAGCGAGAGAGAGAGAGAGAGAGAGATGAAAACATGGAAACAAGCAAACGGCGTGCCTGAAATAGAACTGGGACGCTGAAAGGAAGAAGCAGAAGGAAAAAAAACAAAACAAAACAAAACAAAACAGAAAAAAAACAAACAAAAAAAAAAAACGACGACGGTGGCGGCGGCGGCGGCGGCGAGCATCAAAAACAAGTGCGGCAGTTGCAGCTGCGGCGGAACAAAGCAGCAGACAAGCGGCTGGCGTTTGAAGTCGCCCGGCTCATGCAAGTGAAAGGGAGACGAGCAGCTGGCCTCCACTCTGACTGACTGACTGACTGACTGACTGTGCGTCCCTGTCTGTCTGTCGGTCACCCTCCTGCTCCCTGACCTTTGACCCCCCCCCCTCGCCGCCTCGGCTTGTCTGTGTGAGCTGATGCTCCATTATTTATCTCCCTCCTTTGCTACCTCCATGCATCCCTGTCTCATCTACCCGGATGTCTCCGGGGTCCGGGGAGAGCGGGTGGGTGGGAGGGGGCCGGTGATGGTGGAGGAGGGACGGGAGGAGGGTTAGGAGAAGGGAGGGGGGGGGGGGAGTCGGGTAAAAGGCAGCCAGGGAAAACTCACCGCGGCGCTTGTCTTTGAAGCCTCCATTACTGCATCTGACACTCTGCCCGGGCTCACCTGATAAGCCTACGAACACACACACACACACACACACACATATACACAGACACTCGCATGAGTGCACAAAACAAAAAAAATAAAAAAAATAAGCACACACAAGACAGAGGCCTGGTGGCACGACATCGACTGCAACCACAGCGCACAGTGACGGAGGAGGAGAGCTGAACACCTTCAGCACGTCTCGTCATTAAATATCATTATTATTAACTCAGAGACGCTGCTGCCATTACACCAGCTGGACAAGAGGCAGTTCCACTACTGTTCCTGTTTACATGCAGCGGTGTGAACATTCAGGTTATTGTGCCACAGAGCGGTCTGTGCTGTCTGCCTCTCCTTCCAACTCTTTCCCAACTCTTTGCATTAGAAAATGCTCTTCCATCTTTCGGAAGCGAGTGCACAGTGGGGACCTGAACGAGCTCACAGTGGAAAGAGGAGAGGGGAAATCTATGAATCCCAATGGAGACGGATGCAGGAGACGACGGTGCTGTGCGTTGCAAAAAAACTGCTGAAAAACCTAAACTTTCACATTGTGCTTGTCACGATTGGACTCATAGCGGAACTCTAATGCGCATGCATGATAACCGATGCCATTAACACTCCTAGTTGTCTCACATGTGATCCAGGATGCTCAGAGGACGGCTCGCCTCTTTGCTTTTGCTCACATTTGCCTCCCCGACGGCTTCGTCAGCGTCGGCGCAAGGGAGCGTTTGTTGTGCGAGTGTGTTTTGAAGAGGAGGCTCGGTGAGAGGGGACAGATGGGTCATTAATTAGCAAGCTGGAGATGCGGATGATTAATACATCAGAACACAGCTGCCTCCCAGGAGAGCGGCGAGAAACAAACTCCTCTGTCCTCCACACGTGCGTCCTTATGTGAGCGTCGCACGGCGTCTGGGCGAGGACGCCGCCAGCGACGCTGCCACCGCCGCACAGGCGACATCTGCTCGAGCCTCCTCCGGCGCCGGGGCGAATGACCAGGCATGAAAAACAACAACAAAAAAAATTCTGGTGCGTCTGCGCCAACGTGCCGCTGCCCGACTCGTGTCTGCGGCCCCTCAAGGCTTCGGCCCGGCAGGTACAGGCGAGTCGCAGACACAGAGACACAGAAAAAAAAAAAAAAAGGGAAATGTCAACAACAGACTCATTAAAAACACACAGCAGACATCAAAGTGGAAACTGGAGGAGTAAAAAAAAAAAGTGGATGGAGGGAAGAAAAGGATGCGATGATTAGGGGGAAACTGCCAGGAAATGTTGAGGATACGGAGCGAAGAAGCAAAAAGTTCAGGCTGTTCAAAGAAGTGTGTTTTTTGTGATATAATGGGCTTGAAAATGCTGGATTTTTCTCTGTGAGCCTCAGTGATTTTCTTCGATGAGATAAGATGTCAAGTGTTTCCGCGACAGGGCCTTTAATGGCTCGTCTGCGGTCATGTGATCCCGATGATGTGCGAAATTCAGAGGGAAGTGAGGAGCAGCCGTGGCAGAGGAGGAAAAGTTCAAAGTTCAAAGGCGAGAGCAGAGACTCAGGTTGGATATTAATCGCGACATAAAATTATTTAAATTCAGAGTCTCAGTTAAATGAATGACATCGAGTTCATCACGGGCCCTTGTCTTCACTGAGCTACTTCACCAAGATCCAACTGTAATTTTACTTTATTGTCCTTTGGCCATTTTATTGCTTGCCTTTGTTTTTTTGTGCCTTTGTTGTAACTTTCAAGTGCTGCAGCCTCTCTGGGCCACTACACAAAGTACACTTTTATTCCCAGTTGTGCTGGTTTTAATAAAGATTAAATATGAATTCAAAAAAGGCCATCAAGTAGCCAAAATTACACATAAAACTTGAACAAAGTCACAGAAAGCCACAACAAAAGGCCGCTGTCCAGCGTGCCGTTCCTCCCAGACACACACAAACAGACTGGAAAGCAACTCTAGTTTTCTTTACATTTTTCATCTTTATGAGCAACATTCTGGGTTGCTCACTATTTCTTTTCATTTTCTCACTTCTTTCTATAAGGCTTTCTCGAACTATCTAGAAATGAGATGGATGGACATGTACTGATGGGTTTAAATGGGAGAATTGTTGCAAGATTTGGAGTTCAATCATTGCTCAACCTGTTCCATGTCTCTATGGTCTTATGATGTGAGATTTTGTCATCGTCAACACAAAACGTACCACGAAACATTTTGTGCACGCCGCCTCTTTCTAATTTGCAACTTTCCTTGCAATAAATAATAAATCTACAATTGATGGAAAATCTGCCAGAGGTGAGTGAAGGGATCTCCAGGCGGCGCACACTGCATCACACACGCAGACTTGTCGGGCTAAGACGAAGCCATTAGCATCAGGTAATGCCCTTCAATCCCTGATTCAGCTTCCGGATGTATGTGGCGCTGCAGGAGAGTGACCAGAGCCAGCGCCCCAGAGACGGAGGGCCTTGATGGGATGGAAATAGAAAAGGAGTCTCGTGCTGAGGACCGAAGTCTGGCCTTCCCTGCAAATCAGCCTGCTGTCCCCCTTCGCCACCCTAACCCTCCCTCTACTGCGCTGCCACGTCCGCTTCCCTACCCTTCTGTCTCCTCCCTGATCCGTGTCTCGCTCCTCACGCTGTCCGTCTTGCCACAGTTAGCAAAAAAAAAAAAAAAAAAAAAACGAGAAAAAAAAAAATGCCCCTCCTGGCAGCCCATCATCTCGGGTTAGATCACCGCCTACTCATTGTGTCGCTGGGTGACGGAGTCTCTCCTATTTCTTTTCTTAACAAAAAGGACGGTTCCCTATTTATACTGCAGTCGCTCCAGGGACTGGCGGGAGGCGTTTGGAAGAGAAAAGAAAATGGGTTTTCCCACGGGAGACCCGCGGATTTACTGAACTTGTATTCCAGTCAAGATCGAGGCGGCTGCCGCGGCGCTTTGTCCTCCGAGTTTAGCAAATATTGTTCATCTTACAGTCAGAGCTATAATTACACTAAATTATGCCAGAGGAGAAGAAAAACAAAAACGCAGGAAAGAGACGTCACTCTGGGAATGAAATGCCAGTCAGGTGGAAACACCTACTGAAGTATCCACCGTCTTTTTCATCACTGTTTAGGTGCTTTAGAAATGTATCTGATCTGAAGGAAGCTCGAAGAAAAACAAACCATTAAACTGTGATAGTATGACTTCTGACCTGAGGCGCTGAATAAACTCACTATAGCTTTTCAACCACTTGAAACAATGCAAGACTTTAATCTAAAGAAAGTATAAAAAATAATTTTCCACATCTTTCTGATCCTGGACTCCATTGGAGCAGCCAAGCGTATCTGATTACCCTGCACACACACAAATGTTTGACATATGTAAAGGTATCGGTGCCATATGTGACATCACAAAGGGCTGGACAACACTCTTTCTGAACAACGAAGCAAACGAAAGCAGCAGGGAAGGGCTAACTTCACTGACAGGGTGGAGACACAGATTGCTGTCGGGAAAAAACAAAACTATGCGTACAACGGGACCTTTAAGGTTTGAAAGTCAAGGTAAAGACCAGAGATGGTGAACTTTACCTTGACATTTATCCTTGACATTTGTTTGGCCATGGGGGAAAAATGTATACGAGACTCAGTGTACAAGACAGTCGTGGCATCGGCTGCATAGAGACGTTATATTGACCAGCCGCTGAACGTCTGAAACGAACCAAGTAGCAATAAAGAGGACAGAAAAAAAAAAAAAAAAATCATCCGGCACCACAACAGAAAATGGAATGGCCTGAGGCCAAGTACCCAACTTCAAAGGCTTTTTACTTTTAATTAATTCTCGATCATCTCCCATGCACAAGAGAAACAGAGGGGGAGACAGAGAAATGAAAGGCTCAGACACAGAGGCTGAGAATTAGCAGGAGATGGAGAGACGGAACAGGACAAGCTCACTTTACAGCTGTTGCTAACAGGCGGCTTCTCAGAGGCTGGACGTGCCAGTAACACAAGCCGTCTGGGAAAGCGTTCCTTTTCTTCTTCTTCTTTTTTTTTTTCGTCTGAGGATAATATTCCATAGGGCTGAGCTCTGGAGGGGAGGCCACCAATTGTCACGGCGTATAACAAAAGCAAAAAAGTCCTGTTTGCACCCCCCCCCCCCACCTCCCCCCGTCTGGGAACTTGGTTAATGAAACCAACAGGGACGCTGAGAATTTGCTCTGATATCTATTTATTTATTTATTTTCTCAAGGAGCGGAGCGTTCCCTTTTGTTTGTCCTAATTTAGCTCAACGAGCCAGATGCCGCCTCATCCGAGGAAAAGCCAGTCGACACGCAACAAACGAATGAATGACAGCCACTGACTCGCAGGCTTTGGAGGTGACAGGAAGAACATTTATAGGGCCGCACAGTGCTGGGAGCGCAGGCGAAAGACACTCAATAGACGCTGCCTTTTTTTTTTATTGTTTTTTTTTATTTTTTTACAAGCCTTTCAAATCCTTGACTGTCACTGTTGCAGGAAACAGGACAAACAAAACACAAATGAGTCCATAGCTTTTGATCTCACAACAAGAAATCTTTAAAGCCCTGCGGTTGTTCCACTGCAGTATTTGAACATTTGGTCACATATGGAGTGCACATTTTTTTTTCTTTTTCTTAAGAATAAGGACACAGAACAAAAGTTCAGTGTTCTGGACTAATGCTGCTTGTTTGCATTGGAATTTTCACAACATGTGCGCCAACAAAGCATCTATTAACCACCAGAAATCTCTATTTTTGAATAGTTTTTCTTTTGCAGCTCATCCCCTTGCCTGCAGAGGGAGCCGCAGTCTCCTCTGCAAGTCTACCTTCAGGGCGCCTGGTATATGAGGACGAGCGTGGACTGAACCCGTCACCTCCTCCGAGGGCTCGAAGAAGACAAAACAAAATGTCATGACTGCTGAACGGCAGTGAAGGGGCCAGACACAAGCTGGCATCTGATCCCCTTAATAAGACACATGGAGACCCCAGGGGGTCTCGGCACATGCTTTTAGCTTGCCCAATTATTAGCTGGTGCCATGCGTTGGAGCAGCGCCGCCGAGTCGGAAAAGAAAGAAAGCGGGAGGAGAGAGAGACGCAAAAAGAAAGGGAACAAACAGAATTAGCTGCAATAACGAAGTGCCGCTGTCACGCCTCAACTTCTCCGGGAGGCTTTAGTGGACAATTTCATATCAGATTACAGACTGAGGCTACTCAGACGTTTGAATGTAAAGAGATGGAGGGGGTTTAATGCGAGGGGATTAGCGGGGGGTCCGCGGCCCAGATGAAGTGGGGTTGGCGGAAAAGCAGTGATACGGCTGAACGGGCTTTGAGGGATCTTTGTGTTTCATTTCGGTGGGCGGGCGGGCAGGAGGGCAGGAGCGATGCAGCTATGTGGATTGATAGCCAGGCGGCGCACATATATGAGCGGCTCGGCCGTTAAGGCAGCACGATCGATATCTGCGCCCCGGAGAGGGAGTCGGCTCCTTCACCTGCGTGCGTCTCAGTCAATAGCGCAACGGCGAGATCGTCCTGAGAGTCCGGCCGGCGAGTTTACAGTAACAGCAAACCGATAACACAACCCGGGGCTGAGAGCAGCGAGGAGGACGACAATTCAATTTGCTAACACAAAACAAGACGCCGCAAAGTGAAGGAGCATCTGCCGGCAATCTTCTGCTTACAGATACAAACAGACTTTATTACACCGACCTTCCTAAAATATCCCTCAAGGTCCCACATCAGGCGAATATAACAGGGATCTCGGGCCACACTGTGCTAACAAACCCCATAAAAATGTCAAAAGTCTGTTGTTTGCTTTATTTGCTTGCTCTGCTTTTCAGAACGATGTGCCAAAACACACACTGCTGGAAGCAAATGGCAGGGATCACCTGTGGCAAAGGGACGACCTCCAAACAACACGTTGCAGAACATGTGGAGTAACATGAATATCATCAGCATCATTGGAGGGATTTTTATTATTTAATCTGCCATCCTGAATAAACACACACTCTGATAGCTCGTCTGCTTCACTGTTTGTGGTGTCACAAAGGGCCCAAGCGCCTTAAAGCTAACTGGTACCTCACCAGTACTAGTTTCATCACCTTATTCAGGCCTTATTTTTGATTCCTTCTAAGCATGTGGGAGGTTCAATGAGTTCCAGAGACTGCAGACACAAAGATTCAAAAGATTTTTGATGAAGCAGTCGTGCAACTCTGCTCCTCTCGATTCCAGGATACAAAATAAAGAAGGGTCTTTGGCAGATATTTTAGCAGAAGCCTTGTGCTGCTTCCCAGAAGGCCTTTATCGTTCTTTTTTTTTCAATGCCATGAGGCCAGTGAACCAGGCAGGTCAGATCAGAAATATTCTCGAGCCGAGGCCACTCCGTGACTCCTGACGACGGACGTTAGCGTCACTGTGACTCATCCCGGCTGACCTGCACGAACGCCGATGGACTCCGACGGGGACGTCGACTCCGTTTCTAAGATCCGCACGTTGCTCGGCTGGCGTCAGCCAAGCTCGTGAGCAAATGTTTATAATTCGGAAACTCTGGGGCAAACACAAAGCCGGGATGGCGGATCGGCCGCAGACATCTGATAGTCACGGCTTGCGGCGCAGAGACAGGCCTCAATCAGGAGATAGGACACGGTGGCAAACAACAGGCCGGCTGAGTGTCTGATCTGTAACACTCTGCCGGAGATACGGCCGCAGTGTGGCAGAGGTACACAGTGGCGGGCTGATACCGTATCTGTGCTCATTTTTCCAGGCCACACCTTGGCTGTCCTGATAGTGTCCGGGAGCAGCAATATGATGAATGTGAATGAAAAACCCCAGCAGAGGTGGAAACAGAGCCCGGCGACGTCGCTGCGTAGACGCACATCCAAGCTAAGCAGCGACTCACTGGGATGTCGTTCACCAAAGTTTCGGCTGAATATGGTGGGAACGCGCGGTGATTAGCGGCAGATTGGTCCGATCAGCAGGAGGGAGGCCAAACAGCGGGATAATCCAGATTCAACTCTCCAGAGTCAGTCAGCGTCTCTGCTCCGGCGCTTTGCAGCAGTTTCCTGCAGCCTCAGAGACTCACTGGTGCCCTGCAGCTGACCTCGACTCCAGACCCCTCTGAGAAATGAAGGCGGGGGAGGGAACAGTTTGCTAAACATGGAAACTTGGCCATTGACAACTCAAGCTGATGGCGGCTGATGATGATGCTGATTCAGGAGGATGCAGCAGTCAGTCTGTCTGGAAACCTGCTGCAGGCAACATGAATGAGGCTCCTGGTGAGGAGGCTGCAGTGGATGTTTAGGCGGAAGACATCGTCCTACTGTCCACAACAGGTACATTTCTGTCTTGATGTGACGCTGTTGTGCAAGTTTGAAATGTAAAAAAAAATTAAATGTGGTGTTAATGTCGCCATGGACATGAGAAGTGAAATATTGATGCCTGTAGCTGCTGCTGTTGTTGTTTTCAAATGCTGGAGCGCTGACACATTTGCCTTCCACTGGCCGTGGTTCTTCCCCTCGGTGAATATCGTTCATTCTTCCCGACTCGCTGCACAAGTATTATATACAAAGTATTTGGCACCATTTGCAATGGAAATGGTTGAGCTACTTCTTCATTATCTCCAAAAAGCATGGCTTGTTATTTGTCAGGCAAATTGCTATAAACAACAGGAAACGGTTCCGCTTTCGCCCCAAAACACCTCACCCGCAGGATCCTGATGATTGTTCTGTTGCCGGCGTGAAAACAACTTCCTCTGAAAAAGTTTTCAGGAGTTCAGAATGTTAGTAATTGGATTTGGAACAGATTGTACATTTGACAGTAAGAAGCCAGGCCAGCACTTAAAGCAGAATCTCCCTGACTTGTAACTAAATACCTGTCGTCTGTGTTTGCCTCCCACCAGCCCTGAGAGGCAGCGTGACTGGATTAAGTATCCTCTCCTCTCCTAATTGGCTTCTGTTGCAAATGGATTTTTCATCCACAAATTGATCAGCAAAAAAAAAAAAAAAAAAAAAAAAAAAAATCTGAAAACTTCTTTGCTTCGGAAAACCCAGAAGAGCCACTGAGAGAAGCGGCGAGCAGTAAGAAAAAGCCCCTAAAAGCAAAGAGATAGACAGAGACAGGCGGCCGCATTTCACCAGCTGTAACGCAATTATCCAGCTGCCAGCTGCTCGGTATCTTCATATGACACGGTTATTCATTTTGCCTTATTTTCCCAAATGCAATAACATAGGGAGCAGCGTGTTGGGTGTGAGTCACTGTGACTGATGGGAACCCAGAGGCTACTGCTCTGCCTCTCTGAATCATTGCCACAATGAAGAATGTTTAGCGAAGCGCCGCCATCTTTTCAACAAATAATGATCTCAGTGTCCAGCAGTCATGTCACCGCACAACAGTCCACACGCACAGTGACCACCCCGGAAAAAAAAAAAAAAAAAAAAAAAAAAATCTATTTTTAAAATTCCAGTCCAAGTCCAAGGATGCTGAAGCCTTCATCCAAATCGCTTGTTTTTCTCCGCAGTGGGTGCAAAATCAATGGAAAAAAAAAAAACAAGAAACTTTTTCAAAATTGAAAAAGGGGAAAAATAAACACGAGCTAAAGAGGGGCTGAAATATTTAATTAGCAGAAGTGTAAGTAAGTGCGGAAGAGTAAAAAAAAGCTGCAAACTTAATAACAATGGAAGAGCGACAAACACAGTGACAAGTGGTTGTATATTTAATTCCAAAACCAGGAAGGTGTTGTATTTATTAGCTAAATGATAAAGGAATGAGAGTGAAAGCTTATTCTTATAAGGGAAAGGATGACATTTTTGATTTTTTTTTTCCATTCGTTTTGCACCCTGGTTATGGCTCAATTAATCTTATCTTCTTTGAATCTGATTCAGAAAAAAGGTAATGCTAAAATCTTTTATTTTTAAAATAAAAAGACTATTTTGCTCGATTGGGATTTCCTGCTTTATACACAAAGGAAGTGCTTAAGAATGAATTTAGTAAATTTTCACAAATTGATGTGCAACTAAAAAGGCTGAGACTGAGTTGATCCCAGGTCCGTAGCCAGCTGGGTTGACGTCTCTGTGTTGCAGGTTGACCTTTGAACCTTTGTTCCAGGATGACCGAACAAGCAGCCGCTTCTCCTCCCTGTCACCTCTGATCTCTGACTGCTGCTACTCCTCCCGACTCATTTCTTTCCCTTCGCGTTCACTTCCCTCCTCCCGGCCCTGGACGCTGAATAACTGCGACATTACGACTCCTGTCGGCTGGAACTGCTTCCAGTTCCACTCGTTGGTTTCCCTTCATCCTCGTTTATCAGGCCACCGAGACACAGAGCAGATCAGGAAGCATTCGAGTGAAACAACGGGCTGAGTGAAGATGTCGATGTTTTATCTCCTCTTTAATACAAACATTGCCCTCCTCTGCACTGCTTTGACACCATTAGCATCTTAGAAAAAAAAAAAAAAACCTGCAGCAGCAGCAGCGGCAATCTCCACTGATTGACTTTTCCCCGCTAAAAGCCTCGGCTCGTGGCATTAAATCTCGAGGGTCTCTCGGCTGAGCCGCAGAATCACAGAACTGTGGGCTGGTTCTGCTGGAGTGCGATAAGGTTAGCGGCAGAGCGCTTAGCTGCTGCTTTCCTGTGGAGGCAGGAGGGTTCAAATGGCCAACGCCTCGTTTTCCACCAGCGTCTGCGCGCGAGAGCCGAGCTACCGGCAGGAGTGCGAAGGCGGCGAAACGCGCGCAGAGGAGGGAACGTCAGGATGTGTGTCAAAATTTGACTCGGGGGCTCACTGCGGGGCATCTCACTGCATAGGCGCTGCACTGTAAGTGAGTCGTCGTTCATGGAAAAAAGCAGGCGCACTGATGTAAAGTTATTGTATTCTGAGCTGCTATCGCTTCTGAGAAGAAATCCTGCCTGAGATTCCTGCTTATCGAGCACAGATCTTGCCCAGGTTTTTTACTCTGTGTGCTGCAAAAAAAAAATAGAGCTTCATTCCACTTTGGAGAAAGTTTATTTTTCTTTTTCGGGGCAACTTAATTGTCTGATTTGATGACGTTGTAACTTGTGGAGTCGGTTCCCCTGAGGTCAGTGTTTGAGGCTGGCAGCGGAACGTATCAGGGATATAAAAACTGGGGAGCTGCAATAAAGGACATCAAGCTTTACGCTCACCGCAGTTTCACCCACATGAAACAGGATATTTACTTAACCAGGTTAATCAGGTTCCAACTCTGAAATCGAGCCCCTCCAATCTGCTGACCTCCAACAGACAGCAGTGCTTTGTTTTGCTTTTTTCAATGTTTTGGCCTTAATATCTAAGCTGATTCTTTAACCAGTCGGGTTATTTTACGAAAAAAGGCAGGAAGAGAAGCAGTGAGCCAAGCTGTTTTGGAAAAAAAAAAACACTTGGAAGAAGACCAGGAAGATGAAGCTACAGCAAACTGCAAACAAAGGCTGTGGCTAAAGAGATTAGCGTGGATGCAGAAACAACGGCGCCATCAGAACTGGAAATTTCACATTAAACGAAAAACAAACAAACGCGCAAAACTGCCCTGAAGGCTTTTCAACAATGGGCAACGCTGGCCCTACTTTGACAGGAGTTCCTCTGCACACTGCTGTGCACAGCGGCTCGCCACAGGGCGATGACACACGGCCGACATCATGCAGTAACAGATCTGATTGGTTCACTCGAACGTGACGCAGACGGGAACCTTCCAAGAGTTTCCTTCCCTTCCCACAGCGCTTTCGCTGAGCTCTCTAGCAGATGGAGAAGCAGGCTAACAAACAGCTACGAATGCAGCTCAACGCATACGGCCATGTGGTCGTGTCGAAGACGACTCGTTGAACTTCAACCCCGGCACCAGATAGGAGGAAGAATGCTGCTTGGTGAAGTCAGACAAAACAATGGGTTTACTGGTTGGAGACCATAAATAAAGCAACAGGAAGTCAAGTAACCACTGGTTACAGCGAAGGTCTGCTGAAGAGCATCGCTAAGCTAGCACAGCAAGTCCAACCTTGAAGACAGCTGTAACATGTTCACGTTCAGGCTCTAGTGAGATGTTTCTAACAAAGTGGCGGGCGAGTGTACACATTAAAATGCCCCCCCGCCCCCCCACAACTCATCATACATGGCGACAGCGGCCAGCGACAAGACAGAGAGTCTCTATTAGCGTCGGACCTGCTCCGTCCACTCTAATAGATGGCCGTGCATCGCCGGAGGTGGGCCAGACTTGCCCACTTCATCTCGTCTTCACTCTGCCTCACCTAATTGGACCCGCTGTGTCCAGGCAGCAGCCCAGTAAATCATGTCACTGTCATGTATTCATAGTGGAGGTCAGGCGGCACTCCCTCTAATGGCACACCTGTTTCCCTGACAACCTGCGGGAAGACACTCCAAAAAAAGAAACGCGGCGCACGCCACGGAGGGGCACGAGCAGAGAGGCGGGGACACACAGATTTAACTGGCGGAGCCAAAGAAGAAGACAGGGAGTAGACGTGGGTCATTACTGCGCTGATGAACACATCGTCCTCAAAAAGTTCCGATGCCGAGCTTTAATTCTGTGCTTCCAGTTTTGCAGGGAAACACTCTGGACATGACACAAAAAAGGGGGGCGGGGGGCGGGCTGCATTCCAATCGTTCCAGCAATTCGTTTTCAGAATTCTGCCGCTAATATCTGGAACGTGCATTCCTCCCAGCATGACTCCCCACGGAGCTGAACTTCCTCTGAGCAACCTGAGCGACACACAAGACTTCCTGGGATGTGGCTGCAGGCCTGTCAGGCTGTGACACACACACACACACACACACACACACACACACACACACACACACACACACACACACACACACACACACACACACACACACACACGGCTAAAGTTAAAACTTGAGATCTATTATTTCGAAAAAGCTGATGTCAATTCTATGTCCACAAAAAGAAACAGAAAAAAATATGTGCAGCGTAATTTTAGCCAACGTTATCTGACAAATGTGAGTGGAAAGGATTTGGCTCGGCTTTGGCGGCCGCCCAGTGATGTGATCTAATCTAAATGGATATCAGAACTTTGTCCAACTTCTGGCAAAACCTATTGTCAAGCGTATTGTAATAAAGGCTGAAAAGGCACCAGCAGAGATGAATGAATAAAACAGGCCAACTTTTATTTTCCCTCTGATATCATTTCACTGCAGCCGGAGTAAAGGACAACGAAGGACTTAGTAATAAAAAAGTAATCTCATTAGTTTGATGGCTTTTACAAGCGCTGCTGGCTGCAAGATTCCAGAGGAGTGTAAAGCTGTCTGGAAAAGGCCCATTAAAGACAGAGAGGAAGTGCACATGCTGTTGTTTGTGCTTCTTCTCTTTTAAACACTTAATCGACGGAGAGAAAACCTCGCAAGGCAGCAGGATCCCGGGAGGTTAAACGAAAAAAATTCTCAAAGATCCGTCTGGCAAAAGGGCCTGACCTTATTAGTTTGTGGGAGAACGATCCAGCCAATCAGCGTCGTTTCAAGGGGGAGGGAGCGACTGTGATGTGCTGCTGTGACAAAAACAGGAAGCCTGTGCGAGCTTGTAAACAACGGCGGCAGCAGCAGCGTGGAGGCTGACAGCTGGGAAACACAATTAGAACCTAATTGAGGTTCCTCATTGAAAGAAGTGTATTAGCGTTAATTAGCGTTAAAGTCACACAGCAAGGGTAGCCTAACACATGGGATGTAGAGCCATGGGTTATCAATTGACGAGTGAAGATCTGGTTAACCCTGATTGACCCGACTTGAACCATGTTGATGTTAACAAACAGAAGTTTCACACTGTTGGCACCAGGTACCTAATAAAGTGGCCGTGACAACCATGCCTCAAATTCCCCCTCAATTCCCTCAATTCCATGCTGATCATTTCAGCAGGTCATCTGAGTTGCTGCCGTGTGATTGGCTGATCGGATATCTGTGTTAACAAGCAATTAAAGAGTTTACCTAATATAGTGCCTGATGAGTATATACTCAAGATGTTTTTCATCACACACAAATATAAATGAAAGCTCAGATTTCTATCACACATGAGCTCAGATCGAAACCCTGCATCTCTGCATCGTGTGGATGATTTTAGCTCGACTTTCTCTCAGAGCAACCGCTGCTCTGTTTCTGGGTTGTTGATGTCACCAGCGTGTCGGCCACAGACGATAGGTGATGTGTCCCTTTTTTTAGAAGCCATAAAAGAAGCCCTCCATGCCATCAAGCATGCATCAGCAAGAGCACCTATTTTTTTTTTTTTTTTTTTTCTACCCCATCGGCTTTAAAAGGCCAGAGCTCAGCTCGGCGCCATTAACCTGCGCTCTGGAATCCTACGTCACTTGAAGTGAGCAGGCTGAAGCAGTCTGGACGTCCATCTGCTCAAAAATAAACATTGTGGGGTCGGCTGTTGGCTGACCTCTGAAGGCTGATCTGTCAGAGATAACGCTGAAGCTGCGAGGCCGAAATCATTAAATGAGGAACACAAACCCCCCCACAAACTCGTTATCTTTTTTGTTTCAAAGCAGCCATTATTATGCCATTATGTTGCATTATGGTTCTTTTTTTAAAACTGACCTTTAATTGGTAGTTTTCTGGAAAACAATGAGGACGGTAGATGAGTAATTTCGCCTTCGCGAAAAAAAAGAGCTTGCAACAATGGTGCAAATTGGCACTGCTTTAAATACACATCATTTAGAGCGACGGTGATGGGTTTTATGCGATGCATCTCTTCAGAGCCACTCTGACAAAGCAGGCATAAACTTGAGAAACTGGAGAACAATGGTGCTGGAGGTCAAAAGGGGTTGCGTCCTCTCTGCAGAGTCTCTGCCGCAGCGCTAGATAACGATGCCCGGTGCAAGCGGCCGATTCATGGCAACAGAATGCGGAGGGAGGCGCGGCGGGACCTTGGGGGGCGGCGTGGGTGACTGAAACTCTCCACAGGCGGGGCCCCGAACATGGCAGACGTGCCTCGACATCTAAATCTTGGGACTGGGCTTTGCACTCTGGATGGCTGTTAGTCGCCGGGACAATAATGATGCAAAATGCAGCGAGGCTGCGAGGAAGACGGACGTCTGGAAAAATACATAAATGCAGCACAGTTAAAACGGCGGCCTGGCGTTGCTAAACGCTCAACATCAACATTCTGACTGTTTTTATTTGTCGTTTCTCGCAGCCCGGTTGCACAGCGGTGCAGTGGGAGCCACCGAGAACCAAGAAACTTCTGACTGCCATCCGGACAGGTCTGACTTTCTGTGTTTAGTCGGACTCCTTGAAGCTGTCGGCACTCCTCTACCTCAAAAACTATAGTGAGTTAAGTTTATATCAGAGAATGTAGTTCACAGTTATAGTGTATATATGAATTTTTTGGAGGGGTACATTTAAACCTAAGCAAGTCATTTTGTTCAACTGCGAAAGCTGAAAGTCAACCAAGAGTCAACTGGGAGTCACCTTGCTGTGCTGCTGTGCCTGAGGAAGAACTTCAAAAATGTGGACGTGAGAACATCTCACTGACAACTCGGGAAATGAGAGAAATGACAAACAAGCGCATGACTCGCTCCTCACACACCAAACTGAGGGTGAGTCTCAGTTCATCCATTTACTGGAAAATAACATTTCTGTCATTTCATGCGCGTTTTTTTTCTCCCCAATACTCCCGTCTTGTCATCTCTTTTGTGTACGGAGAACATGTTTTTCCCTGGTTGTGCTTCAGAATGGCCTTCTTGGGGAGGGGGAGACATGCTGCAGTCTTATGGATGTACAAAAAAACACCCAACACAAAATAAAAAGAAATAAATGGAGCATCACCGACTCAAAGTCAAAACCAGAATCGGGGGTGCAGTGCTGAACTCAGCGCGGCTGGAAGCAGATAGCGAAGACTCGTTTGCCACTGACATAAGCAGCTGTATTCAAGCAGCATTATGGCAGACATCCAGTTCCTCAGCTCTTAATGCCCTGCGACACTAAATTCCTCAGCTCCTTGCCACCCCCCCCCCCCCAAAAAAAAATAAAAAAAATAAAAAAAATGCATTTTTACATTTCAAGCAGCCGCAGAAGCAAAGCCGGCAAATCAGCCAAAACCAAAGTGCCTTTAAAATAAACGAGGAGCTGCGGCGTCGAGCTGAAGAAGAAGAAGCGACTTCCAGTGAGTGAGAGAGCTGACGGCCGGCCGATGATGAGGCTCTTTGTGTTCCCTGCAGCAGGTGGTGTCGTTCAGTGTCGTTCAGGCTTCACGCTTGTCAGATTTCGAAGGCCGGTTTGACTTTAATCCATCACAGTAATTGCCGGGAGGTTCGGCTAGTGCACTTCCTCCGGCTGAGCAGCAACAAAAACTAGTTTGAGGGTTTTTTCATGCACCGAGTCACTTTGTGCAAAAAAAAAAAAAAAAAAAAAAATATATATATGCATGTTTACCTGTTGCTGCCTTGCTGGCTGATGGGCAGATAGTGTTTACCGTGACTTACTGTGGTTAACTAAACCCATTAAAACAACACTGGTTGACAGGCTGATTCACAAATACACAGAGCTGGATGGACCTGACATTTGGCTGCGTGAAAGTACAGCTTAACGCTGCTTTTGAAACATCTTTCAAAGTCACAAGGAAGTTTATCAACCCAAAGACAGATGAAGCATCACTCTCAGTGAATTGATTCAGTAGTTTCAGTTCAGACTGCCAATTAAAACTTATAAAACAACAGCTGGGCTGCCGGGTCGGTGGGTTTGAGGATGAATCAGAGGTCCTCTCTGTCTCCAGGGGCCAGCCAAGACGTGCCGTTCCTCTCACACTGGTGTCATTAGTTGAAACTCAGCGGTCTCCCCTCCCCCCGGTGGCGACCGACACGCTGTTTCCGGGCCCGGCAGCCTCGCAACAGGACGGCTGACTCATCCTCACCCCAGCGGCGCACGTAGGGAGGAAGGAGAAGACGGACAGTCGGTGAGCCGGCGGCCTCGGAGAGCGCAGACCCAAACACACAGAGCACAAACCTCTGCTTCTGCACGTACGCATGCCTGTTTATGTGTGTGTGTGAATTCAGAAGCCCGATGCGGCACTCCAGACTGCGCATAAATATTCCTGTTATGTTTCATTGTCGAGAGCAGCTCACTCTCCCAGAGCTGCCAGGCAAAATATCCCGCCTGACGCCCCAGTTACATGTAATTTATCCTTTTGGCTGAGAGATTCCCCTTGTGTGATTAATATCACTGGCTTTTATTGAGCCTGAATGTTGTTTTTTTTTTTCTTTTTTTTTTAATAACCCCCCAGAGAACATAAACTGTCATCCCTAAATTAAGAGCTCGATCGCGGATTGCGCGTGTCATCACTTTCCTCCACCTCCGCCTCCGCCTCCCTCCAACACATATAAAAACGAAGCGTGTCACGGATGGCGGCGGATTAATATTTAGAGGTGCTTATTCATCAGATATTCGCACGCCTGATAGGAAAAGCCGGCTATCGAAATTTGAAAAACAATGTCGGCACAAAAAAAGATGAGGATGTGGCTGATCCAACGCGTAAATCCTCACAGGGGGAGGAGGGGAGGGGTTGCGCTGCTGTTCGGGTCTGACCTTCACTGTGGGGGGAGGAGGGGGAAGGTACACTGCTGCTGAGATCATACTTGTTCCAATAAGCAACAGTCTGATCTGTTGGGAGCTACTGTTACACATTTGCACTGCAACCTGATGTTCTCATGCCTCCAAATGCCAAGATCACATTCGTGCTGAAGTCAAACACGCAGTTGGCATTTGACTTTGGGATTAAAAAAATCCAGTCTGGGCTTCAGTTAAAGAGGGTCATATCCAGAAGTTGGAGGGATTTATTTTGACGGTCAGCTTTGGCTTTTTTTTTTACCCCTCTGTGAGCAACAATTTTTGACATTCACTGGAAAAAAAAAATAACTTGTTTTTTCTCTGCTGAACTGATTCTTGAAACTGCCAAGGACGCGGCCACTTTTTCAGCTGCAGAAAAAACAAAACACATGCACAAGCGCACACATTCGCAGACAGGAGTACACACTGTCCCCGCGCCATTAAAAGTGTACTGTCATTCCGCCACCTGACCCGAGAATAACAACCAACCAGCCGCACAGGCGAACCCCGGCGGCGCTTAATGGCAGAAAAGTGAGGAAGTGCAGCTCGGTGCAAAACCCTCAAATGGGAGCGTTTGCACGTCGGGCTCTCAGGAAAACGTCCTGTTGTGTCCTCATCTCCGTGTCCTATTGTATCAGCGCCGACGCCAAACCCATTAACAGTCTCCCATTTTCTCTCAGCATAAACTGCCTGCATGCATGATGTAGGAGCTGAGAGTGATTTGTTGAGCTTCTTCTTCTTGTCTTTTTTTCCCCCCCTCCCTGCTAAAACACACGGCAGCCTGGCGTGACATGTTGCCGCCACACGCAGGTGCCGGCCGCCCTGCGTGTGTGTGTGCGCACACTGAAAGTCACTAAAAGTCCGACCACCTCCCAGAGACTTGACGGTTCCGTCAGCGTGACTGAGTGTGCTCCATCTCACACTGTTCTTCAGATAGAGCCATGATTTCCCCCGGCAGCGTCGCACACACTCACGGGAGCCAACAAGCATCTGCTCCGACACACACACACAGGGGGACGCTCGGTCACACAGCCGTAAATGCAGTATTTGAAGGCAATCATAAAAAAACTCCGGTGCACAAACACACAGGAGGGTCCTGAGTCTGCCTCTTCTACCCTGCAGATGTGAGTCTGGGTTTGTGGGCAAGAGCGGCTGGGGGGGCGGTGGGGGTGACATTACTTTTGGAAAAAACAGGCTGGCCCGAGGCGAAATGAGGGAGGAGGAGGGGCAGAGCGACAGGAAGCGGGTGGGAAATGGTGGGAGTGGAGTCAACACCTGTCGACGAGCCCGCAGGACTTTGCACTCCGGACGTGTAAGGCAGAAGAGAGGCGACAATGTGGACATGTTAAGAGTGTTTTTGTGACAGAAAGACAGATGAATGGACCAACAGCAGCAGTTGGAGGACACACTGAAGATTAATAAGGAGAGTTTCACCTCCTCCAGAGAACTCAGAGTCTGCCTCCGTTGGTTTTGAACATATTTCTGAATGTCACTGGGTCACATCAAGGCTTTGATTTTTCTCTTTGACGATGCTAGCAGCATCCCAACCAGCACAACTGACCGAAGATACTTAAACATGCTGATTTGCAACTTGATCATTTCAGCCTCAGACAGTCGCACGGTGTGAACACACACCAGATCATGACTTGCCAGGCACTGTGGGAGATAAATGTGGAGTCTTTTCTGCGCAAGCGCTGTGTTTGTTTGTATTACGAGGAGGCGGAAAAATTAACCTCCATCTGAGTGAGTCATCCCAAAAAGTGGTTCCAAGAAATGTTGAACTCTTGCCAGCAGCTGATATTACTATTCACACTTCAAAAGGCACGTGGTCTGCAAAAGCTGTTCTTCTTCCTCTATTGTTAATCAGAAGAAAGCAGCTGGTAGCAGCTGGTGGAGGCAGTGAAACAGATCAGGTGAGCCACTTTCTGTGTTTGCCTGGACGAAATAAGTCAGTGGGACTGGAGGTTTTTCTTCTTGTTAGTTTAAAAAATAAACAAAAAAAAACATTAATTTACGCGCGCCTGTGCATCTGTGTGTGCACGCTTTTTTCGCACAAATGCACAACTCCCGCCGCGGGATTTAGCAAATGAAACGGGTGTAATGCAGCAGGAGTGGAGCCGGCGTCGGCAGCACAAGTGGAAGCCGAATGGAGTGAGACGGCGCCTCCAGGGGCTAATCTGGCGGGTAGCGGGAGCGGCTGGGAGGGGAGGAGGCGGAGGAGAGTGGAGAGGGGTGAGGGCAAAAAGAGCCGTGGGGACCGGAGGAAATGAAGAGAGGGGCTGGGAGGGGTGAGAGGGGTGAGTCAGAGAGCAACAAAAGGGGGGAGAGAGGAGAGGCTGAGCGGGACGCCGTGTCACTCCGCTCTTCCAAAAACAGGAATTAATCCAATAATCGCTCGGAAACGTTCGGAACATTTCTCCCCATGTATGTAGCAGCATGTCATCTGCTGTGTGTGTGTGTCTGTGTGTGTGAGACCCGTCAAGACCTGGGAGACACACTAACACAGCACTCTGAAAATCCAGCTGCTGCAGGTTCTTACCGTTACTTGCGGTGATGTCACCGGAGTCTTGGGGATACAGAAGTTTATCTTCTCCACCCACTCCAACCCCCCCACCACTCCAACGCACCCCACAAGTGTCACAAATGTCAGCGGCTCCGCCGGAGACTTTGCCTCCGTGTCAACTCATTAGCACTTGACGCTAAAGTACACACACTTCAATCCCTAGCAGAGCGCCAGCCAGCAAATTAACTGCCAGTTGTGCACAAGTAGAGAACGGATGGACTCATTTTTAAGACCTCTGTGATCCCTTCAGTTTTTGGTCTTTCGGTTGCATTTCTTTTCCTCAAATATGCCAACACAGATGTAAATGTCACACACAGGGCTGTCATTTGTCAACTCGTGACTGAAGCCAGAACCCTGTTTCTGGGTCCAACATTTGAGAAACATCCTCATCTCACCCAATGTCCATGAAGGCTTTCAATGCGTCAACCACAATTCACTTTTTTGCCATCGTCATGGCCCTCGTGACAGTGGTGCGCTCTGAGCATTTCAGATATGACCTGTTTAAGAAAAATAAAAGCTCTTTGCAATAAACAACTACCTGGGATGTCGTACCTTTCAATCTGCCGTCCTTTAAGGCCGTCGGAGCTGAGCACCGCTACCAAAATCTTCCAATTATAAAACTAAAATGTCTTTCCTTTGAGCAGTGGAACAGCCGCCTCAGGATTCGGCTCTCATCAGCAGAGGGTTTCACATGGCTGGCACTTGTTGGCCTATTTTTCCTCCCCCGGAATATTCACCCTCATCAGACAGGGGCAGCGTACCTTTTCCTCTTAATTTGGCCGACATCTTTTGAAAGATGTGGCGACAGGCTGAGCGCACAAAGCAGACAAGGGGAGAAAATTGTAAAAAAAAAAAAAGGTTAGCCCGAGGTCGGCGGGAGGAGGAAGCAGAGCTGGGCAGCGTTCAAAGCAGCCGGCCGAGAGGAGACGGTTAGCAGGTATTGACATGCTGTCCAACAGGAGAGCTTATAATTACACGGCGGAGGAGTCGATCAATGTCAGACACATGTGACTGGAAACCCGACTGAGAATGGCTGTATTTAGCCTCGTCTCGGAACTAATTCCACCTGACGTCTCTTCTCCGTCCACACACATCCCCTGAAAACACACGTGATCACTGACGTGTTCTTGTGACTTGCCTGTGCTGGTGGTGAGCAGAAGATTAAAAACGTTTTGACACCTCGTAGGTTCACTTGGATTTCCTTTGAAACGCTTCCGGTCCAGCAGCTGGAAAACGGCGGCGCAGTTCTAGAGTCTGCAAGTTTGAACCCATAGTTCCAAAGTGAAAAACGCGTCCACGCGCACGTGTCGAGAAAGTGCAACGCAACATCCCACACGCGCGCGCGCACACACCTTTCTAAGCCACGGCTCTCATTACGAGCTGTGCGCTAATAGGACTTCCACTCCGCTGCCTCGCCTCGGCTGAAAAGAAGATTATAAATTGGCGGCCGCTGCCACTGATGAGCGGGAAGCCGGAGCTCGGACGGCTGCTGGTCTCCGCCCAGATTTGGGATAGACTGGGAATTTCAAAGTCAGGAAAGTTCAAAGCCATTTGGCTGGGGACTGTTCAAAAGAGCTGCAGCCAGCTATGAAGTGGGGAGGCAGTGAGGGGCAGCGGGAGCGGGCTACTTACAGCGAGCTGGCCCACTTTTTCGGTGCAGTATGTGGCGGCTGGGACGAGCGTTGGGTTCACGGTGTGAAGAATTTATGGGAGTGGGAAGAGTAAGCCGCGCAGTCGTAAAGCTGCTGAGCAGGTGGAATTTCACTGACATGCTGCTGTGAGGCTAAGTGGGACCAATAAGCCCTTATCTGCAATAAAGGATATGAGACGTGTGACTGAAATTAAAATATCAAATAATGAAGTAAAAAAAAAAAATCTGCGCTCTTGCTCTCCATACTCTAGACCTTTCTGGGATGAAATAATGCTTCATCGTAAAGTTCGAGACGCAAATGTTTAACTCCAAAACGGCATCAAAGGCACATCAGAGTCTGCAGAACACACAGGAAGCAAAAGCAAACATGTTTTTTTTTTTTCTCTCTATGGCAGATGCACACTCACAAAGGTGTCAGTGTGTCACTGGAGCGTTTAGCGTCTCGCTGCCTGTGTCTAACGGAGCCTCCACTGTGTCTCTTTGCAAGCGTTGGCGCTGGTGTATCTCGGATTTGATGACGCTTAAGGCAACAGAAATCACAAACACAAAGTTGTTTTCAATATGTATGTATACATACATGTATATATATATATGTATATATATATATATATATATATATACATATATATATATACATACATGTATATATATATATATATATATATATACATGTATATATATATATATATATATATATATATATATACATGTATATATATATATATATATATATGTATATATATATATATATACATATATATATATATATATATATATATATATATACATATATATATATATATGTATATATATATATATATATATATATATATATATATATATATATATATATATATATATATATATACACATATATATATATATATATATATGTATATATATATAGTGTTGTTTAAGCGTCAATGACCCTTTAAAAAAACAACACTGGACATGAACACTTTAACCTGCTTAGGCCAGAAACTATGAACTTTAAGTAATTCATCCAAACCATTTTCACACTACACAGCATAAGCATGAGTTTGAGTGTCACAATATGATAAATGTGTGAGTGTTTCCTGGTGGCGCCGTGTTGAGCCGAGGTGGACACGCGGTGGCAGAGTGTCGTACATCCAAACAACTTGTCTGGGAATGCGGGGTTTCAATGTTTTACCACCACTAATTACGACTTACAGTGTTTTGCTTTTGGCTTCGCTGCCAGTGTTGAAAAGCAAAGCATTTTTTAAAACAAAGAAGGGAAAAAACCCTGCACACAAAAACACATATTGGGTGCTGTCCCCGTGAAACCGTGTCCCAGGATGCTTTTGTTGGTTTTGGTGGGCCAGTATCACATTTGATAGGCCTTCTTTTTCCAAAAAAGGACATAAAAAGAACATTCTGCATTAAATCAAGGCAAAAACAGCAAAACACTGACTGTTGACCATGTTTAAGCTACAGAGCTGAGTAGGAGCTGGATCGTCTACAGAGCAAAATGCACCTGCGTGGGCTTGGTCTATCTCCTTCACTTTTGCTCTTATAAAATAAAATACAGCCACTGTTTTAGTGCTAGCGCCATGCTGGGAGGAAAGTCTAGCTAGCTAGCTAAGCTAACTTCTAGAACCAGAGCAACAGTTGCTAACGTAGGATTGGACAGTGACTGTTTAAGGGAGGAGCTTAGCAAAGGGTTCAGTTTTAATCAATTAAATACATTAAACACTCATAACAGGTTGACCATAAATGAGTAGTTAGCGGCTACTTATAATAGTTATTCCATTAGCCATAGCATAGTTCCGCTCCCTCTGTTTGCTCTGTGGTTTGTCCTTCAATAAGTACAACAGGTAAGAAATGTTTAAATGTTCAAAACAGGCAACACATTTTTCACAACAAATTTCTTCTGCAACATTTTTATCGCAAGCCTCTAATTAGTGCGAAGGGAGGGTGAAAAAAAAAAGAATCATTCCCCCGATTAAGCAGTTAAATAAAGCTGGCCACTAGCTGGCCACTAAGTAGCATTTCCTTTTTTTTTTTCTCTTTTTCCCCTCTGGTGTCCTCCCAAAGACCCGAGTTAACTCCACAAAAAACTCCCTAATTGAAGTATTTATCATCGTTTGGCGGCGTTCCATAAGATGTTGTTGGAGGAAAAAAACCCTGTAACGTATAATGGAAGCCAATTTCCTACCTTTAAGAGGCAGCCACTTCACAATTCAACTTAAATATGCTATAAATTTCATGGGCTGCTCTACGAAACTGTTTAATTAAAATGTTTTTCTCCGTCACGGGGGGACGGAGGGGACGTCCATACAGGCCCCGTATATGGGCTCTTATGGTCAAAGTGCCCCTCTGTGTTGTTTTTCATCCTGACTCAGCAAGTCCCGGACTTTACGCCGAGCCACTGAAAGCTCAGTGACCACAGGGGAATGCCAGCTCATCGACTTATAATGACGGCCTTCCTAATGCGCTCTGCCCGGCCAGTGCACGCTCCCAATTGTCTTTCTCTCTCTGTCTCTCTCTGTCTCTCTGTCTCTCTGCCTGTGTTTGTGCATGTGTTTGCGATCCAAATTTCTGCCCTTCTGCCTAAACAAAAAAAAAGAAAGAAAGAAAAAAAAAAGCCGCTGCGACTCGGCGTGATGCAACCGTGGCATTACTGAAAGTTCACAGTCGACAGAAAGCGGAACAAGCGTCCCTTGCCGCTGCGGCGGGGGGATTAAAGATTTTCGCCGCGAAACAAAACAAAACAAAACAAAATTCCAGGAAAATCAATCTTTCAGGCTGTCACGTTTAAATGACTTTACTTTAGTTTTGTTTCGTTCATTCGATCATATGTGCACATGTACAGTCATACAGATAGAACCACGTGATGCTTGATCGAAAAGAGTTGGTTGAAGCTATGAAGCTTATATTTGCCTGACTATTTCAGATGCTGTTAAAACAACACAGCGCAATTTTAATAAAGTAACCACCCCCAAAAACGAAATAACAAAGAAAACCACAAAAACTTCATTATGATCTGATAATCTGATCATAATCTGATAACCACGTTATCAAGCCCCGATAATAACAGAAAGACAAGCTCCTCAAACACCAAGATATAGCAACCCAAAGAGGGAGGAGAAAATACATTGGTAAACAGTGAGTAGGTAGCGAGGACGCTGCTTCTTTCAAGGACGTCGCTTTTCATTTCAACTGGACATCCACTTACCTCGCTCCGGAACAACAGTTAATGCAACTTTACTACAAGGCTCTGTTCAGTCGGGGGTGGAGGGTGGTAGGAGTACGAGGGCGGCGGACACTAACCTTGAGCTTGTCGAAGCGCTCGGTCAGCGAGGACACCTGGTGCTCGCGGTGGCGCCCCACCAGCTTGCACAGGGCGCAGATGAGCTGGTCATCCACCAGGCAGTACATGTTGACCTTCTCGCTCTCGTGCTCCAGGCAGGTGAGGCCCCGTATGTGGGTGTCGGGCACGGGCTCCACCAGGCGGTGGCTGGTGAAGGGCTTCTTGTTGGGGTGCGTGGCGCGGAGGCAGCGGTCGCAGTAGGACACCTCGCACGTCACGCACGTCTTGACGGCCTCGCGCGGCGGGTCCTGCTCGCAGAACTGGCAGCTGATGCGCGCCTCCATCTTGGCCACGATGGCCGGGCTGTGGTTGGCGTTGGTGCCGACGTGGTTGACGTGGTTGGCGTGCGAGTGCGAGTGGCCGGAGGTGGCCGGGCTGCCGCGGGCGCTCACGCTGCCGCTGGAGCCGCCGCCGCCGCTGCTGCCGCCACCACCTACACTGCCGCCGCCGCCGCCGCTGCCGCCGCCGCCGATGGTTCCGGCTATTGTCCCGCTAATGGTGGCGGTGTAGGGCCGCTGCTGCTGCAGGCGGCGGCTCTCGGTGGGGGAGTTGGGGCCACTAAGGGAGGCCTTCTGAAAGCGATCAATGATGTTCTGCAGCGTCACATTGCGCTTCAGGCCCTCCAGGCCGCGGTGATTCAGCGTGATGACGTAACGACACGTGGGGCACTGAAAGGCCGAGATGGACTCGAGGGGCTTGCTGGTGGAGCAGTGGGACACCAGGATGCGGTGGGCGCAGTTGAAGCAGAGGCTGTGGGCGCAGGGCAAGAGCAGGGGGTCTTCAAACAACTCCAGGCAGATCGGGCAGGTCAGCTCAGACTCCAGTGTTTCCATCTTCAGTGGAACCGATCTAAAGATGGCATCAAATCCCACGGAAGCTGGCCGAGAACCTGGAGGAGAAGAGAGGAGAGGGCTGTGTGAGTAATTTGAGTTCAAAAATAAACAGGGTTCTAATCAGCCGGCTCCGTATGTGGGACATTTTCATGAATATTTGAACCTCTTCAAATAATCATTATTTTGCCCGGCCGCGTCTAATTTTAACTCGATAAGTCTGGAGTCAGACGGGCGGCAGATATATCAAAATAAATGCTCGGTTGCGGCGGTTTCCGGCTCGCCAGCCTGGACTTTGTCCTGTCGCCCTCCACGTACGTACGACTGCGCAAGCGTCGAAGTAGAGAGGGGGAAAAAGCACCGGAGAAGGGAAAAGACATCGTCTGACTGGTCAGAGAGAAGTGAAAAAAAATTCAATGGAGTGAAGCGAAGAGGGACAGCAGAGGACAGAGTGAGGGAACGTGTAAAGCATCTCCTCTGCATTTCCGTCTGATAGTTTCACTCTTTTCTCTCGTCCTCGGCCACCCGTGACTTTGACTTTTTTTGAATGGCTTTCATTGTTAAGTTGGCTTGAGCCAAGCAATAAAAAAAAGCCCCAATGTCATTTTTAACTTTAAAGACGTGAGTCAAACACATTTTCTTTGAAGGCCACGAATCACCGGCTCTGTATTTTGCAGGCAAATTAATTTCAGGTCTTTCTCTCATCCTCCAGACCTTCTACATCTCAGAACCTTGCAGCTATAGATACTAAACTGTCCCTTCTACTCCTCCTCCTTCCGACCTCCTCCTCTCTGGCCTTAAAACCACTGACATGAGAAATCACCAATAACCCTTCCAGAGCGCTGGGCAGCCTGCCGGCTCTGTGTCTTTGAAAAGAAACAAGGCAGCCACCGTGAAAGTACAGCATTAACCTGGACGACTCGGTGTGGACGGCGGCGACAGTTTCATTCTGGCTGCTCCTGGCAGAGCGCCGGAGCCCCTCCCCCGCACGTCCGGCAGCATTTACAGATGACTGGGTTTTGCTCATTGTGACTAATAACGCTCAACCTTGGGGGCCAGAGTTTAAAGTCTTTTGGGTGACCGACAGTGAAGCCACTGGCCACTGTTGATGTTCAAATAACAAGGAAGACAATAATGCTACTGATACACTTCTCAATGTTTTGCAGTATCAGGTCTTGGAAATGTGTGATCCGAGAGTTTTTCCTGAATCAGCTGGTTTCCATATTTCATAACAACTCTGAAAAAAGTATTTTTTGGTCCTTGATTTTAAATTGGAAATTCAATGAAATTCTCATGAAATTGCTGCTAATGCATCATTCTATGCTGATCTCTCTCGTGGTTTATTTCTCCATTTGCGGCATGCAGCCCAAAAGGGAACTCGTGGTTGCTCAAATGTGATTTTAAGCATGACTGCAAGACCTCTCTAATGGAGCTGGGCAACATGGACAGAGCCGATATCTGAGCGATCAAGCTGCCGTGCAATGTTGGAAAACCACTAATTAATTGAGTGGATGTTGCTCTACTAACGGAGTATATAAGACTCACTCCACCAAGTCTGACCCCAGATTGTTGAGGAGATTCACAAAGCGCCGCTGAAGTGATTCTCTCTCTTCCTGCACTCCAATCTATTCAATGTCGATTAAATGAAGGCATATTTAGTTGTCGCCGTCGTCGCTGTTGTCGTGCTGTGACACTACGTCGACTCAGCTCAGCCAAAGCGAGCTGCGCCGGCCGTTGTGTAACCACCCGAGACGACGCAACCTGACAACGAACGCGCAAACAGGGCTCAAACGCATTTGCGTCAAAGACGACGGTCGCCTCGTTCCCGCTGAGCTGGGTTCAAAGCAAACACAACTTGAGAGGCGGCCAAGAGCTTCGTGACGGCGCCCAGCCCAGAGTCGTAACATACATGGGCCGGCGTTGGAGTGAAACTCATTACGCGATGAAATAAATAAATAAGGGCTCGGAGATCTGACGGCGATAAAGACAACGGTCACGACGTGAGTGAGTGAGATGGTGCTTGTGCCTCTGCTGTCATTTGAATATACATCCTCATAAATGATAGAGATCACCAGGAAACTCGTGCAGTGTGCGCGTGAGTGTGCCACGTGCATACCGCCCTCCAATACTCACCTTGGCTCCTATTTATTATCGGATGCTCCGCGAGATTGTTATTATCAGACAGTCTGGCTGTGTAACAGATAAGCAGCTGCAGCAGAAAGAACGATGCTCTGGTGCACCAATCCGTCTCATTTATTTCAACCCAGAGCACACGGACTGGGGAAGGCACACAGAGAGGGGACAAATGTGGTCATGTGCACATAAATCTCTGTCTTTTAAGTGGTAAACAAAGGCCCATTATCTCTATTTCACCTTATCTTAGGAATATTATTCAATAGCAGTGGAAAGATGATGGCGCAAATGTAAAAAACACCTGCTTTGGGAGTTGCACTGCGTGGCCTCAGTTTGAGTGGTGAGGTCTGTAACAGGACAGAAGGCAGGCAGTCAGGATACACACTGAGTCAGGATCACCGTGTCAGTGTGCCATGGTTTAAACTTTCCTCCCAGGTGAAAGTACAAAATAAAGAGTGGAAGTGTCTCAAGCTCTTCTTTCATCGTTTTTTGATAAATGGAACATAGAAAAACCACGGTTTTCCTTGGTACATCCGCAGGTTGAGAATCTGTTGGAACATCGAGCATTTTGAACCCTCAATGCTGAAACTATCTCAGTAAATACACTCTTGGTGGTGGTCCCGGTGCTGAATTCATCCCGATATTCAATCTCAACGTTGACTTTTCCATCTGACTCGGCTGCCCTGAAAGTCCCGTCTGCGCTGACGTTAATATGGCTGCGCTAAATGAGGCACGGCGTTATAATTAACACTAAGCCTTAGCCCTTCGTCAGTGGGCTTGTTGCACTCTAGCTGCGTCACTCTGGGGGAGGAGGGGGTTTTAGTTACAGCAGCCGGCAACCTTGACGGGAGGCCACGGCGATGAAGTGAATCTGTGGCTGCGTGTTTCACCGCAGACAGACGTGCAATGACAAACACTTCCTCACTGGCCCGTCGCTCTTCACCCGCCATTCTGGATGAAGCGTGAAGCGTCCCAGCGGGGGAAAACTGGAGTGTGACACTAGTTAGCAGGAAATGCATTTTAGCCAGGCAGCTTAATGGCAGTCAGGCTCTCAGGATCTCCTGCTCACCGAGGGCCTGTAAGTTTGATATCAGCCTTGTTTTTGCATCCGACAACAACTGACAACACTTGCGTTGCAGCTAAGAGCTTCTTCGTTGTGACGGCGGCGCCCTTTGAACCACGAGGGTAATCTTTTCAAAGTGCAGACTTTCCCTCCAGACGTCCAAAATTGGCAGATCCTGCGAGCAGCACGCCGACATCCTGGTCCACTTCACGCTGTCGGTCGAGTGGCGGTGCGTGAGCCGGAGGACGGCGAGCGGCGGCGGCGGAGCGCTCGGCTGTGTTTGCACTTCTGACGCTGACGAGTTTATTAGAGCTCCGCCGTCAAGTGTTGACAATCTCGCCGCACGACTGGGATCAGCGAAGGCACACGGTCACACACGGCTGTTTACATGCGTGACGTCTCCATTGTCGCCTTGTTGGTTTGCGCTCAGGCTCAGTGGTGGCGGTTCAGTCTGCTTCTATGATGCCCATTTACCGTGGTAAAAATATTTCGGAAACCCAAGATGTGATGTATTGCATTAAATATCACTTTAGTCTCCAAGTGCATTTTCGTTTATTACAGTAAAAATTGTAAATTTGTGGTGGAGGCTTCAAATAAGGCTTTTGGGTTTTTTGCCTCTGCCTGCACTACTGAAAATTTGTTATCTTGTTTCTTTGTATACTGTTTAAACTATGCAAAAATAAAAACTAACTAACTAACTGACCCGCAACCAAATGTCCCTTCACATGTGCTTTGTTTGGTCAAGGTCAAATAATGGGCGTTTCATCAAAATATAAAATCTTTTCACGTATTCAGGTAATAGTTTTGTTTATCTTTCTTGTTAAAATCAAATTAAAAAACTTTTGTATTTGTTTGTGTCTCTCTGATGCAGCCGCACCTTTTGAACGCCTTGTTTTCTGCAAATATTCCCTAATATATGATGTCCAAGGACTCTTCCTCGAGTGCCCTCCTCGTGCTGGTCCACAGGCCCGGTTAAACGCGAAGGTTGTTGAGGTTGTGCCAAACTAAACATGCAAATCGATTCAGTGTGGTGAGCCCCTGAAGAGAACAGCCGAAAGGATTTGCTTTGCTATGGAAAGTCAAAGCCTTTGTTTTTTTGAAGCTCCCGTCTAAAAGTGTCTATAGGATCACATTTTATAGTGTAGTCATGCCTCTAGCCTGAAAACCTGAAGCATATTCCAACGCAGGGAGCAGCTTGCACCCAGCGACTGCACAGGTTAGGACGTTTCTTCTTTATCTAGTGCCAGCGCATAGAGATGTTTTTTGTTTTTTTATCCCCTCCTCTCATCCAACAAATGGCTGCAATGATGAATTCCATACCCACTTCATGAGACATGACCTTGACAAATTCCCCCGGCATAGCACGCACTGATGTCACGCTTTCTGTCTGGTGTTAATTCCGTTTACATCAGGAGAATAAATGAGGCTGTTTACTTAAGAGCGCGGCAACACACCCCTGGGTGCAGGGAGGGCGCGTTTGTATGAATTTACGTCGCTGACGCATGTCATCAGTCAGGGGAACAAAAGATGATTATCCTCAAATAAACAATCCGCTAGTAAAAGATGAGGAAAAAAAAAATAAAAACCCCTCGCTGGTCCCCGGAGAGCTGTAGCCGCGCAGCTGCAGTACCAAAAATGGGACTTTAACAGGCGCTGGATGATGAAGGAAGAGCGGTCAAAACAAATCACCGCCGCCGCCGCCTTGACCTCCGGCCTCTGACAGCATGGCCTCACTCCCAGTGCACCAGCGACAAGGAAGGAAATTCATGCTTTTTTTTTCGCAGTAACGCTGACGATGAGCTGTCTGTCCTTGTACTGACTGCAGTGCCGTGATGTGTCAAAACACAATCCCGGTTGTAGTCGAGAGTATATGTATACATGTTGTCAGTCCACATGGTGGGAACGTTTCAAAAATTTACTCAAGGGAAGAAATCAGGTGTCAGTTAAAGGTTCATTGCACAGTGAAGAACCAGGTGCGCGCACTCGTATGCGGATTCCCAGATGTAAAAGAACTGAAACTCCAACTCAAACTGTTAGCCTCCATCACCGGCAAGTGACTCAATCCTCACATCTGCGGCAGATCACCACTTTTTGTGGCGTATCTGCCACACTTCATCCCCGCTCAGTGGAGGCTGCCAATCATTGGCTTATCACAGAGACTGGAGAGGAGCAGAAAATCACATAGACGGGGGTTTAAAGGCTGCAGAGAGCAAGGTGGCAGTAAACAAGAGCAGCGGGGGGTTCAGAGATCTTCCTTTCGCAGCTGCCGCCGAATACAAGGCTCAGATGCTGCGCAGCTTTTTTTGTTTTGTTTTTAAACCTGGTTTAAGCTTGTAAACTGGGGGGAAAAAAACAATAAACATTCACATCGCATGAGGACCGAACAGCCCACGTGGGAAAGTTTTTTGTGTTTAACGGAAAATAGACAGAAATACTTTGAGTGCCTTACATGAAATTCTGACAAAAAGCTACAAGCAATTAATCAACTCTTTATTGAAGTGCACTGAATAGCTTTAGGGCAAATGACAAAGTTAGATTCATGTTTGGGAGTTTATTTATTTAATTATTTTTTTGCTTCAAAAGCTCAGAACAAAAATCAATATGTTGTTTGGATGGAGCGCATTGAATCGTTTCCCCTGTCTGCGGCCTTCATGCTGAATTAACCGACCCTGACGTCCCGGATGGAACGTTTCCTCAATCCACCTGGAAAGAGGCCACAGAAAATGTTTGGAATGTGGTGGGGGCATGTTGAGTAAACCTGAAGGGTGATTGGCCAGACGTTCCATTACAGATAAAGTGGACCAAACACATGATTTATTATAAGTGAAGGCAGGCAGCGACGTCGGTTTGGTTACTCAATACTGAATAAAGGTTGTTGGAGCCTTTCAACACGGATTAGCCAGATTTCCAACTCGTAATCTCAGTGATAGACCTGCACTGGTAGGTTAAAGTTAACCACCTTATTTTCCTCCACCTACGAAAGTTGAAACTGGCGACAACTCTGTCATTAACAACACACTAGTGGTGTGTTTTCTTACAGATTACCACTGAAAAATACAGATAACATAGAACCAAACAATTATCATTGGGGTGATTTGCTTGCCATAACTCAAAAACACATAACAAGGTTATGTTTACTCGTAATAGCTTATAATAAAAATATGAGGGAGGCCACAAGTTGCTACAGTTGCCCAGAATGAGGACCTACATAATCTTCAGCAATTTTGATATCAGCAAAACTGTGATAACGTGGGATTGCAATATGCTTTCTTTCCACCAGATGCTGCTAAATCTTACGCACCGGGCCTTTAATTCCAGAGTTCACGGGGGCAGGGGTTCGATTTTTCGCTTGGCTTTGCGATGCACAGTAACAATCAGGTCGATTTTCCTCAGCGATTCGCTCCTGAACAAAGACAGATGCTGTTCCGCAGACAAGCACAACCCGCAGTCTGCCACCCTAATCTTCCCCTGACCCCTTGTTATGTGGGTAGAATTCCACAAATGTTCTCAAACCGCGCAATGGCGAGAGGAAAACACAAAGGAAAAAAAAAAAAGAGGTTGAAGATACTAATAAGAAAGTGAGGGCCTTTCTTTGCCAGCTCGCTCACGTGGAACGCAAACACTTTGCCAATTAAAAAAGTTGCCCGGGAGAAAAGAGAGGGAGGAAGAGAGAGAGAGAGAGAAAGAGCAAATGAAACTTGATTTTCAGGGGCAGAGGAAACGTTCAAGCTTGGCAGCAGAGAGTTGGCAGTTGTCTCTACCTCACCCTCGCTGTCTCCAAAACAATGAGCTCTCACTGAGCGTTTTATGAGGTAACTGAGCCCCGGACCTGCAGCCAAAACATGACTGTTGACACAAAATGGCAGAGGGCTGTTTGTAGGAAAACACTGCAAGGGCTCAGAGTGGCGCAAATTAAAACGACTGGCATAAACACCCTAAAACCGTGAAGAAAAAAAAACAACTGCTGCATGAAAGGTTTCATTAGCGGGAGACGTGAGTCTCAGTCCCGGCTTGCACAAATGTGCACTGTGCACTAATGGCCGCAGCTGAGCTTCCAAACCAGACAGAAACATATTTGTCTGTTATTGTGGGATCGGGTCCACACGTTAGCGTTTGTCTGGCGCGGCAATTTATCTTAGCAGTCGGGGTTCTAAAGCACTAACAAGCGCACAAGGCCTCCACGCTGCCAGCCATCAAAAGTGTTTTTGTTAATGGCAGCCAGATTTGAGTTTTTGAAAAACAAAGAAGCCCAAAAACTGAAAGTCCGCAGTCCCCTGAACGCACCGCACTGCACCGTACATGATGCAGCGTGTTTGCCGTCGCTGCGTTACATTCCCATTTGTCTTTTCCAGCGTTTTCTTTTAAGTCCCTTACTCCAGCAGCCCTCGGCGTGAGCCGCTTCCACCAAACATGTGATTCCTATTCATAGAATGTAAACAGTAACGCAGCCAAGCCGGCGTTTCCGTCTCGGATTCGGCACTGGCTTCAACTTCAACTCTGCCACTGCCGCATGCAGGAAAAACCCCTAAACACGAAACCAAAAAGTTCAAGACAAAATGTGTTTTGTTTGGTGCATCTAATAAAAACCAAAACACTGCACCACAAAAATATTCCCTCCATATTTGAGTACAAAAAAAAAAGGTGTTTTTTTTTTTGTAAACCTCTCGTTGGAATATTCTTTCGAGGGGGGGAAATTCTCTAATGTTGGGCTTCAAGGCCGGCCTGCTCCTGCTCTGGCAGAGCTCTCCGTCGCCGCTCCGGTCTATTTCCCCACTGCGTCACATTTTCCCAGAAACGCAATTTTTATCATCTCCAAACATGCAGGTTTTTCCGGATTAACGTTATTTACCTGTCGAAGAAATCCAAACTTCCCCTGTGGTTACCGCAAACCAACATTGGCCCCAACACTGACTTGGCTCGCCACATCATGTGCAGTCATGACCAACTGCCCATCAGGGTAAAGTCATGTGTTTCAACCCTGGCTTATATAGAAGAACAACAATCAGTGGTGTCTGATGGAAAAAAATCATTTACCATCTGAGTCTTAAATTCCCACATTAACCACTTCCTCCTTTCTGGTAGCTAACTTCCTGTCAATATTGAAAGGATTTAATAAATGGCTCTCATGTCTTAATTAGACATCAGAAATGTAACAGGACTTAATGAGTGTTCATTATGCAGGGGTTGTGGATGTTCACCTGAGTGTGACGATGGGTTCTTTCTCAATACGTTCTCTTCCAAAAAAACTAAAAACTTGACGCTTGACGGAGTAGTTTCACGGTTTAGCCACTACGTCACCAAAAAACATTTTGTCAATGTGAGCTTTCGTGACAGTTTGCTCTGCAAGAAAAGGTAATTAGGTGCATTTGCATTGAGAGGTCGGGGTGAATAAAATATGTTTGTCAGAAGAAGGATGAATGGGCACAGTAGCATGAAAACGAGAACAAATCTAAAAACCAGGGACAAAGCAGGTCGTCACCGTGGAAACCTGCATCCTAAATTGAAAACCTGGAGACAGGTCTGCACAAACTACAACTCAAATCCCATCTCATTCATGCAAAAGCACAACTTTTTTTTTTCTTAATGCACGCAGTGTTCCCCATTAAGTCGTTAATCTGCGCTAGCTCGTTGCATATAAATTATCACTGCCTACAAATTAAATGTTTTTTTTTTCTGAAATGAAAAAATCAATTCATAAACAAACCTGCCTCCTTGATTACAAGCCATGAGAGCGGAGTAAAACTGCAATGTCAAATTAATTCAATGCCAAACAGTGTTACCAAGATGTAGTTTCCTGTGAAGATGAAACTGACCAACCCCCCTTTCATTCCCAAAGAGGGGGAAAAAAAGATTAACTGGACACATCCTCACGCGCATGCGATTCCTTCACAATTTTAAAACAAAGGGGTGGGTGTTGAAATTTGTATTTCATGAAGTATTTTTTTCCTAAAATCTCAACACTGTCGTGGCAGAACGTTACTCGCAAACAAAGAACGTGTGTGCCCAGGGTGCTCCCACCCGTCCGCCTCGGTAACAAGATTGTGCTGGAAGTGTGAAGGACACTTGCTGATGTAAGACATCGGAAATAAAATAAACAATCAGTTCTTGTCGGGCGCACGCGGGCAAGCAAGACTTATTAGTTTAGCGCATTTGAGACATGAAAGCGGAATGAAATGCGATTTTCACAGGGTTGTGACAGTGAGCGCAAACACCCCCCCCATCCCTCCACTCAATACGTCTGCCTGTTTCAGATTGGCAGCCTGCAGGTAATGATGTTAATACTGCCAAAGGTTGTCACGTCAGCTCGGCCCCTCCCATCCCCTCTTTTTCTTTTCTCCTGAAGGACTTATCAGGCCTCAGCACAGCGCCGAGAGGCAACCGTGCCTCAGCTCGGCTCCGCACCGCCTCCATTATTTATGTGCGTGTGCCCAGGTGAGAACAAACCGCGGATCAGGAGCAGGCAGAGCGGCTTATTAGATATTTAGACGCAGCGGAATACGCTGCGGGCTGGAAAGGATTGGGGGGGTGAGGGGGGCGAGGCGAGGGGGAAGCCAAGTTTCCTCCTGGTGCCTATCAGCTTAGCTAAAAATGTAATTACGGAGCGGGCTCGAGGGCCCGCTTGTGAACGGCAGGGCGCAGCGGACGAGAGCGACTGTGGTCAGGCGCGCGAGAGGAGGGAGGAGCCACCGCTGAGATGGTGACACAGGTGTCAGGACAACAGCGCTGCTGATGGTTTTTCAATCCTTTCGATTACATCTTGACATGTCACGGCAGGAAGTGCACAAGTTAATGAGTCCACATTCCACGCAGGGGAAGTTCTGGCCCTTTTTGTGTGAGGGGGTTAATGGAAGGAAGCCAGTCCACCTGCGCCGCTCCTGCAGCAACAAGTCCAAGACTGCAGCTTTGAATCCGATGCAAACTTTGATAAAGTTGATGATTAATTATCTTGGAAATGCCTCTGTTGTCACAAGATCAATGCTGTGATTTAAGTAGATGTATTACCTTCAGTCGATGCTGTCTGTGTTTCGATCAGAAGGATTAAACAAGAAAACACTCAAAGTAGATGATGAAAGCATAAAAAATGGGATGTAGATCTACGAGGAATACATAAAAACGTCAACTGCAGGAAATACAAACTGTTCTATTAAATGCACTTAAATCAAACAGATTCAGATTTTTACGGCAGCTCTGCAGTGAGTTCTACATCACCACAGACTCAAGCCTTCTAAATATGCCGGTAAAAAAATGTTCTAAATATTATGAAGGTAATAATTCAGGGGAACCATCGAAGGGTTTGAAGCTATCAGATACCAGCGTCTACCACCGGGGGCACATTCGAGCCCGGTTTCAGGCCACGTGTAGAATCAGCACGTGAGGATTCCATCTCAAACACGGTCAGAATGTTTGCCGCTTAAACTGAACAGCTAATCTTCCCAACGTCACTCAAGGCTTTCGCTCTCCGGCGGCAGACTCCTGAAAAACTCCTTCCACTGGCATTTTCAAAAGCATTTCACAGCGAGTATTTCTCTCAGCCTTGATTGCGGCGGATTCCAGACGCACTGAAATCTCTTAGAAGGCATTTTAACCTTCTGCTCGACTCGACAAGTGATAACAACTAAAACGATGGTTGTGTGTGTGTGTGTGTGTGTGTGTGTGTGTGTGTGTGTGTGTGTGTGGTAGGGGGCAACGAAAAACACCTTGCAGAACAAGCTTCGCAGGAAACAAACTCGTTTGGTCCGACCGCTGACACCAATGTGTCAACTCAGCTTGTTTTGTTTTTAAATACGCGGCTCTTTTGTGACGTCGCCTGTTCGCGCACAAGAGGCCAGTTAATGACTTACATTTTACTGCTATTTTCCATATATATGCAAATGCCCTCCACGTCGTTGTGTGTGGAAAAAAAAAAGAAAAAAAGCAATCTCGTCACCAGATAAACAGCTTTTTCAGTTTCCCTAAAGAGGTTCTTTGGGTGGGGAAATTGGATTCCTGGCCTGTGTGCACCTATATTAGTCTGGAAAGAGCATCGAGAAAACAATAAGCCCCCCAAGCACGAGGACTGACGGCGGATTCCTTGGAAGACGATTTGACAGCCGCTTGCCAAACCGCATTGACAAATGATGTCGCCCGTCAGTATCGCGGTCTTAAAGGGACAGTTCCACCCCACCATGATGTTGGCAGAGGCTCTGCTGACATATAACTAATAACCCGCATAACCATTCTGGAGTTTCACAGGTTGAGAGAATTCGGCCGAGTGGCATCAACAGAGGAAGAACACAACGTGCCTCCATAGGGCTTGTGTGATGTCATGAGGATGTGGCACTCGGACTTCACTCAACCAGGCAACAATATTTACTTTGGCGTCCCAGCAACGAGCCACGTTCCTCTGGACGCTGGACAGTGCGGTTGCCTTGAAGTTTTGGCAGAAAGTTCAAGTTTGTCTCCTTATTTAGCGGCTATGTTCTCTTTAGCACCCAGCGGCGTCGTTTTTGGTTATTATTAGTTTCTATGGGCAGGATGACGCTCAGATTAGATCGGAGGGTGGAAGAAGAGACTGACGTTATGTGTGAACACGATTACGAGGCCGCCTCTCATATTTTTAACCACTCAAATGACTTTTCCCTGCAGTCCGCTGAGCTGAAATATTCCATGTGACTCCCTCAATAAAATCTCGATATAAAATTAAATCATTTTTTTCATAAACCTGCCCTGAGCTGAACCCTCACTCGTCAATCCGCTGCCTCGCGGCCGTGCTGCTTCCTAAACACTCCGGCAGCCGGCGATTCAATAATCCAACCTGTTTGCACAGTCCGCCTGCCGAGCGAGAAGACGTTTCCGTGCTCCGATACAGGGCGGACAGTATGGATGAGATCGGTTGCAGTCGTCTCTGCTGAGTCATCCATAACCCCATTACCACAGACGGCACAGCCGACCTCGCTTTTGGGACAACCGGCCTCTCCCAACCCCCGACTGTCGCACTGAGGCGTGAAAAAAAATAAATAAGTGTGAAATGACTAAATGAAATCGACGATTCAATACATTAAAAAAAAAAAGCCGTGGGCAGATTTTTCCGTTCCAGCGCTGGTGCTGGTGCTGCGCGAACCCCTCGCCGCCACACCTCGGGCTGCACGTTGTCGTACCACGTGCGCTCGGACGGACAAGGGCCGCTTTATCCATCCCCACAACCGTCGCCTTTTAACCCAACTCGCGCCGAACTCAGCGGGCACGAGCCGCTCCAACGAAATCCATTAAACGGAGGCTTTTCTCCCCCCAGCCGCTCCAATTACGGCATTTACCTCCGGTCAAAGTCCGCGACACTTGGCACCGACACGAGGCGTCCACTTCAGATGGAGTGGTCGGGGCTCCATTAATAAGGCAGGAGGAGGTGTTTGCGATGTGCTACTCTGGATTTTATTTATTCATCTTGAGTGGGAGTGAGGGCAGGTGGAGGAGATTCAAAGTGAAACCCGGCCGGGGATTTCAAAAGGAAAAGAGCGAAGAAGTTTGACGTCCACGCCCAGCGGCAGACAAAACAAAAAAAGGGCAATCAAGTGGAGAGGTAGGGGAGGAGGAGGGGAGACCTTGCTGTAGGTGTGACCCCGCGGGGGGGGGGGGGGGGGCTTCCTGTCCTCTATCTGCCGCTCTCACTTTACAGTCACCACCGTCTATTTATACAGCGCTGTAATGTCTGGCATTTCCTTGGAGGGGGGAGCCCCAGCCATTGTTTTCCTTGGCCGCCTTGGGCGCACGGTGGGAACAAGAGTGTCAGCGTCTGCCGGCTCCGTTTTCTCGATCAGTCTTATTTATTGCTGATAAATACTCGCTTGTCTCCTCTTCTCGGGACAGAGGTGGCGGCGGAGGTGGTGGTGGTGGGGGAGGGAGCTCTCGTTATCGGAGTGCGGAGCCGCCGTCGAGGAGACTGACGCTTTCATTGCGCTGCTGACGGAAAGAGCGCTCAATCAGCTTCCGCCGCAGCTATTTCTGGGGAGCCTTTTTCTCCCCCGGCGCTTTGACAGTTTGATAATGGAGTTTATCATTCGGAGACTTTGACTGCGGTTAGTAACGACAAATTCAGCGCCAAGACGGCACTTTCTCAAACTCCTGTTGTCGATCCGTCAATTGATTCCATCAACAATCTTTTTGCAAAGCGCATATACAGATTTTCAGACCTTTGTTGTTATTATTATTATTTTTTTTTTATAGTTTTAGAAAAACTATTATTTATTTAGCCCACTGTTTGCAGCTGCTTGCAAAAACTGATGCTTTATTAGGACTTTAGCTTGTTTAAAAGGGAGGAAAAAATCAAGGCGGCTACAAGATTGTCTGAGAAAGAAGAGCAGACACTTTACTGAAGGGTAGGTATCAGTGCCCTTTGTGACAACACACTACACAACACAGAAAAATTATACAAGTGAAAGAAGTAAAGGATGGGTTTTTCTCAGTTCTGGACAGGTTGAGAAGTTGAAGAAAATGTGGAAAAGGGATTTTTCTTTATATTTGTCTTGTTTACACGCTTTCACACGTGGGTCTAAGTTTAAACGAGACGAAGCTGCAGCACAATGTGAAATCCCATCCCACTAAACTGACGCCGGCTCTGTGTTTCTTTTGTCCCTTTTTTGTCTCCACTATTTACATTTAAATGAGGGCTGTTGGAACATTGTCTGAATAGCAATAACTGTCCACGGGCAGATCCGAGCTGGAGAGACAAACAGTTTTTCTTTTCTTTTTTTTTGGTGGTGCGTTGGTGTGCCCCGAACTGTTAAAACACGCGTCCGCTTTCTGTGCAATCTACCCGTCGACGCTACCCAGATAAAAGGGAGCGCGCTAAATGTAATATCACCGAAATATGTAAATGCGTGCATCTAAAATTCTAATGTGAAGGTCTACAGAAAAAAGGGAGGATTACATTACGGACTTGGTTCCAACATACAGAGTGAATATGCGCTGCGCTTTTGTGGTGAGAGAAAAAAAGAGAACACACACACAAAAAAAAAACACACAGGCCGGCACCTTGGCCATGGCGCTGAAGGCTACACAAATCAATAGGTTGTTCCTTAAACAATAGGTGGCCAGAATTGCCGGAATTTTAAGAATAGGCCGTCCCCCGGGTGGCGCAAAACCAAAGGGAATAATTGTGAAGGCTAACAATGCCTCTCGCTATATTAATGCCGGAGTGAAAAAGCTGAGCGGGAAAAAAAAGGGGGTCTCAGTCCGAGGGCTGCTAGCTTGCGGCAAATTCACGAGAAAAACAGCCGCTAGAAGTAGCGGACGGGCTGCATGAAACGGCGCGGCTTTATGGAGCGGTGACATATATTTCCAGAAACGGCTGGTGGTAAATATTACCTCCCGCAGGCGCCGACATCTGCTCTGTGTTTGGCAGAAGCCCCGTTTAGCGGGGAACCTCAGAGGCTCGCGTAACGAGACAAGAGCAAAAGAGGGGATCCGCTCCCGTTAAAGCGCCTGGTGGGAGGATCAGCATGTCTGATGAAAGTAGGTGTCTGTCTTGGCTGCGGCTGCACGAGCGAGCAGCGGAATAGGGCACGTTTCTCGCGACGGTTCGCTCTCTACGTCGCTATTTACTCAGAATCATCCAGACATCCTGGAAGCTCTGAAATCGTCCTGTTTGTGTCTTCTCAACCCCGCCGCTTTTTAGTGAATCTACTCTCTCTGCCAACCTTTTCCTTTTGCAACCCACTATTTCCAGGCACCGCTGCGTATCGGGAGGGTATGTTGAAATGAAAAAAAAAAAAAAAAAGAAAAAAAATCATAATCTCTGTGTTGAACAGCCCAGAAATGAGGCGCCATTCGAAGACGCTTCCGCTGAGGTTTGGAAAAGGGACAGGGCGAGCATGTTGGAATTATTTTTATTCTTGTAAGCGGCTTTATGTTGTGCAATGTAAACAGGCGCCTTTTTCCATTTAATGTTTGGAAATAATGCCTTCCCAGGCAGAGCTCTCCCAGCCTACACCACCTCCGCTCCTGCTTCCCGGGGTGGTGGTGGTGGTGGTGGTGGTGGTGGGGAGGGGGGTGTCGCTGCTTTCTGCCCAGATTAGAGGCTTCTGGGGTGGGCAGCATGACTGCAGAACTGGGCCTGGTCCAGAGGGCCTGGTGCCGCAGGTTAGATCATGGGAAACACGTGCTCGGCTGTGGCGAGTGGACGGTGGCGGGCGGCTGGGCGGCTGGCCGGTGGCTGCCGTGTTGGGAGGCTGCCTCCTCAGCTGTGCTGCTGGGGTTGGAAATGGCCAACCCTCTCTTCCTGTCTGTCTGGGGAAGGGCCGCTCTGGAGTTGTTATTTATACTCCCGACGTTTTCCAACCTGAAACCTGGATTTCTCAGCTTTTCAAGGCCACACGTCCCCCTTTTTTAGTTGTGCTTTCTTTGTCTCATGCTCCAGTGTTGCAACCTCCTACGACTACATCCTCAAACAACTCATTTCCATAATACATCATATTTAGCCCTGTGTTTACAGTCTCCTGCAGAAAGACTCATTTTTAACTTCCACCAAAGACTGACGTTTTTCTGGACCTCCCAATGGTGATTAAACAAGGTGACTGTGAGGCAGTCTCGGAAAGAGGCTATACGGCTGTATGGCTGTACGGCGAGGGGTGTTGTCACTAACCTAGTAAAAATTACCTGTGCCCTTTATGACATCACAAAGAGACTGTATTATCAAAAAGTTACATGGACATAAATAATGTTTTCTTATTTCTGATGAATAAAAGTCCAGAGGCACTAGTTATTTTGAAATAAATTGACCAATTGAAATTTGCATAGTATTAAGTATTAGTTTGATTTTTTTTTTCTAATCTAAGGCGAATGAAATAGAACATGCTATGAGTGTCACTTGTTCCTGGGGCCAATGTTGCTCTCCAAAGAATCCAAACCAATGCTTTGTAGTGACTACATACACTCCCATTTCCACACATCATAATCACTCCTATAATGTTTCTGATATGTATATTAACTTCTTTAAATTAAGCACATAATACTTGTACTACTACTGGATAGGACCCTCTGTTTGGTCTCAGTGAAACAAGACAAATGATAACCTTCAGATACACAAAAACCCACACACACACACACACACACACACACACACACACACACACACACACACACACACACACACACACACACACACACACACACACACAGTTCGGCTAAGCCCTACACGTGCTACGGGTGCCAGATGACCAGCTGGGTGCAACTGCTCAGGGAACTCTGGGAACGAGTTCAAACAAAAGCAAGGTGGATACTTAACGTCCACCCGGCCGGCACAGCCAATGACATCACATTCATGTCACTTTGGGGCCACGAGCAGGAAGTGAACGGTGTGCTGCGGCCCATGAAGAGCCGTACGTGGGAGTCGGCTGTGCCTGTCTTTGGCAGGGAACCTTCATTGCACTTGGAGCAGCGGGGAGATTAAAGCGGTCTGAAGACAAAACAGGAGGCAATCTGTCACACCATACATCCATCCACGCAGGGGCTGCCGCAGCAGCCGCAGCAGCCACAGCCGTTCCCTTGATCAATTCTGTATCGCCAAGAAACCGTTTCCGCTGCTAATGAACGCCGCCTGCCAGAACTTTGCAGTCTGGAAGTTGTGTGCAGTTGTTTTGGACATCCACTAACTAATCAGAACTTTCGCATATGTGTTTAATTAGGAAATAAAATGCCTTTGTTGCGCTAATCAGAGCTGTGATTAAAACAAAAGGAAAAAGTTAGTCTGCTTCCTGCTGCAATTTTTGACTCTGGATACAATGCAGCTAAATACTGCAGACTAATGGGGAGATTAAAGTGCCTTGAACTCCTTTCTTTGTATTCAATCAATATAGACTTTGGCTTATAAAGTGGGAAGTGCTGGAATTCAGCCCTCTGTGATGTCACAGAAGGCAAGGTTTCGATTTTATCCCTCCAGTAGGGTTGCTTCGCAAAAAAGGACGAATGGGCACCACCGGCCACGAGGCGCAGCGCAAATGTGTTTCATAAAGGGAGGGAAACCTTCAGAACTTTTTAATACGTGCTCGGAATGACACCAATGTCTTATTTAACCTCCAAAATGTGAATGAATGAGCACAGGTACACCCATCTGGGCTAGTTCTAAGCTGCCAAGCAGCGTTCCTCCTTTCAAAGTCTTCAAGGACTGTTGAGGACCCAGTGAAGGTGAGAAGCTTAATAAAACATTATCATCGTCAGATAAGTGCTGGCGGACACCTTGAATAAGTAGGGACATGTCACAAGCCACATTTGGAGATATACTCTAGATAACTATAACTTGGTAAAATTAAATCACAATTAAAAAGTTATGTTGCCTCCGATTGATGCTGATGATGAACATCAGTTATTATTTATATATAAAGCTCTATTTTGAAAGGGAATATGAAGTCAATGAGACTTCTGGAAAGGAGACCCCTGTCATTAGGCACCCGCGTTGACATCACAAATCAAACAGCAAAACTCAGAGCAAACCAACATTGTCAAAGTCTCTCCCATGTGACTCAGCACGCGTCATACGGCGGCGTTTCTACAGACCAACAACTTCCTCCCTCAGCCAGCACGAGACACAATAGTTTAGCAGCAGGTGGGGCAGCCGCAAAACAATGAGCTCCGACAACGAAACGGCACCCGCAGGAGTCTGGGACGGAGGCGGGAGGCAGGTGATGGATGCGTGACAAGCCGAGGGAGGGAGGAAGGAGGAGGAGAAGTGAGAGCGAAGAGAAGCAGACAAAAACAGGCAACGATGCTTTAAACAGAACGAGCTGCTGAGGGTTTTGGTTGTTTATTCAGGAGAGACAGAAACAAGGCAGACCGGCAGAGTGTTAGAATACCCGAGCGTGCCAAAGTGTAATCGGCCTGATGAGCCGTGTTGTGTAATGGTATGAAACAGGGCAGTTCTGAGGCTTATGACAAGAAAAAAAAAAGGGGGGGGGAAACAAAACAACAACACAGCACGCACTAACACGCACACGGCTTTCAGAGTTGTGTGCTCTTATGGTTTCGCTTTGCTCAAACAGATGGCAGAGAGAAGAGAGGGGGCAGGAGGAGGAGGGGTGGAGCGGCAGTGTATCAATCTGGAAATAGGATTTAAGATTCAGCAAAGCCGCTGATTTAACAGCAGGTTTGGAAGGAATAATAATAATAATAAAAAAAAAAAGCAACCAGCAAACTTCAGAGGACGGCCCGTCAAAACGGCCGTGACCTCCCCCGTTGACGCCGTGCCGTATCTGTGCACACGTGAACACGCACGCACGCACGCACGCAGACAGACAGAGGCATGCAAAGCAGCCCGACGACGAGCACATTCCCTCCGACTGTCAGCTGAGCTCAGCAGGATCAGCGGCACGTCGTCCAGTTCAGCGCTCGGCTTCCAAACTCCGCGCCGGCTGGATTATGAGCGGCGGACGGCGCTGACAGCTTTGACACACGCCGTCAGTAATTGGCGAGGTATTATTTCAGGCCACCTGCTCGGTTCAACACGTCCCTGTCATGAGTTGCTTTGATAATTTTTTTTCTTTCCTAATGAAACCTTTTGTTATCCCAGTTCAGTGGAAATCAGATTTGGTTGAAGTGATCGAGCCACGTGAAACGTCTTTGGCCTTGAAGTGAATTTTAGCTCTGAACAACCTTTAAACTTAAACTCAGACATGCATTTCAGTTCTTGATTATCTTTTTGGAAAGAATGTGGAATGAGCTGCTCGGCATGAGGATCTTATCATTTCAGAGACACACACACACACACACACACACACACACACACACACACACACACACACACACACACACATTGGAGAAATGGAATGAGAAGTATGAAGTATCTGTGCCTCAAGGGTAAGGACAGTGATCAAGGACCCAAAATCAGACGGCAACACATGAATTATTCCCCAACCTTCATCCCTGTGCAGGATGAGGCTCCAAAGCCGCCTGACAGCACCTCCAAGGGTGGAATTCGCAGAACTGGCAACATGTGACATTTAATTTCCCTGCACTGTCAATGTGTCTGAACCTCATAAATGGGGGGGGGGGGGGGGGGGGAATGCAAGTACACAGACTGTGCAGCCCTTTATCTACAACCCAGAGATATCCGCGAACGGCGCGACGTGCCATTGGATCGCCTGGATCTGACACCGTGCAGGCGCACCAACTTTGTGCATCAGAGCAGCAGCAGCGGCGGCGGCGGCGGCAGCAGCAGCAGCAGCAGCAGCGGCGGCAGAGACAGCGACAGACCACTTCAGACGCGCGCTTCTAAATTTGGTCCATTGAGGAGACACATGGTGAGAGGGACACACCAGACAGTCGCCCAGCGGGAAAGACGAGAGCCGCCGCGGCTTCCCGAGTCCGTCCCCGCGGGTGCCCTCCTCTCACCCCGGCGCGCCGGCCGCAGCAGAAGCCGAAGCCGAAGCCGCTCCGCACACGCGCCGGGGACCGAACCGGACGCCAGGCACCTACCAGCTTTACACGCCGACGCGTCTTCTCTTCTGTCATCTTGAAAAGTGGCCCGGATGGAAGTTGGAAGAGAAAAGGCTGGGGCTCACGCGGGCCGAAACCGAACCGGGTATCGCGCCTGCTGACTGCTTCCGCTCCGAGTCCGATCCGAGTGCGCACGGCGCAGCGCCAAAACGGCAGCACGGCGTCTCTCTCTCTCCACTAGTGACGGCTTCACACAGCCAACTTTGTGGGAGAGAGAGAAAGCTAGCGAGAGAGAGAGAGAGAGAGAGAGAGAGAGAGAGAGAGAGAGAGAGAGAGAGAGAGAGAGAGAGAGAGAGAGAGCGCAGCCAGACAAACGCAGGAACCAGCGGCTCCTCCTCCTCCTCCTCCTCCCTCCACAACAGGCTCGGCTGCGCTCAGCTGAGCGCTCTTCACAAGTCCAGCGCACTATTATTTTGAAGCCACGACGCGCGTGCAACGGGACATTTGGCATGGTTAAGTGTAAAATGTAGAGGGCGCTGCGGTGGCCCCTCCAATCTGCCAAGAGACGCCAAAAGGAGCCTGTTACATGCCAGATTTCAGATTTATTCATGTGATAAACAGTATAGCAATCAAAGTATATTTTGATGTCAATATGCTCACAGGCCAACACCTGCCACAGCACCAGCAATAAGCATATCAACAAAGAGAACTAAAAGAAAGACCAAAACTAAACAATGCCACCAATAGAAAATCCAAATATGCAAGCAAATCCTTTCAGCCAGGGGTCGCCATAGTGAATAGATTTACATGAGTAGTTTAGTTGGAGTTGAATGCCCTTCCTGACAAATTTATACAGGCATTTCACAGGCACGAGGTGGACACTCAGCGAGCAGAGCACCCCCTCCAATGATTTGGAACGTCTGATGCTCTCGTCTCGACTGTGTGTGCAACACATAATTTATGTGTGTGCAGATGTGTCCGTGTAGACAGTATTTTTCAAGTTTGGAATACAGGCAGGTGAACAAGCCCAGTCAACAAGCACACCAATCCAAACAAATATATAACAGGGTTATGTGAGCAGTCTAGACTGCTCGGGTCTGGCTTGCTTGGTATGGAAACACTTATTAAATGGTACTAGACCATTGGGGATTGTATACCAAAGATATAATCTCCATATTTCACGATATTCATCACACAGTCGTCAGGTCATTATTCATCGCTGCTTTTCATCCACAGCAACGGCAACCACACTTCTTGAGTCAACGCTTTGTAAAGCACTTTATAAGATATACAACTATTGTATAAGCATCAATGTCCATGGGTCTACGATCAATATGTCAAAGGCGCCTCCAGTTCAGTCAAGTGAAAGGACGGGGGAGGCCGGGGCGCTTTTTCAGCCTGGATGACGAACGAATTAATGGACATAATGGCTTTTCAGTTTCTTATTCTGGAAGAATGATGCAACCGTCAGCAACGACGCAGTCTGCACACATAGCCAGTGTGGCTCCGTCACCACCATCAATAAGTGAAACCGGGAGGTAAAACCACTTTCACATGCAGAAATAGGCCCCAAATGTGGCAATTTGACTGCTCGTGGATTTAAACTTGGACAGAACGTGGTGCATTTTAATTGAAACACTGAACGTTCTCTCTTCAAACTGCCTCGACTCTGCAGCGTCAATGGAAACTGGCTCCTGTGCTTTGTTTTCGTGTGACATGGCTTGTCTTGAGGGGGTTTGGGTCTTGTGTGCACCTCAATGTGTGTATGTGTGTGTGTGTGTGTGTGTGTGTGTGTGTGTGTGTGTGTGTGTGTGTGTGCGTGTGTGCACGCGCGCCCTCCTACCATTTTTATGTGCACTTGAGAACAGTGCTAATTGGGAAAAAGGAGAATTTATGGGATTTTGCCACACTACTGTAGGGCTCTATGAAATCTGCCTTTCTGTTGGGTTCCATTTTTTCTGTCCCAAAGCCCTTTCCCATTTTAATTTAATGGAATTCTGTGTTGTTGCTTTAACCTTTTGTGTCAATTTGTTTTCGAGAGCCCAGAGTTTTCTTTGCTTTTCATGTTTTCACTTTCAACCATGAATGGTCTTTATGCTCGTTCACATTCCCAATAGATATCACGTTGCAATACAGCTTCAAACCCAAGGCACAGAACAGCTCGACTTTGTATTTTCCCGGTGGGTTTTTCTCAGGTGACAGAGCTTTGCAGCTTTACTGGTGTATTTGGGGGCTGCCTGGGCGACGGCTCTGTTTCTGTCTCTGTTCCACGTTGTTTGGGGGAGGGACTGCTGATCCCACTTTGAATCTTCTCCTTAAAAATCCCCCAAAATTAAGATTTTATCAACTTCATTTTTAAAAGATGACATTTGGCATCTGTCAATGGGGCCCCTGTTATGGGGAACATTCTCTGATTGCCTAAATTATGTGGAATTTGGCCTCCCACGGCACCCATCACCAGCACAGCTCCTTCCTCTGCATAAACAGCACGTCTTCAGCAGACAAACATCAATCTCAGCCTTAATTTGAATCCACTGTATCCACTGGCTGTTATAAAATTTTGGGTTCTTTAACAACCAGTCCTAGTAAGAAATCTGACTTTCCTTTCCTCCACAGCTAAAGGTGGCGGAGTTCAACGGCTGTTCCTGAGTTCACAGACAGACTTCTGAAGAGAGACAGACAGGACTGGAATGGCAGTGTTGATACTATGAGGCGGAGGCATTGTCAGAATGCGGCTTGTGGGTAAACATGCCAGACAAGGTGTGGCCTGACAGGCAGCCGTGACTCTACGGCAGTCAACAAAAGCCACCGGCAAATTGTCAGTGTCCTCCTGTCTGCCTGGTGTTTACTATATTTACCTGTCTGCCTTTCACCCATCCACAGCGGCGGCAGCAGACGGCCCCGTCCCCGTCTTCGCGACTCTTTCTGGACCACCCCCTTCACCACAACCTGCCTTTTACCTCTTCTGTGAGTTCAGCCTCCCACTGTGCGAATCATTCATGCTGATCTCGCTCCACGCCACGCGCTAAAGTCTACCAATCGGCTCCGCTCGCGTTCCGACCCAGACGCTTGGAAAATCTCACTGCTTGTGCGAAAGCATGCCGGCACGACGAGGCGAGCATGTAAAGAAGGTGTTATAGCAAAATCCTGGAAATAATGAGGACTGCCAGGAGTTTGCAAAGTTTGGATCCTGATTATAGATTTCTTAATGGTAGGTTTTACTTTTAAAACAAATGGGAGATGATATCACTCTAATGACAAATAGTAGCAATTTTCTGCGCCTGCTGATGACAGGTTTTTCTTCTTCTGTTTTTTTTCTTTTTTTTCCCCCGCACTGCTTATTTGGAAGAACGGTTTGTCATCCTGACCCAGACTACAGTCGATTCCTGCAGGTTTATTTAATCAGAACTCATTCAGGGAGCCTATTTTCTTTAATACACAGTGAGAGCAAATCACAAAGAGAATATTGAACTGGTTTGTGGATGTAATTTGGGCTATGATGGGTTTTTCATCCTTTCAGTCCGACTGTGGTGGCTGCTCCGCATAAAACTGCCACCTACCAGTGGCGTCCTTGCTCAGATGTTTTCCCACAGTGTTCTGAAATGAAAACTTTGGAGCCTTACCCTTTCTGACCGCATCAGCGTCCTGCAACCCCTCATTGACTCAGTAAGCTATTGGCTAGTGCACATGTACAATTGCTAAGGGTTCTCGCAAATTAGCCTCTTCCAGTTTGGAAGGTAAAAGTGCTTTTAGTGGCGCATTGTCGCTGTTACGCAGCTCTGACGGGGATGTTTAAGACATTTTCTAAATAAAAGGAAAGACAATCAACAAACTTCACTTGATTTTCCAGGTACAGATAAAACACTTTTCAACTATTCTGAAAGGCACAACTGACACACCTTTGCAGTACAATTACTGAAAAGTGCTGAAGTTGTCACTCACTGCTTGATCTGTTTCATGTGGGATTCTCATATTTCCCCTCTGAGACGGGGTTATTATCTTCTTACTGATTACTTTCAGCTTCCTGCAGTGTTTTGTCTTCAAACCTTTTAGGGGAGAAGAGACAAACTGAGAACCTCGAGGCCAAATAGCAGTCAAAGAAATATGTTCCCGCCGTCCATTAAGACTGATGTAAAAAAACTGATTTCTGAGCGCTCAAGACGTTTGCTCGTGTTGACGAATCCTATGACTCGGCAGAAGTAACATTTTAGCTTTTTAACATGAAGCACGTAGGTGGCAAATGTTGACTCTTGTCACGAAACCATCTGGTGACACATAAAATCAAGAGTTGGCTGAGGAATATAAGTTTAAGTCCATGTAGTGCAGCTAAAAAGCATAATGCAGCATTACAATCACCCAATAAAACTTACATCATTTCAGCTCAACATTTATAAACAGGTAGTTGCTGACAAAAAACTAATTAACAATGAAGTGTAAATAATGAATGTTTCCTGAGATTTCATTTCATCCTAAAGTCTACTAAAGTCTGGGCTTGTTCTTTAGCGTGCTTAGCGAGTGTTTGACATTTATGTTGAAGCTATCAACTATCTGAAACCTTTAATGTCAACATAAAGTTCAATAACTTGATGGCACATTACGCATCCAGCGAGAAGAGCATATCGACTGGCACCGAGGCAGGAGTATTAAAACAAGCGGTGCAGTGAGTTAGTGTGCAAAGGGACGCACAACACTGTCAGTATGACTTTGCAGAAATAGAAAACCAACACATCAAGAGTCATAATAATGGTTCAGTGCACTGTTTCCACAACTTTCCAACCTGAAATTCCAACTTCTTGATCATGTGATCAGTTAGTGGGTTCAAACAATTTGAATCGCGACATATGACAGAAGGCACCGAAAGTGCACAAGCAACTGGACACCTGGCCTCACTACTGTGCTCCAGAGGCCCAGACAGGCTAAACCACATATCAAATTATCAACAGGGCCCAGCACTCAACAATAAAGGCATGTGAAGAGCTTCACTGACTCGCATGACAAATCAGTGAAGCCACCAAACAGAGTGTCTGGAGGAAATGCTCCTTCCCTATTTTTTCCCCTCTCCCAGCCTGCAGCCCGCAGCTCTACTGGGACTTATTGTTTGACGGCAGTCTGTCTGTGTGCTGCAGCAACGTGGAGCAATTGGGAAAACCATTCATTGCACATAGCGAGTGGGGAAAATGCACCTTTGTTCATCCCAGAAAAGAAGCATTTTCAGGAGTGTGCCAAAACTGCTGGAGAACATGCCGGTGTTATTAATATTCTATGTCTGTACGACTTCTCTACCACTGCGGTGTGCGGCTCAATACACCTCCCTGCTCTGGCGTGATCATTTCACATGACTCACATTTCACTAATTTAGAATAATTTATGAACTTCCCGATAACTCAGAAAGAAAGCGGTGAAATTTTATGCTGCACCATGAAGATTTTCATTCACTTTGATCTGGCAAATGACAGAAAGCAGCGGTGGCAAATGTGAAAGGTAGTTTGCTCTGTGTATAAATTAGTTTTATATTGATGTGACAGAACACCAAAGGCTGGGAATATAAAGATATTTTAAATAAAAGAGGACATCCTCCAGGCAATGCTATCCCCCATTAGAAAATCAATGTTTTTCCTCAAATCAATGACGAAAGTGGGGCACCAGGTTGGCAGCGGGGACATCGCTTGGTGAGTTTTCCATTTGTCTCGCCACTTTAAAGCTGATATTCATCAGGAACGCAGTCAAGATTTTTGCTTTCTTTCATCCTATACAGAGACTGTTCAGGGTGCTTCGTCATCAAGAGGATTGTTGACTATAGCAACATATGGTTGGTACTCCAGGGGTAATTTAGAGCTTTCATGATTGGCTAAACAAGTTGAACAAAAAAGTGAAGCAAGCCTTGCGTTGTGCTGCCTGTTCTCCGATGGCATCTACTCACCACTGCATTCGAGGCAAATAACCTCGGTGAAAAACCATTTGAGAGTTTCTGCAAAATTCAAATTCTCCAAATTCAAAAAGTTACTGTGAGGGCAAAGCGCCTTTCGAGCCTTGTTTATCATGAACTTTGAAAAACGACTCGTTGAACGTGTAGTGGTGGTTTTGTCATTTTGCCCTAAACCGAGCTGCTGGTACAATCTTCTGGAGCCACTCCAGAAGATTGTACCAGCAGCTCGGTTTAGGGTGATTTTATGTATTCCTGGAAATATTAAAATTCCACATCCACTTTCAGAAAGAGCCATTCCACTTTTGCTCACCCTTAAAGACCTTTAACACGATTTTGTCATAATTACACGGCTTATCTACAAGTTACGCATCACAGCTATAATGACGTTTAGATAATGGCGGAACATTATAGAACTCAGATGTTATTAGGGGCTTTAGGGCAAGTCATTAGGATTAGCAGACTAACCATGGAAAACTCATCAAATACACTTCACTTTCTGATAATGACTTAGAAATAAGAACATGCAAGTCAATATTTAGCCAATAGTTTAGCTTATAATGCACTTTCTTAATGGCTGATACAATATACTGCGGAGCATTGTCATTCAAACACAAAATCATTATGTATCTGTATGTGTGTATATATGTATGCATGCATGCATGCATGTATGTGTATATGTATGTATGTTTGTATGCATATTTTAGCGTTCAGCCGGACAATGGAAGGAAGACAACAGCTTACCATCGATGTCTTTTATTGTTGAACTCCGGTTACTGTAGGCCGTAACCACACCCATCATAAGAAAAACAAACACACACTCTTCTTCACCTTCTCACCTCTGTCCTGCCACTCTGCTCTCCCCTCTCAGCCATTGTCACGCCTGGCACAACTCTCAAGGTTCATTCGGGTAACGTAACAGGTAGGAAGTTACAGAACATCTGTTCTTAACAGCATCCAACATCAATATATAACAGCAGAGTTAAGAGAGAGAGAGACAGAGAGAGACAGAGAGAGAAAGGGAGAGAGAGAGAGAGAGAGAGAGAGAGAGCAGATTAGGTTCTTAACGAAGCAATTCTGAAGACTTAGCCTTGAGTTGAATTGGAGCGTGAGATGACTGCGTTATGATATGCCACTATATAAAGAGTAGTTATAGATGTGAAAGAATAAAACTGCCCAGTCACAGTGTGCACTTTTAGGGCCGGCCTTTCCAGATTAACGTTGCATTCTAGGACATTTAAAAGGAACCTGGAGGACGACATATCGTGTTTCCATACTTGTCACATTTGTGTCTTTCTGCTTGGCTAAGTGCCCGACTTGTGAACATTCAGCTCATTGTCAGCTGTCACAGCCATTTAAATCGTCGGAGTCCTTTCTTTCCCCTCTCAGCCTCCTCTCCTGCGACACAAGCAGGCCTGCTCTCGGATGAAAGTGGCGCCCCGATTGCAACACACTGTATCAGCGTTAGCTCGTGAACGTGTCGCTTTCAACGACGGCCTGCCTCTGACTTTTACAGTTACGGGCAGCCAATTGCATCCTTCGCTGCTACCTGCGGCTATCATGCAGCCATTTGTGTTATTTTTCCTTAGAGTGACCTATTGAACTGCAAGTGATTGAAGTGGCCTGCTGGGGCTGTAGGAAGGAAATAGTCCAAAAATATCAAACCCATCTGCAGCTGTGAAACACACTGTACACTGACAGCATCCACAATATTTACTGCTCATTTTTTATTGCAGTTTTCATATATTGGATTCCTTTCAACCCATTACATAAGAGTAAAAAAAAAGTTAGAATTACATTTGCGACTTTAATTTTAAAATTCAAATTTTAATATTTGTGGTAGCACTTGATTTTTAATTGATTCTTTTACTGAGAAAAATAAAGCAACTGAGCAGTGCATTCTTGTTAACCTTTTGAGACAGCTGGACTGTAGAGATTAGGTGAATTATTTAGGATCCATTTTGAAAATATCCCATCTCAATCAGGAGAAAGCAGCCAGAAAAACAGGGAAAGAAGTTATGCTGCATGACAAAAAATACAAGTAAGAAAATAAAATAGCAGTAACTTTGCCAATCTGAGAAAATAATATCCATGAAGGCTTTTCTAAACTTCTGACTGGTTTGGCAAGCGTTTAGTTTAACTTACCAGAGGGTATTGCAATTTGCTGCAAGGTGATGATGACATGTCGAGTGCTGCCCTCTGCACAATTATAGGAAGCCTCGAGCATGACATTCTTGTAATACTTGTAATGAAAAAAGAACATTTATGAAAAAAAAAATGCTTATTCAATTGAATGACTTAAATGGAACGTAAAAGGGTCATCTTGATCATGAAAAATGTAAATCCATTTTTTTTTTTTTTTTTTACAATTAGATGAAAGTTTTTACCTTCCCTTTTATAATTGTCATAAAGAGAAATAAATAGAAAGTGTCCTGGAGACATATTTAAAATATTTAGCATGTACGGCCTTTAAGACTCTCCGGTTCAGAGCACTGCTCAGCGCTGCAAAAATAAAGTTATCTGAATAATTATGCAAAACTTTAACCTCCTAGTCGGTGGCGACCACTGCTGTCAGAGAGGATTACAGACATCAGACGCTGGCTTCCTCACCTTATCTCTGTCAGAGTGGATCAATAGGAGCCTCCTGCTAAACACTCATAATTTCATTTCCCCGACTGCAAAGACCTTACCGTCGGGCCCCTGGGGCTGCCTGCTTAAAGGCAGAGACTGTGTTTGTTATTGCAGCCTCTGTGACACCTTTCGCCTGCTTGAATAGCTCGACTGACAGTAAATACGAGCTGTTCTCAGGATATTGGATGGCATGAAAGGGAGGCAGCGCTTTCGGACGTGTTGGATGACAGACGACAGGAGGGGCTCAGCGTGACAGAGGCACACAACTCTGATCGTAACAGGACCACGGCCGAAAATGTGTATTTTACTAAATTGCGTGATCCAGGGTGCACCTGCCGCCCAGTGCAAAACGGGGATAATAAAGAGAGCGACAGATTACCCGTGGTGCATCAGATGAGATGAGATAATTAGATCTGGCACTATAGCGTTGGGAGTTAAAACCTTGCAGGTGCAGAGAGGATGGCAGTGTGTGTCCCCGCTGCTGCCGCTGCTGCACCAAAATGCAGCCAGTGGAAGTGGGAAAGACGTGAGCCTGAGAGGGCGACGTGAAAAGCATAAAGCACGGGGACGGCGCTGAGAGAAAATATGGGTCAGACGGAGAATGATGGAGAGAGACTCTGTGTGAATCACAATGTGTAAACATGTACGGGGCCCTGATCTAATTATCTCTAGTCCTCCTGGGTCTGTGATCACATACTTGATTAAAGAAAGAGATAAAAGTAAAAGAGAGAGAGATATACTGTGGAGGGTTCTGAAAAAGGAGAAGAAAGGACTGGCTATGACATAGAAGCCTCGCTGTCTGGAGTGCTGAATAAAGGGGATTCAAACAAGAGACTGACTGACATTCCAGCAAAGCCGAGATGTGAACACACTTGGTGTATTAAATACTGCAGTGTGCTTAAGCAGAAACCTCAACTTATCTCCTCACAAGGATGTAAAATATAAAAATCTTGGTGTGAGAACACCCCGGTCTTCAGTCCATAGTACAATATTTATTGCTGTTTTTGCATTAATGCAGATTTTATTGAACAGCTTAACTGTGGGTATCTGCAGGGCTTTTGCAGGTATTTCGCTGGAGATATATGTGGGTGTTCATATTGTTGATATTTACTTGTTTTGTTATGTGTATATGAGAAGATGATGTCAAGATTGTCAAAGAATCTCACACAGCGGCCATTTAAACTAACCAGCGTGCCCCTTGCACCTTGATAGAGCTCTTGACAAAAAAAAAGCACAATTCCAACTGTTCCCCTCCTGTTTTAAGCGGGATTATCACACATCTATCGTTTGAGATCAAAGCGATGCCAACCTGCTGAATGTCAAGTGTGGACTGATTTGATGTTGAGTTTGAGAAGAGGCCAATGATTCCACAGTAGCAACACCACCAGCAGCAGCAGCAGTGAAAGCAGTAGTAGTAAGAGCAGTAGTAAAAGGATCCCTTACGCTGAATTAAGCAGCTAAAAACCCACACAATCTCTCCTCTTAATATATTATTCATGCTCGGCACCGATAGCATGTCCTAGTTACTTTTTAAATTGCGTAATTCTTGGCTGCGCTCCAAATGACCTCATGACTTTTTAAAGAGACGTCAGATAACTTCAGGATTTGAGGCCACATTTTTGGACAATTAAATGTTGCAGTGTGTGTGTGTCGTGTGCGTTGTGTGCGTGGCAGCGCATGATAAGCCAATAATAAAGCACACGGCATCAAATCAAGACAACGTGCAAGATCGTCAGAAACAAGAAATGTGCTGTTTGCAGGAAAGAAGCCGTTGAGCTGGTTTGCTAAAATGATTGTTAAAACGGCTGTGCCACGACTGTGAAAATGTGGCCCAGCTTAGGCAGTCCTCTGTTCTTCCCCTGGCAGCCGGAATACTAATCTGGAACTGTTTGCTCACATGTTGTCTGACGGGCTCGCCGTGAAATCCTGCGAGTCCTTGTGGGGCTCTGTGAATGCGCCGCACCGCGGGATTGCCGCCTTCACTCGCAGCAGCACGTTCTTTGTCGCACGGCATTAGAAGAGGGAGGGAGTCTCGCAACAAATATGAGTGCGACAATGAAAAACGATAAAGTTCTGGTTGTGCCGAGACACGCTAAAACAGGATATTAGCTTCGGCAAACGTGCCACATGGAGATACGGCTGGAATGAGGCGAGGCATGGGAGGCAGATGGATACGAGCGAATGCGGAATCTGTTTCATTATCTCGAGCACGCTGGCCCTGTAAACACATAGTTGTAGATGCTGCCGATTTCTCTGTAAGCTGGAAAGAAGCTGTTGCTGCACCGGAGTTTGTTTGAAATGAATAGCTTTGGACCAGGCCAACATTTCAAGCTCCATTTCCCTGAGTAAACACACCAATGAATGAAAATTGACTGAATATGAAATCAAGCGCTCCCCGTTGCAGCCAGGGCTGAAAAAAAACATGGTATTTTACACCAGACATCATTTTCTGTACAGTCTGTGTGCAGGATTTCGTTAAAGTCCTATCACAATAACTACAGTCGGATTTAATTAATGAACACATTGTCCCGCCACTCCTGGTCTGCTTTTGTCTTAAAATTAATTACTTCTCTACCAAATGCCAAACTCGACAATCTTGCATGGCAGACAGAGTAGGAAATGTTTCAAGTCTCAAGTCTCCCAAAACTGTCCTTTGAATCACATTTGTTGGAATATGACCAGACCAGCTTCCTATGGGTAGAAAGAGTTGATAGTCAAGGCAGAGGCAAAAAAATTGGATGCGACCGTTGTTGGAGCTGCTGGCGCTGTGTGAAGTAGTGTCCGAGCTCGGAAACCACAGTGGATGAGGAACAGCAAACACCAGCGTAACAAGAGTGGGAGTCCCCCAAGGTTGTATGCTCGGCCCTCTGTTCTTCAATTTGAGTACGAACAACAGTGCTTCTGCCTTGAGGACCAACATCTTCACAAGATTCACTGATGACACAGCTGTGGTGCTGCAGAGGAAGACCTAGTAACAGAGTCTATAGTTCCAGTCAGTCTAGTCCCAGTAGGAAGAATCAGACTCTTACCAGTTAGCTTCACTAGCAATAATGACACACAGAAGTCCAGCCTGTCATGAGCGCTCCTCGTTATAAAAGCCGTCTATGGGCTCTTTCCCAGGTGGACTGTTAAACACATCCCATTAATATTGATATAAAACTTTCCACAGGGTGACTTTTTTTCCCCCGCTACACCTATATGCGTTAAAATGCACACCTCAACCCGCTCCGGCTCCTGATAATTCTCTCATTCAGCAGTGCGGTTGATGGCTCTCCGCCCATCGCTCGCTACCTCTTCCTCCACCTTCTCAGGTCCTCCTAATTCCCCTGCCCCTAATTCCCCCTTTCAGTCTGCTCCCCTTCTCATCAGTCAGAGCGGCGGCAGATCTCTTTATCAAGACCCCGTCAGGCACCTGTCAGAGTCTGGCCAGGATCTCAGGGTGACTGATTTTTTTCACCCTCGCTGCGACTTTTATAATGACCAACTGTCAGTTGTTTTCCAGTCCAGACTGCCCCACATCAGTATTTCCTGTCACCGCGGCGTCCAGAGGATAAATCTCACGGCTCAGACCTACAGTTCATTATCCGACTCGTCTCAACATCAAATTTATGTCATCGCTGCCGCCCGGCCATTCCCAATCCCAGAGTAGATTGCTATCTCTGATATGGATCCTGGCAGCAATGTCATTTTTTCCCCACTCCATAAGTTTGAAATTATTTCAGGGCAATATACATTTATATATTTTTTTTCTGGGACAGGTTCATTGTGTAATGTGTTATGATTGGATAGAATAGATTGGAAAGGCAACTCCATATGTCTGCCCCATAGTGCAGCATTGCTGTGACGTAGAACTGGTGTTTCCTAAACTAAACTCTTATTTGACAGAGAAACTGCTTACAGTCCGCAGACACACTGCGGCACAACGGATTGAATTTCACGGTGCAAAAAAACATCTGTTGAACTAAGATTTGCCATACAAATTACATCCCACCTCATTTATTCTGTGGCAACACGGTCGTTACAGTGAATAATGGATCTAAAGAATAATGATTCTACTTTCAAAATATTAAATGCTGAAGAAAACAAATGCTAATAGGGAAAAAATGTTAATGTTACTTTTCCTTTGTCTTACAACCAAAAAAAATTTGATTTAGATACATTGGGACACAGTCTGATCAGGCACCAGGTCTGAAAGTAAGACATTTAAATTTCACCGAGCACTGATAAAATTCAGTGGATTTCGTTTGAAGGCACAAGACGTCCAAGGCATCCGATGACGAAAACATGACAGGAAGGCGTTCAAAAGCTCCCCCATGTCCCATGGCGGCCTCCGAACCGAGGAGAGACGTAGAAGAGGAAGAGAAGGGGAAGGCGCAGGCTGCAGCAGATTCCCTGAGCTGCGCTCACCTGGTTCCTGCACGTCTTTGATCAATCACAGAGGCCAGGTGCAACTTCTGCGTACGGAATAAGAGACTCTAGCTTTCTTGCATTCTGTCTCCTGTCTTTCCTTAACTTGCTTTCCCTATACTTTCCTGAATCAAAAAAATATCTATTCTTTTCTAAGAGCTCCCTTCTCAAGGTCGGTCCAAATCATTACACGTCCTCCTGCCTGCCACGCAGCAGCTGAAGCAGAGCACAGACTGGGACAACACATTACATGACACAAGATTTATTTTCCCACTGAATCGAGACATCCACAGTTCATAAGAGTTTCCTCCCCTGCAGTCTGCCATTAACACTATAAACCTAAGTGGGTGGAAACACTTAAGACAAACAATCATTTCTCTGCCGATTTCTGTTGCATTGAATTGCAAAAGCTTCCTTCAGATGTTATCCTCTACTTCAGGGAGACAAATCAAACGCACCCAAGCCTTTAAACTGCGTCCCTGAGATGAATGACAAAAAAAAGTCCTACTTTTTTTCAAGAAGAAATCATTTTTAAACCTTTAGACGAAAGTTTTTTGTGAGAACTAACATGCTACAAAAGAAAAGCTCCTGGACGCACAGCGATGTGTCATCCCCCTCCTCCTCCTCCTTTTTGTCATCAGTGGAACACACCCACTCGGCTCGCCCGTTACATAGCCAGCGTGCATGTTTGAGCCCCGGAGAGAGCGGCGCTCGTCCGCTGGAAGAGGCTGAGACGCTGTAAGCTCTTGTCAGGAGGAGGATGTGCACGGCGGAAGAAGCCAGTCAAGCAGACTTTAAAAAAGCAAAGAGGCTCGCAGGGTCCTGACTTCTGCGACACGGTCCAACAAGTGCATCATGTCTCAGCTCAGCGGGGCGTCGGGGAGGGTGAGTGGAGGCAGGTGCCGTGTCATGTGAGTCGAGCCAGGCCGCTTCGCACGGTAAACCGCCCGAGACGGGAAGGAACGCAAACGGCGAAGAAACCCAACGATGTGTGTAATTTGAGTCACAGTGGCTCTGGAGAGGTTCTGATTATGATCTTCGGTCACATCCTTCTGTCCCTCCATCTGCACCCTTCATATGACGTGACAGAGGGATATAAGAAGCATATAACCCAGTTTTTCTCAAAGTGGGTGGCGCGGAACTTTTTCCACGGCGGAACAATTAACCAAAAGTGTTCAGTGGGTTGTAGCTTAGAAAAACGCTGCTCAGGTACACAGGATGGACAAATATTTGACAGGGACGAAAAAAATAATTCAGGAGTCCGGCGGTGGCCACAGCGTTCTATGTTGTTGGGCACTTTTGGCTGTAGGAACGTTCAGCGAGTAGCTGCGGAACGATGGTGTCGTTCACGCCAAACTTGAAGCGGGGTGCACCTCCGCGGCCGGCTCGCGCCGCGCAGCGATCGTTTCGGCGTCTGCTCTATTTTCTTTCTAATGCGCGATCTGCGAGCGAAAAAGCCAGAGGACAATGAACAGTTTTCAAGAGCTGACAGAACGTAATCAAACACCTTTGCATCAGTGCGTGATCTACGCCGCGACTGGCACGATATTATGACTTTAGCGCACGCAACGCTCAGCGTCATCCCGTGAGGCAGGTAGAAAATGTGATGTTGTCACATGACGGGTGTTGTTGATGTGGTCAATTTCATCAAAACAAGACCCCTGAAAGCGCGGCTATTCTCTGCACTTTGTGAGGAGATGGGAGCACAACACAAAGCTGTGTTGTTTCACAGGGAAGCCAGGATGGTGGATGTTACAAAAGTGGTTTGCCAGAAAAAGTTATTTGCACAGCAGAAAAGTGAAAGGAGTATTCTTGTTTAAAAAACGTTCTTCCTCCAAGGTGGGGCGTGACAGAGAAAGTTAGAGAACCACTGATATAGCCTGTGAACATACAAACATCTTATGTGGAAACACAATGATTTTACTTATTTTATACCAATAATCTGTCTCTACACTGTCAGTGAACCCCACACAAATGAAAAAAGTCCATCCCTTAATTTTTTTGTGTTTAAACACCCTAAATACGTATATATTGCCCTTGTACGTCTCTTCCAGCCACCAAGCTGTTTGATTTATTTATTTAAGTTATTCGTTCTTGCACACAACATACAGAGATCTTCAACAGGTAACATGAGCGTTGCAGAAATACCCAGATTGTACATATTGACTTGGACGGCAGTGGAAACAGAAAGATAACAATGCCATCAGGGCCCCGAGTAAATCAAATAGTGTTTGCCCTCAAATGGAACAGCGGCGCGGTGCTGCTGGGATGTGAGCAGGAGAAGGGAAATCACCAGGAAGCATCCCGCAGAGTGGAGTTAAAAATAGAGAAGTGAGCGGAGAAGAGGCGGGGGGGTGAAGGTGGGGGAGGGCCTACCTGTGAGCTCGGAGGCAGGGCGAGTTAGCGACCAGCGGCACTGCTGCGAGGACGAGGACAGGCTGGAGGGAGACACACACGCACAGAGAAAGACGATGATGAAGTGAGGCGTAAACAAGCCAAGTGGACTTATAATGAGGCGTGAGGGGCTGGGGAAGAGCTCGGCAGGGGAGATAATGAGAAAACAAGTGACATTAGCATAAAACACTGTGTTTAAGTCCAAAACACAGTCATTTTTCACAAAGCTGAGGGTGCTACGGCGGGAGAGCGCAACGGAAAGTACACATCCCAAAACACCATCGTACAAGGTCTCACATGTTGTTCATCGCGTGCATCGACTCCCATACACTTCTCAAAAAATACATTTAGCCCTCTGTTTACAGCCTCCAGGAAAGGAAATCTGGATTTTAGCTTCCTGTTAAAAAAAAACAAAACATACTTTTTTTGTATGGGACACATGTTTGGAAGTTTCCAAAAAGAAAGTGGAGGCAGAGGGAACTGTTGTAACAAGCCTTGGGGAGAATTCACCGCCCTTTATGACATCACTAGAGGCTGATTTCCAGAACTGTGTTAGCATGCACATTGGTGAAATGTGCTGCATACACAATAAGCCAAAGGTTGATTTTTGTTGATTTTTTTATTTTTTGAAGACAAACATTTATTTGATAAAACACGGGGCCTTTAAGATAGTATCACAATACGGAGTATTCCATCACGTGAGGTTACAACTTGATAGCACATAAATCACAGTGGCAGCAGCCGAAGGCCCCTGCTATGGATTTTCTCTAATAGCTTATACAGTCAGCCGTTACCTTGGTTATTCGTTCTCTTTTATATCTTTGTTTCAGGGCAGGTGCACATGTTTTTTGTAAGCATTTATTGATCATAGATTAAAAAGAACAAACGGCTCCTCGTCTGATTCCTAATCAGCTAATGTTCCGAAAACCGGTTTTGAAAAGATTCCAGCGAGTCGTCCCCGAGCGTCGATGAAAAGAGCTGAGCAGATGTACACCTTCGTCAACCCCCCAATTCATTTAGACACAAAAAGAAAACAAATAATAGCCTCCTGTCTGACTGCCTATTATTAGCTGTTATTTGTTTATGCATTGTCATGATTTGAATTTGAAATATGCAGAGTAAGGAATTAATTTCACGGTCTCTGGTAGTAAAATAACGACAGTCGTAGTTACAGCATCGACGTGTGACTCAGGCTATTCAGTTTGGTACTGCTTGCCTGAGACTGATTTGAAAAAGGAAAAAAAAGGATCATAAATAATTTCAAGCACTCATTACACAGAGTGCAGCCCATTATTTAGCATTTTAATTGATTTACATGAGGAATGTTAACAATAGCGTGAGTAATTATTAGCAAAGTGGCTGCCTGTCGGTCTCCTTCAGCCGCTCATGTACATCACTCAGTGTGCTGTAATTCAACCTAATCACTGCCTAACAAGAGACAAAAGGATTATTTATTTAGATTATGAAAATCACCGTCTCAGGTTGTACACACTCCCTACTTTTTTCTACTGACAGATTGTAACAATGTGTACTCTCAGTAAGGACGTACTCATTCGCAGAGGCGCCAACGGTTTCCGAACGTGAGATGAGCGACTTTTCCTGGAATAAATCAACTACTTCCTGAAACTAAACGAGGCAGAAATGGATCCAAGAACCCTTTCTCTCTGTCAAGGTTCTTAGTCCGTGACAGTGGAAGCTGTAAACAAGCTAATAATGTTAGCCTAGCCTAGCCAACTTTAACTCTCTCTCAAATTGATCCTTTTTCCAGCATGTTTGGAAATGAACTGTGATGATTGGCACCAGGTGGCACCACCCAGTACTGCCAGCAGTGGTACCATTGCCCTCTGTGACATCACACAGGGCTGATTTAGAGGGTGCACGGTGTAGCAGGTACTTTCTGAAAAGTGGGGCAAGGACGGAGTTTTCTCATTTCACCGGAGTTTTACTCTTTTCACTGGCAGCCGAGAGGCAGAGGGAAGCATTATTGAATCAAATTGAATTTTACAGAATAAGTGACCTCAAAATATTGTAAAGCTATGTTGAATGAACACTATTTATTGTTGTCATTGCCCAGACTGCAGTGGATTTGGTCCAGTCAGAGAGAGCATCCAGGCCTTCCTCATACCACCTCCTCCTGCTCCCCTTCCTCCCCCTCCTCCTCATGTCTTTCCATGGCAGATAAGCTAAATTAACCTGAAGCAACTCAACTGACTCACCGTGATGCAAAAAAAAAGGATCCAAAAAATATAAACACGTCCTGTTGTAACGGTAGCAGTCTGAATAGCATCATTCTTCTTCTTCTGAATTGTAAATAAAGTCTTTAATGAAGAAGCAGCTGTTTCAGGGTGGCCCTGCTTTCTGTCTCATCTGTGGACGGTAACCACCAGAGTCAAAGGTGCCCCGCTTCCTCTGAAGCTGCATGTGTTTTCATGATGGAAACTGTGAGTGGAACATTTGGGCTCTGTGAATAGAAGCAGGTGTGGCAGTCAAAAAAAAAGAACAACCCTGAGGTCGTCACAATACAGACATTCTAGGCTGGTGATGCTGGATAGGTTCCTGTTAATAGGAAAAACGCTGCCTGCCGCTAGGAAAAAAAATTTGGGAAACTTGGGAAACAAGTTTGCTAGTTTGTAGAAAAAAAAAACAGCGACCGCGCTGGGAAAAAAAACACGCTGCTCCTTCTCAAGTTCCCTTCCTCTGCTTTTATCCTCTGCTAATGAAAAAAAAATAATCCTTCCCGCCCGCAAACATAAATAACAAAGAAAAAACTAAATAAAATTTCAAACAGAATATCTTACTTTTGTCTAACACTGGACTCCTGCTGCTGCTGCAGCGACGGAGAAAAAACAAAAAAAATAAAAAAAACAGCCCGTGTGCACGACACGTGTTGAGCAGCAGCCAGGCTTTGATGTGGGTGCGAGGCCTTTTCACGAGACCCAACTTGCCAAAGGTTCACAAACTGTGAACCTCTGTCACGCTTTAGCCAAGACCCAGGACGCGCAGTGCAGAACAGTCCTCCAGCCACATGTCCCAACGGATCGACTCTCCCACACTGTTGTGTTAGCGACAGAGAGCCAATGTTGAAAAGTCAGCGGAGCGCGCTCCCCTCCTGGCCAGCGCACGTGAACCTTGCTTCCTGTGGGCGGGGCCGGCTCACCGCAGCACCTCTGATGTGGCTTTCAGGCACCAGCGCCGCCCTTAAATGGCAGCATTCCTTCACTTTTTAATGGACGCAGCTGCATGATAAGGTCAGAGGTGACCCACGCCTTGAAAAAAAAAAAAAAGCCCTGATGTGCAACAGTTTAGAGGAAGTCTAGTGGATTAATAAACACATAGGGGAGTTTTCAGTTTGATAAAGTCACCAAAAGCAAATGATGGCCAGTCCAGCCATAGCCAACTGTGTTGAATGCAGCAAAAATACCAGTCAAGCCGTTAACTAAAAGGACACCAATCTGCCAGTTAATCGCTGAAACATCAAAATTGTCGACTCAAGGTAAACACCTCGGCTTCGTGACTGATTTGAAAAAAAAAAAAAAAAAAGCCCTTTTGGGAACCGACGCTTTTTAAGAAATAAATTTAAAAAAAAATTCCACCAAGCATTTTGATATCCAAGTTTTTAAGTATTTTTTTCAGCCTTTATTGGACTGGGGAGATTTTCTGTTTATGTCTGTACCAGACCGGCCGCTGAAGAGGCTGGATGCCATTTATCACTGTGCAATACATTTTTATTACTGGTTGCAGCAATCATGAGCGGAATCGTCCTCTGTGTGGCCCGCCGTAAATTGTCCAGCCTCATCCAGCCGTGGAGTTGCTCCCTGGGTGACTTTTAGATATAAGCCTGGAGACAGTTATATAGAACTGTGTTTGTGTTTGTGTTTGCAAAGAAATCTAAATCACTGCGGTCTGAGCTCAGTCGCAGTCATCCAAACGATGACAAACACACATTTGTCAAAAAGCTTTTCAGTATGTTAAACAATCTTTATATGAGTCTATTTTAAATAAACACAAAATGACACTTGACTCACAATGAGTTTTTTTTTTTTTTTTTAACCTGGTTTAAGAAACTTGGTTATATTTTTAATTTCATTTCATAAAAATAATTATACAGTGCAGAAGGTGGGTGGTCTAGTTGGACATCAGAAAACAGGCAATACAGTTTCCTACCACTAGAAGGTGCTCGTTCTTACACAGCGGACCCTTTAAAAACTCGAAAGAAAACCAATGAAAATACACATTTTGTCCCTCTAACACACTGTCTATCTTGATCAAATCAATTACCCTCCACTCCCTAGCAGGCCGTCACAAGTCAAGTACTAATATACAGAACGGGAACGTGCCAGGGAGATTGAGGTCGCCAATGCAATGTACACAGGCTAATGAGCTTTGAATGGCGCTGACACACTTTGGCTCGGAGGGACACAAGTGATGACTAGTTCACTGTATTCAATTATCCTGCTGGAAACCAGGCCGTCGCTGTGCTCTGGCGTCTTCTTCACTTTCATATGAAGAAGATGGTAAATATGGCATCGAGCCTTTGCTGGAACAGAGCTCTGACACAAATGTATGTCCCTCTAAAAAAAAGTGTGTGCACATTTGTTTGTTTTTTTCTATGAGGGGTGGATACATCATAAAAAGTGTTGTAAAAAAGAACGGAGGCCAGTGCTTTGTTTTTGGCGACACAATGGCCAAAGAGTCTCTCTGAAAGCGGTCGGTGGGAACCTCTGCGGGACCCTTTTTAGGTCTCGGAACTGTCGTTTTTATGAGAAAGGGCGTCGACCGCGGCTTCCAGAATTAGCACGGCGCACACGCAAGCGCCGCTGCGTTCATTATCTGCTGAGCCACAACACACAGGAGCCTCTTTGTGCTGCGAGGGAAACTCTCGCATCCTGACGGCATTTCCTGCCGTGAGCTCAGCCGCAGCAGAACACAAACATCGGTGCGTCAGACATCAGCAGTTCTCAGCGCGCGGAAAGCAGCAAACGGAGGCTCCGCCACAGGAAATGGACATCGCTAGTCCCACTGTTGCTTTCATGTGACTGCTATTATTAGTAACACAGGGAAATTCAAAATTCTGGTGCAGTCAATTAATAATTGGACTTTGGCCATAAAATTAAGATATATATATTTTTTTTAAAATGTATGTTTCTATATAATATCCATTGTCAGATGTTTATTTGCATATCAAACTGGTGGACTGCATGACAAAAAAAAAAAAAAAAAAATGATAGATTTTCAAAAAAACGGCATCAAATTTACCCCCGTTTGAAGCCTTCTACAAAGATAATTATCTTCCAGCTGAAACTGAGTTTCTTTGGACCTCCCACATGTCTAGATGGTTACAAATGCAACGCGGATGCAGGGTTGTCACCAACCTGGGTGACACGTGGTGCTCTTTCTGACATCACAAAGTGAAGATTTTTACAAACTATGTGTTAGGAGGAGCAATCAAAAGAAGTAAAGGATGGATTTTTCTCATTTCTGATGTGTTCACTTAAAGCCTAGAGACACAAACGTTTATTTAGTACATAAAAAAAAAGTGGGACCTTTCAAAATAAAACAATCGAATACATAAAAGGAGTAGGTCCCAGAAAGAAACATGGACTTCAAAGCCTTAAGACAACATGGGGAAAAAAAATGACTGATGAACTCATTCAACTGTGTGCACTACACAGCCTTAATCACGCAGAAACTCAGAGGGTTTTAATTAGAGTCCACACACACACACACACACACACACACACACACACCATCACAGGGCCTCCTGACCGAACGCTCTGAACGGCTGATGGCCCCCATCTGATTGTGTGGCTGATGGGAAATGAGGGCGGCGTGTATCAGAGCAGCATCACACAGGAGCCGGCTCGACACTTGGACCGAATCACTCCGCAAGTCAAGAGTTGTGAAATTAATGAGAGCGACGGCATGATTTAAAACAACTTGGATGACGGTTTGCACGCATGGCGGGCAGCCAACCAGCCCGTCCTGGCTGGATCTTCCGCTCCCTAAACGTCGGGAAGTCCGATAAGTCGAAGCGCTCACCTTAATGACCGTCGACTTTTTCTCCTCAGTCGGATGCACTTTTAATTATCTGCCCTCGGGCTGTGTGTGTGTGTGTGTGTGTGTGTGTGTGTGTGTGCGTGTGTGTGTGTAGCCGGCGAACTCAGAGACAGTGCTTGACTTTTAACTAAGAACCTCCAACTTTGCAGCGCTGGCTCAAAGTCAGCCTGCGAGTGTGTCAGCAGGGCCGGATTCAGCAACGCTGCAGCGACGAGGCCGCTGGTGAGATCGGACTCACGGCAACTAAGCCAGTTATCTTAAAAAGCAGCAAAAACAACAAAAAAACAAAAACAAAGCCAGGAAGTACAAATCAGAGTTCCCATCCAAGACACAATCTTTATCCCAGCGCACACGACCTTTATTTGTTGCAGCCATGGCGACGCTCATGGCTGCGTTTCTCATTGATAACAGCGTCCAGTGGGAACTTCCTCTCTGGGTTCCATAACAACAAAGTTATCAGAATCTAACTTGTCAGTCATGCAACAAAAGGAACTTCCTTAGAAGAGAAAAAAACACGACAAAAGTCTAATCTGTTTGTGTTGCTTCTTTTCTTCTCCTAAAGCACCCAGCAGGCCGTGACTTTTCGAGTTGTGGCCCTGAAGAGTTTCACTGGGAGCGTAAATGAGTAAGTGAGCCTTTTGAAGGCTCGATTGACTTCATTTCAGTTTTTGAGATCCACATTCAGCGTTCAGGGTACCGAACACCGTTTTTCTTGAAGTGTATTCAACAGCGACCTGGAAACAGCGAGCAGGTGCGAGGCAAACGGCGGATAAACTGGCAGGTCATCAAGCTCGTGGCAGATTATGACGCTGCGTCTTTCAGTGTTTTTATTTAGCAGGTAACCCAGCTGGAGAGGAATCCTGCCGGCTGCTAATAGTTCCAATGAGTCACGTCGTTGTCGTAACACCGGCACTCGACTCATCAGGAGGAACTCTGCTAGACGCCGCCTTGTGTAACCAGGCCGCACAAGTCTTTTTCTTAAAGTTCAACCAGCTCACTATCCACATATTTGTTTCTTAAATCAAACACACCATTTCCAAATTAGGTCCGACTGCGTCTCACTGAGGCAGATTCTCTGAACTGCTTCATAAAGTTTAATAAAGAGGGGCGACGGCAAGAGAAGCAGCTTTAGTTATTAATCTGCGCTTGCCGTGCTCGTTACCGGGCTCGGGGTACACGGGTTCTTTCATTTTAGCACAAATTCAGCAAGAGTTTGAATTTCTTTTCATTAGCGGGCCATCGGGGGATGAAAGGATATCCTGAATGTGGCGCACCAGCGGCAGTTTACTTCTCCTAAAGTCATAAATAAGTCCATTATTTATGATTAGACATTATCTCTCTGATGGCTTTGTTTTGTTTTGTTTTTTTGATGTGCAAACCAGATTTTATGCGTCAAATTAAATCGCTAGTTTGAAGGCAGAAAAAATAGACTCAGATGCGCATGTGCTATTTTTACCTAACAGTCTAAAAAACGGGAGAGGAGAGGGGAGGAGAGGAGAGAGTGTGAGTACGGCGTGGTATTTGGGTCGGGATGACGGATGGGATGGACACACGTCTCCGCGCGAGCAGCGGGAAGGGGGTGGGGGGGCGTAAGAGAATGGAGATGTGCACGCAGAAAACGTGCAAAGTGGGACATCACAGTGGGTAAAACAAAGCTGTTTACACAGCACGTGCGCACGCCTCCCGCCGTCGCCTCAAGTGGGAGTCGTCTCCTCCTCCTTCCTCTCCCGTTTCTTCTTCTTCCTTCATGTCGTCTTCCACCGCGCTTCCTGCGGCGTGCTGTGCTTATTTATTTATTTATTTTTTTTTTTGCTCTCCCTCCTCCTCCGTTCTGGCTCCACTGTCTTCCTCTGCGCCACTTTAATATTTTATACGTAGCCTGATGTAGCGTTAGGGAAGAGTCTCCCCCCCTCCCCCCCGTCCCACCTCTTTGATCAGGCCGACGTGTCATTGAATTGGCTGGCGGAGCGTCGCGAGGCAGCGACTCTTCCACCGCGGAAGAACGGACGGACGGGCGGCCCCGGCTGAGCGAAGGCTGACGGGTAAATTATGCATCATCAGCTTGTCTTTGGCTGTTTAATCAATCATTAATAAGGCCCTGATACAGTTCAGCCTGAAGATTACATACTGTTACAGAAGAAAAAAAACGAAACAACGTCGCTTCAATTTGCATGTACACGTCGTTGTCACTGGTGTTCCGGTCTCGCATCAACCTGACAGATGTGCCGCCACGAAAAAAAGACGACTACATGTTTGCATTTTAAATGGTAAACGTTCACGCAGTTCGGCGTCCTCTGTGAATTTCGACATCGCGCCTCGGAAAAAAAGCTAAAAAGTGAAAAGAAAAGGGAAGAAAAAAAACTGAAGCGGCACACGCAGCGGTGACAGAAAGACGAGAGTTTTCCGAGTCGGGCAGGATGAGCTCTGTGCTGCAGAATCATATCAGCTCTCGCCGCTTTGCCGAGCTAAAGCCCACCGCCGCTCCCGCTTTGATGTCAGAGCCGCCGTTCCTGCACCGGCAGGAAGGTGGTGGTGGTGGTGGTGGTGGTGGGGGAAAAAAAGAGAGAGTGTTCTAAAAACGGGGCCTAAAATCTGGGAGTTGCTGCCGCTGTAATCCCACAGGTAATCGTTTACATTTGATCACGTGCATGAATACGCTGTGAATACATGCTTCCGCCTGTCCTTGAGATATCCTCCCAGTAAACGGTCGTTGGCACTGCAGCGTCGAACGTTTTACCGCCGTATACGACTTCCACAGCTTTTTAAGAAGCCCATAACCTCTAGCTTGTAATTAAACAGAGCAAAAAAACATGAGCATGCCCGTCACAAGTGTCGTGATTTGAATTTTGAATTGGTATTAAGGAAACAGCTGCAGCCAGATTCAAAGAAGGAGATAAAAAGAGGAGGGCACTAAATAGGGGAAGGATTGAGGTGAGTTTACAGATGGCCGCCTTTGTGCAAAGGTGCGCAAGCATATTTTTAGGCGTGTTTCAGTGTCATAGTGTCGGGAAACAAAAAGAAAATTTTAAAAGCAAAACCTGATTTCTCAGCAACAAGCAGATGTAACAAGTGACTCGTTAACTTTATCCCCCCCCAAAAAAAGGTTGAGCTTGCACGTTTGTGATGCTGCAAGGGTTCTGCTCAAGGAAGCCAGCCTCTCTTTCCTCTTTGCCTTATGACTGTGAAGAGCCCAGGAGGTTATCCATGACTGCAGAACAGCGGTGGAACAGATTCTTGAAAAACGAAGAGGAGCGAAGATGAGATGTAGGGATGAAGTGGCAGAGCGAGAGGATTTAGAGCGATAACACCAGTTTGGATCCCTACAAACTTGATAAAGGAATCTCGCAGAAATTAAACTTCATGTCTGCCGGCACTGGAGAAATGTGGATGTTCCTTGGAGAAACTACAGATCACAGAGATAACTCTGTGTTCTTTAGTTTCCAGACAAGCCAAAAAAAAGCCAACTGTTCACTGTTCCAACCTGCTGTGTTTGTTGACAATGTGTAAAAAATATATCTAGTATCCCATATTTCTGCTTCAGAACAAAAAAAGATTCCTTTGCTAGGGTGATTTTATTTTGAAAGTGTGTTTGATGCTGGTGTTTCCTGTCCTGAGAGGACAGCCTGCAGAAGCGGCTCCAACAGCGGAGCTCTGGAGTCAGATGGTCTTCGAGAAGTTGCTGTGGCCACACATCAATAGGAGCATCTCTAAATTGGACTTGGACTTTTGGGTTCAGGAAAAAGTCACAACAGCATAACGTGACCGTCATAATTATACAGAGTGGATTAGACCAACGGGCTGATCTGATTAGGGATGCGGCGATCCGCATTTTTTCATTTCCGATCTGATTCCGATACGCTTTTCCCGAGCAACTGGTTCATGTCTTCAAACTCCCTGGTGTTCCTTTGCATGAAACTCCAGCAGATATTTAAACTTGTTGCATTGTGGGATGCGCCCTCACCATATCGGGCCCGGATATCGATACTGTATCATATCATCGGTCTCATCCCTGGATCTGATGCTATTCTCCCTTAGGCATGTGCAGCCATTGACATTGAAAGAAAAACGACCTTCAATGGCTTCGCAGACACACGCACCGTCTGTCTACAGCGCGGCGTTTTACAGTGGCGGAAACACGAGCCGGACGAGTCAACACTGAACCCGGTTCCCATGAGTCAAAGCGAGGGCGCCGCGACCGCTCAAGCCTCTGAAGGGCCGCGGGTGAAGAGGAGCCTTTGTGAAGAACAAAGTTTTACAGAGAGAGAGACGGCCGCCTCGTATCTGCCGGGTGGTTTCCCCCAGGGTGAGGCCGTGCCACAAGTGCACATGCACGCTCACGGAGGGACAAAGAGAGACCCGAGCACACGCACACACACACACACACACACACACACACACACACACACACCCAGAGAAGGGTGTGGGGGCGGCGTTCATAGAAATTCGCCACATTTGAAAGCTCTCTGGCTCACATGCACCCCCCCGACCACCACCACTTCCCCTTTTCCTCCAGCCTCTGGTGACAGAATTCAGCCTCAGTTCGTGTTCGTTGAGGAATGTCAGGGAGCTCGGTTTCCGGGAAGCGACATGAATAAATGGTCTGTTTTTCCGCAGCAGCAGAAGCAGCAGCAGTCGGAGCCAAACAGCCGGAGCACCCAGATCTTACGTGCGCTATCAAAGAGCCTTCTGAGCGGCGCAGCAGCAAGAGAGCTCTGGCCAGTCCAAAGTGGCCCCTGCACACGTGCAGTGCATGTGCGCTCTGCGTGCACAGAGAGGCTCTCAGTCCAAACAGGCTTTTATTCTGCGCATCAGACGCTCAGAACTCAACCGGCAGGTCACGCTGAGAAAAGTATCTTCAACTGATAAAACATTAAAGTCGGTCCCCACGACTGCCGCAGCTCCGGGAGCCTCCGACTGGGCACCACTCACGCAGCTGGACAGCTGGACATCAAGACTCTGCAGCTGTACAGCTTTCACTGGCTCACTCTTAGTGCCTGTGCGCCTGGATGCTGCTGCAGCGCAAAACACGATTATCTAAGTTTAATCAGGGTATTTTTTTCACATCTTTGTTACGTGCGCTAACTAGGCCACGTAGCAGCAGCAGCAGCAGCAGCAGCAGCAGCAGCAGCAGCAGCAGCACCAGCAGCAGCAGCAGCAGCAGCAGAAGCATGACTCACACAAATAGCACAAACGGCACACACGCACTTTCAATTCAAACCATCTCATCAGCGCTGTGATTTTTTTTTATTTGCATGCCGCCTGCCGAGAGGCCAACGTCGCTTTGCGGCCCTCACTTTTGAGAACTTTTCCCAGAGCTCTCATCCTCGGAGCATCTGCAGCAACTTCGCCGCCGAACACGGGAGCGAGCAGCTGCTCTCAGCCAGCTTCTAAAAAGCAGTCTGGCTGAGCGGCTCGACTCCTCGCGACGAGGCCTCTCCACTGATCACAGCAGCGTGGCGCTTTTTTTTTTTTTCTTTCCTCCGCGAAGCTGCCCCGACTGAAGTACAAAGAAAGGGGGAAAAAAATCAATTACTTGTTTTCTTCATTGTGTGGCGAGTGGATAAGCAGCGCCTGTGTTTTTCCGGCAGCCTTGTTGTGGGCTCAAAGGGCGTCATCACACTACGCACGCACGCTCTCCTCCGCCATGAAGTGCTCTAATTAGTGTACAAACACGGCCGACGGAGCTTCATCTGTGAGTGATGAGTGCGCTCATCGCCCGCTGATGAGGAGGCAACATTTTGGGAAGGACAAACAGGGCGGATCAATCAGACATTAGCAAGCATTTCAAGGTCTCGAGCTATGAAACATCAGCTGACTAATGTCACCCGACACCAGTGGACACTTTATGAGGTATAATGTTCAGACTAATAGCGAGACTGAGGTCACTTTAAACTGAAGATGACTGTTGGCCACTTCTGATCTACTGGTATGTTCATAAAGTCACAACCACCTCCAAGGGGTGGCAGAAAAAAAAATCAATTCATCATAAGTATCGCAATTTTTTGTTTTACAATTTTTAAATACATTTTTTTAATTCAAAAATCGTTTTTTTTTTGTTGTTGTTCAAATTCAAATGTTTCCTTTTAGTCTGTTGAGCAGGGTTGGAAAAAGTTGCCACTTTTCTCCAGCAGAGGGCGAAATCTTCAACTCTGCTTCGCAAACATTCCATTCATAATCATAACCATTCAACTGTTTTACCGGTGTGTAAAAAAATCTGCAATATCGTAGAATCGCAACTTAAACTGAATCGGCATCCAAAAAAAAAATATCGTCCCAGCCCGAAGGTTCACAGAGAACAGTCCCCAAGAACTCTGCAGGGCCACAGGTGTCTGTGCGGACCTCGATCACTCCGGCCTCAACTGACTGTGCTGTTGCAATGGACATTTTCACTTGAACTCTAACTGGAGGTGCGCGTGCCACACTTACAATCCAGTAATCCACGTTATTTCCGGTGTTTTGAAAAGAGGAGCTCTCAACAGAGTGCCTGCCGAGGGAGCAAATAACATCCTGTTGTTGTGACGCTAAGAATACAGTTGAACGAGTCTAATAAAAAACAAAGTATGAAAACACACACACACACACACACACACACACACACACACACACACACACACACACACACACACACACACACACACACACTTGCGCACACACATACGTGCACTTATTTTTCAACCATTTTGCCCCGTTGCTGTTTGGAGCCACTTTTCCACGCTTCACAAAGCAGCCCCTCTTTTCTGTATGAATGCTACTTTTGTTGCTGCAAAACGTTTGACTTGGTTCTTTGTGGCGACAATTCTGCAGCTTGTTTTCTGTATTTTTTTTTTTGGGTGGGGTGGGGGAATGGGTGCAGCATCTTCCGGCGCTTCCAACAAGCCCAGTGGCCGTTTTGGCACAAATCCATAATGTAACGTTCAGCTCGTTGAACACTTTGGCTGGGGAGCAATTTAAGAAAAAAAAAAACAACAACAATGAAGCAAAACCCAGCAAAACAAAGGAATTAAAGCCAAGAATGCAGGCGGCCGAGTCGAGTCAGGATCTGCTAGACTGCATCGATCGTTACCGAGGGGGAGCATATGGCAAATGGGGTGGGAGGGGCGAGAGAGGAGAAACAGAGGGAGGTGACAAGGAATGCGGATAGCACTGGGGGGGTGGGGGGGGACGGAGTCGGATCAGAATGAAGAGATGAAGACGGCGAGGAGGTGGAGATGTTTGGAGGGGGCGGGGAGGCGTCCGTCCTCTCGGTGCAGCGCAGGACTAATCCCAAACACGCCACGGATTATTCACGTGGCATGAAAATGCACAACTGTGAAGGGGCGGCCTGTTCCCGCCGAAGGACTTGAGAGATTTACAGCCAACAACGTTCTGAACACCCAGCGCGGGCGCAAAGAAAAACTCTCACCTCACCTGACCCGGGAAAATGTATTGAAGCAGCAACCCTGGTGACGCAGCAGGTCATTAAAATGGGAAATGGAAACAGGAGTTTGAGAACGGTGCGACGCGCACACGCATCATTACTGATTCTAATTTCCTTTCTGTGCAAAAAAAAAAAAAAAAATCTGACAATTACATATTTTCTGTCTTCCTTCGCACGTAAAAAAAAAAATGTGTTAAATAAAAAGTGTGGTGTGAAAGAGTGACGGAGGGAAACAGAGGCGACTTTCACCGTCACTGTGTATCTACAGTGCCATCTAGTGTCTGCTGTTAGAAGACACAAAAAAAAGCTGAGGGCTGAGCCTTCATGCACAGTACACACATACATTCCTATATGTGGACTTTTCCATATGCTTTCAATTAGCAGCTGTGGCAGATGTCATTTTAAATGCATTTTCCATAGATTTGTAAAGGAGTAAACATACTTCACACGAGGCTGCGGCTCATTAATGGGCGAAAACAATCCTGCTAATAGCTCCTGAAATGTTCAAGTCAAAGGAGACGGCTGAGGGAGGGGGAAGAGGAAAAGAAGCCGTGATGATGATTTGAGCTAAATTTACATTTTTCAATGACAGTTTAAAAAAACAAAACAACATTAGCATCAGCTTACTGGTTAAATTATTTAAAATGTTTTCCCATAGCCCATAATTAAAAGGCTGGAAGCCGGAAATTGAGGTTTCCTTGACTTGAGCTATTTTGTGGGTTACAGTGCTTGCAGGAAAGTGTTTACAGCAGCCCACATTTGGGATTTGAGCGCATTTCCGCTGATGGCGCACGGATCCAGGCATCCGTGCCCACACAAATTTGTTGCACTCCACGGCGGACAGTAAACAGAGGATTTGCATAACCATGTCACCTATAGGTGCGCAGGAGGAAACCGGATCATCAGCAGCAGCAGCAGCAGCAGAGCTGGTGGGCTGCTGCTGATCTGTTCCACAGCAGTATGAACTTCTTGCTGTTGCTCGCTGGAACTCGGTACACTGCACCTGACAGGGGCTGTTTGCAGCAGACTGCCCTCTGCTTCACTGCAACAGCACAAACTGAACATGTTTACCAGAGGTTCCACAATGTCCTCCCTGCTCTGCTGCAGAAGTTGCTCCCCGCTTGGCTTAGCTTTTTTTTTTCCCCTTCACTTGATTTTGAGATTTTGAGACGTCACTCAAGTTTGCCAAGTGGCCTTGAACACAGACTTTGAATTTGGTAAGTTTAGTGAATATATACAATATCGAAATCCGTCTCCTGCATCTTCTGTTACACATACAAACTTTACAAATTTCCTCTTTGGTTTTCCTCTGTCCTGGCCTGCCGGTTCCAACTTCAGCATTCTTCTACGGATATACTTAACTGTCCCAGACCATCGTGTCCAAACCATCTCAGTCTGCCCTCTCTGGTCTTATCTTCAAAACATCCTACATGCTCTGTCCCTCTGATTGTGTCCTCATCCCTGATCTTGTACATCCTGGTCACGGCTGAAGAGCATCTCAACCTCCAGCTCTGCCTGCTGTCTTTTCCTCAGCGCCACCATCTCTGAACCATACAGCCCTGCACATTTTGTATTTAAAAAATACAAAATATATGCTGAGTTTCAGTACTGTTAGTGTTACGTGTTCATGTTGACAAAAAACTGCTCATTAAAGTGCTGAAAACTAACTTGACGTTGTTTTCTCTTTCAAATAAAGACGCAAAAGACATTTTTGCTTCACACGCTGGCGTCTCTTCAAACATAAACCACAACCTAAAATAGGTCACAAAGTTTCCATAGAACTAAACACTCTCTGTTTAATTCTCGAGATAGAACCCCTGTTATGATTTTTGGGCAAGATTTGTTTGTTTGTTTTGCTGTTGTTTTTTAGCTGCAAGGTCCAAGCCATGTGACGGCCTCAGCGGTGCCGTTTCCCACAAGAGATGTTTTTCTTCTAAATGCTCATTATTTATGAGCATCTCTCTTGTCACAAGTGTGAAAAGACAGAGAAAAGGTCCGCATCTCTAGTGGGTTGACACTGATTGGTAAACACAAAAACTCGATTCTGACTCCGGAATAAAAGTAACTCGGGACACCTGGGAATATTTTCATTCCGTTGGCGAAAAGTAGCAAAACATGTTTCAAAAAGTGGATTTGGAAGAAAGTGGATGTGTTTTGAAACATATCTAAATATTGCATCAATCATACGGCTGAAAAAGCTGCAAGAAGTGCAAGCAGAAGAAGAAAAACTGTGTGTGGGGGGGGGGGATTCCTGTCAGGCTGAATTCTGTTGAGCTGATGCGTGTGATTCTCGGAAAACGCCGCACACTGTTCGCGCAAAGAATATCAAAGATGATTTATGCACTAGTGGTGGTTAATCTGTCAAGTCTTAACTTGAGATTTACTTGCCAACACTGCAGGAAGGAAGGGAATTAGAAATGCAAATTCCGAGGCCGTGTTCTCCCCTTTTACAGCTGCTGTATTTTCTCACTGTGGTTCCAGGAACGATACATTCACCAGTTTCACAAATCAGTTTTTCATAGATCGATCTGCTTAAAAAAAAAAAGGTAGGAAGGTGATTGATCTTCAACTGCAAGGTGCCCATGAGCTGTGCATCACCAGCCAATGGACGGCTGCTACCCCCCCGTATTGTTGAAAGGAGTTTTGCTAAGGCCAATTAGCAATGAGAGAAACGGTGGTGGTCCACCAGGCAAAGACTTTAGTGCTGATCTTTGCTCTGTTTCCATCCAGCGCTGATGGAATGCCAGCCACCCCCATCTCTTCAGCAGCAGCCTCTGTCTCGGAGGTTGGCAAGATGGACGAGCTAAATTTCAGGGATGCGATCCGAGCGACCCAAATGTTCTCAGATCAGTAAAACTGATTTGCTGCTGCAGCCAGGAGGCGGCGTCAAGCCAGGGATAAATTAAGAACTTGGGCCCACTGCCTGCCAGCCTCTCGCCCCGGGACCTTGAAAGTTCACGTTTAATTTGAAGATTAAAATGTAAAAAAAAAAAAAAAAAAAGTGAATCACACAGGCAGCCTCGTGGCGACGTCAAGTCAATGCTGTGAATCAGCCAAGGTCACGACCTTCTTCAAAACTAGCAAAACAGCAGATTTGCTCACCTCAAAGAAATCGTTTGGTGGTGGCGGGGAGAAAATGCTGCCGTCTGCTGGGGCCTGGTGTTCGTCCCCGGTTGCAGCTGACCTCAGGTGGCGAGTCTTCCGCTTTGACTCCTCATCTGAATGCCGTGCGGGGCCTCCCTCTGTTTTTCACAACTTTGACTGGATAATCACCCGAGCAAACGCGGTAAAACTCCACGTCCGTCTCTCCTGGTGTCTTTGTCTCCGTGAGACACAGACAAGCCCCCCCAGGAGAGACGCGGACCTCGGGGCTCGATGCGCTGTCCTTTCCTCTTCGCGGCGCCGTCACTCAGCGGGAAGCCGTAGGACTGATGACTTGATACAATCCGCCACGCAACACTTGTTGATGCGCAGCACGTGCGCAGAGCAGCGGACGAGCTGAATTTTCCATTGGGCGGCAACCTTGCTCGTGCAGACTGCGCGGTAGCACCTGCCTGCCTTTGCCGTGCACGGTTCTATCATCCCCTACCCTCCCCCCCACCCCACCCCCACCCCCAGTGGTCTGTACACGGTGCTGATGTCCACACCGTTCAGCCCATTCTTATCCGAACTTCATCAGCCGGGGAGGAAATCAGTCACGCAGGACTTTGGCCACCGGGCAAACACGTACAAGGATATTTAGAGCGTCACACCCCGACAATGTAAATTTGTAGTTTGAAGCATTGGATGAGCTCAAAGGACAATTATACAACAAACCGCCCTGGGGAAGGAGCCTGTGTGTCTTTTCAATTTGGGAGTACAGAAGAACTGAACAGAGGCTGTGTGTGAAAAGTTAAGACAAGAAGCACAGAACCTGCATATCCACAGCATTTCTCTTTGAAACTAAATCAATAACCAACGGCTTTAAGATCTGCCAAGCCTGCCGACCATGAGTTAAAAATGTTTTTATTTCTACATTTCTTCAGTAATGAAGGAGCAGATGTTTGGTTTAATGCAGAAAACTACAGCTTGAATGCACAAAGAGTGAATCTATCAAGCGGCAGTAATGTGGTTCTTCTTTTCAAGGGAACTATATTGGCACCAGATTGGGTTGTCATCATTTATCTAACAATATCAACAGACAGTGGGATCTAGGCAGCTTGTCCCAACAGAACAAGAGTTTGTAAAATCTGCTTTTTTTCAGGATATCAAAGACTCTTGACGGGGAAAATAACCTTTAACAGATTCACCGGCGGTCACACAGGCCGCAGGACCGAGATAAAAACTTCAGTGCAAGGCCTCGACTTCATTATCTCAACCCTTTCAAACGGAATTATCCTCGCCATAGATTTGTATTTCAGCACTGCCTGCTTGCAGCCCGCTGCATGACGTTCATCTGATAACCACATACACAAGGACAGCGGCTGAATGAAAAGAGATTTTTTTTTTTTTTTTTAATCTTAGATCACATCCCCAGAATGGACGGCCACAGAATGCAGGGGGTGACGAAGAGGTGACAGGGCTGACGCCTGCCTGCAGTTTTTTTTTTTTTTTTTTTCCTAGAGTGCCTGGCCAGCACAGGTTTGGCTTTTGTTCGAGCTTCCCCTCTCTCTCTTTTAGCTCAGGGAATTCAAGCGCCGGGGCTGAAGAAAAGCCATGACGCAACAGTGCAAGTCTTTTCTTTTGAAAGGGGGGACTCTGGTGGTGCTGCTGGTGGTGGTGATGGTGGTGCTGGTGGTGGAGGAGGAGGAGGAACAGAATGCTGGAGCTCATCCAGCCTCGGAGAGCAAGAGAAGACTGGTTGAAGAAACCTTGTCAGTTCCTGCTAGCACGGCTGCAGGCGAGCCACCAGTCCCCGAGCCAGACGAGTGATCGCGGGTTAACCCAGCTGGCATGAACTTAAATTGTGACAGTGTACATCTCGCTGCAGTGGAAATCCAGAACGAGTCGTGGAGGAGTCACAGTTTGGACTCATACATCTACTGATGTTTGACATTGCCGCTACGTCCTGTCGTCCTCTGAAGCCATTTCCTGTGTCCTCTTTTTTTTATTGGCTGTTGGCGACACGCCGGGTCAATAACCGGTACACACTCCCTGACTGCGGTTCTCTGGAGGAGGCTCAATGAATTTGAATGGCGATTGGAGTCTGTAGTCCAGATTTCTGCGCCAGCTACGGACTGGCGCCCGACTGGGTCTCAAAGGAATCCATTACCTTGGCATTAAAGGTTCCAATACTTACAGTTTAATCACAAAAATATCCAACTAGGCAGCCCTTCGGACTCTAATCAGGCCAATCTATGTAATGGAAATGCAGCGGTTGGCTGGCGGGTGGTGTTTAAAGGAACTGGATTATATACATATAGAGATAACAGAGCAGCAAAAAGAGAATTTAAATTAGTCCCCGCGAATACAGTGGAGCCACAATCAAGCACGTGAAGCCGTTTGATTACGTGCAGTGCAAACAGGGAGCTCAGGCTGCAGATTGCAATCAAGTCAAACAGAGGCACATTCTGGCATCACACCTACACCTAGACATCCTTTAAAAATGGAACACGGGTCATTATCCACGGATGTACACGGTAATTACAGCAGCCTTCGGGTGCCAGCGTGATTGTAAAAGATGGTGGGTGAAAAGGTAACTATTGGTCATTATGTTACTCTGTTGGCTGAGGCAAAGAAAAACATCAAGGTCGCCCGAAAAAATAGACCGTCCTGGTATTTCTCTCAGTATGTTTTTGCGGCAAATAATGTTTTCCCGTTCCCCGCAAACCAAACAGTTAGCAATCCAATCAAGGCGGCAGAGGACACGCTTCAGATAATCCGCCCGCAGACCGGTGGCAGCGAGTGAGGGGGGGGAGGCGGGAAGGGAGCGAGGGCTGCCGGGGAAACGATTAGAAACTACAAAGGGAAGATGGAGATCATTTTTGCACATGTGGGCGTGCGCGAGTGTGTCGAATCAATCCGGGGGAGAAAAAAAAGAGGTACACAAGAAGCAGTCGAGGGGAGAGAGAGAAGGGAGGAAGGGAGGGAGAATCGAATATGCTTATGCATGTACGCGGAAGTCCTTACACTGCAGTTTGGCGGCCGAGGTCATCCAGTTAGCGCGAGGTTAGGAGCAATTTATCAGCGTGAATTGAGTCGAGGCGATACGGCCGGCGCGCTGGCGTCCGCCGCCCTGCCGCGATCAGACCAGTGTCGAGCGGAGGACGAGCCGAGGTCGCTGCCATCTTCGATTGGGCTCCGGCTCAAACCCCAGACTGGCCGCCGTAACCCCCCCCCCACCGACCCCCCAGCCCAGACGCCCCGGCGCACGATCCGATCAGCACTTTCCTCACTTTCGATGCAAAGCCAGAACGGCTGCGCGATTCTGATCTCATCTCCTGCAGCGCAATTACAGAAGAGGTTATTAGAGGAGACCGTTCGACCTGATCTGAGAACCACTGTTATTTATTTATTTTTCATTTTTTTGTCAAGATCACCAGAAATAGGCAGAACCAAAAGTCAGGCAACAATCACAGCGAGAGGCTCTTTTCAGCAATGTTTATTTCATAGGAAAACATGAAAAGGGTTTTTGTGGATGACGGAAGCGGGGATGTCATAAAATAAGAGTCCTAAAAGGCAAAGATATTTAGAACACTCAAGTTAAGTCCAAAATACTGAGTAACAGGAGAGCCTGGAGGAACAAAAGGAAAGGCACGGAAAGGCACGGCAAGGCCCAGTGGGGAAGGGGCTAGTTGACGAGACACAGACTAGTCATAAGAGTCACAATGGCTAGAAGAGAACAAAGACAGGAAGTGAGACTAGATAAATGCTGAAATGAAACAGGGAGCAGCAAGAGTGTTTTCACAGTAGGCACAATTGTTTTGTACCATGGCCCCTTTCCTCTCAACCAACTGGTCCAGCACCCCGACCACCCAGAGTGCAGGAGAAGCTGTGATAGAGAATAGATGGATGGATGGTTTGCAAACAGAAAAACAGGAGAAAAACCCCTCAAAAACCACCATCATATTGACAATATCAGTTCACAACATCTCACATTCACGGACAGTTGAGTCCACATCATTAAAATACCTGTTATTTTTATCCACAGACACCAGATGAACTGTGACCATCATGTCAGCTTTTCTATTTCAATATCCAGCACCAACCACTGGTTTCAAACCAAAGGCTCAAATACTCATTATACAGGACTAACACTTCCTTGTTTGGGCACGGCTGCTTCCAAGCCTCCTGCTGAGCGTGCCAGGGAAAGCACGAACAAGACCTGACAAGAACTTTTTGTGGTGGGCCCGGGCACGTTGCCCAGGTTGCAGTGATGTCAGACGACCCCTTTGTGTTAGACTTTTGTCTCTAGCTGGAGGGAAAGCGCATTGGTGCTGACATTGGGATTGGTCAAGGGTGCAGATAGAGAAAAAAGCAAAGGTGGTGTTCTTGGCTGTAAATGTGAAGTACGACATGACTACTTAACCCTACAAGGTTAGCTCAGACTGATATTAACTACCCAATGGCATCTGGCGGAGTGTTTTTGAATGTATGTTGTATCATCTGTCTCGGGTTCTCACCATTTTTTTGTTTGTTTTGCTCCGCAGGCAGACCAAAACAAACCGGCTTCCTGCATGTCCTCACCGGCCTCCAGTGTTGTGAGTTTTACGCAAACAAGGACTTAATAGATTGGACATGACAATTACTGTTTATGTGGACAATTTTAGGTGAGTACATAATACCATTACGGTACATTCCACTTGGTACCTCGCCTGTACTCAGGAAATGACGGCCTAGGCTAGCACTTTAGCAGGCTATGTTGACGGTAGCTTTGAGCAGCTGTTCTGGGTTTATCAGCACAGTGGTGGCGTAAGAGTTGTGCGGGCAAGGAGGAAGAAAGGATTTGCATTCAATTAATATTATCATAAAAGCAGTAAACAGGAGAACGACACACACTGAGGGATCACTTTCTACTTTCACATTCATGACGGCACTTGTTGGGTACACGGCAAAGAAAATGTTGTTTTTTTTGAAGTGTGGTAAGATGAATATCATTTGCAGCCCCTTCAATATAGCGCAGAAGGTCAGCACGACCTTTGTGGTATGAGTTCCTTGAAGCTGCGTAACACCCCCTGGGTAGATGCATTTTAGATAGTTCAGGATATTTAAAACCGGTCCCACTGAGCAGCACAGCCTCAGTAAACTGCAGCGCTGGAAAACTCAGTTAGGCACAAGCTACACCTACTGCCTTCAGTTATCTGCCTCTCACCTCTCTGTTTTTTCCACTTGCTGACGTAACAATGTGGTGAGGACTACACAGATTACTATGCCAAGCCTTGTTCTGGGCTAAATGGAAGATATCCCTGCTTGGTAATGGACGTGGTGTTCATTTAGAGAACAATTTTATCTTTTCAGCGCAGCTATTCTCAACCACTGGGTCTGAAGCACCTTCAAGTGGCCAGCAAATCAGATGTGCTGCCAGGTGCTGCAAAGTTTTGACCAGATAATTTGCAGAGATTTGCATGTCTACAATTGAATCACCTCTTCATCAAGAAATAAATAGCGACAAGCAATTAAAAGTGGATAATTCCATGACAAACAAGATTTGACCAAAGCAGTCACAAAACAGGGGATTAAAGAACCACGGTCAATAATATGGACTGCTTGGATTAGATTGAAGGAGGCTGATTATCTTGGATTGTTTGTCTGGATTCTTAACCCTAAATGCAATTTAATTTAAATTTCCAAGCCAGCTGTGGCCACCAGAATAATTTAGAATACTGACTTTAGTTTGTACAAATGCTGAAAACGTTTTTGAAAAAATATCAAAATATATCAAATAGAGTAATTTTGCATGCATGCACCACGTATGAGCCTAAACGTCAGATGTAAGTGAAGTAACACACAGTAAATGAAATGTGTAAAAAAAAAAAAAGGGAAAAAAAACTTGTTATGCTATTACATCAAAAGTACCAACACAAGATAGTTTACAAGGCTGCTGCTTAATGATCCAATCTCAGAAATGCCCCCATTTGTTAACGACCATAACAAACGGCTTCCCAATACAATAGATTAAAAATATTATGGATGTGACCCCAAACCACAGGCTGGGGGATTGATTGCCGACAGCGTGACAGTTGCTGATAAAAGAGCGCTAATTAGATTAAAAAGTGATATATTCTGGAGCGGCAATCATCGATTCATTCATTAGCAGAGTGACTGAGCGACGACCAGGCTCCCGCACTTTGACCAATGTCGGCAGTGATCATTTTTCACAGCTCGCTGTGGCGTTTTGGACTTCCTCGTGACGGATGGAGACCGGAGCTCTTTGATTTGTCACAGAAAGGAAAATCCTTAGCAGCTCACGTTGCGGCTCAGATGTATTTACTTTCCCGCAGACGTAAAGTGCACTCGACGTTAGCGTCGCTGACCCGTAAACACACACGGACAGCCATCCATTTTGTCGGCCTCGTGGCCGACCCCCTTTGGAGGAGGGTACAGTGAGGAGTTTCTGACTCTGTGTGCGTGTGTGTGCGTGTGTGTGTGTGTGTGTGTGTGTTGCAGGGTAAATGCTTTCACATGTGCATGAAGGGCAGAGCGGAGGCAGCAGTTCTCCCCAAGGAGGAATTTATTTGAGAAGAGCCTCCTCCCATGACCTGACTTGATCTCTTCCTTCCATCCTTCCGCCGGGCCTGTCCATATGCATGGTGTGTGGTGTGTGTGTGTGTGTGTGTGTGTTTGTGCTAAGTGTTGTGGGATTTACCCCCTCCTCCGCATCCCCGGTCCACCCCTTTGGTTACAGGGATGCACTCTCCCTCCACCTCCCTCACGGCTCACAACACTAATCTGACTGACAGCTCGGTCCAGCGCTCAGCCAGGAACTCGCCCAGCAGCAAGGTCCAGATACCTGCTGGAGAGTCTCGTCGTGCCACGAGATGACGGCCGGGGATCGGCTCCCCTCGGCGCTCTCCCACTCTCAATCCCCACCCACGCCGGCTTGTTTGCACGCAGCACCGAGAGCATTTGTTTTGCGGACTCAGCTAGAGAGTGACAGCTTGACGGACCGTCACGGCAGCGATGTAATAAGCTGCGTCAGTGTGTTTGCACGGCGGCGGCGGTCTTGGTGGTGGTGGGGGGTTGAAAAAAAATGTGCTTATTGAGGTGAAACACTGAACAGGACTTGTAAATCTGTTTGTCTCGATGAGATCCTACAAAATGGGATGTAAACAATCTTAAAAAAATGGTTAACTCATATTTCTCCTGCATGTAAACACCTCAGACCAGAGCCAGACTGAATTTCCACTCTGCGTGCACCACAATTCCCCAATGTGAGCTTTGACCCAGAGGGTGACCAGGACAAATCTGTAACAGAAGAAGAAGTGGTTAAAAAAAAACAGACCCAAGGTTGAGGCAAACAACAGTTGAAAAGTGAAACAAAACTGTCTTTACACTAGCTAACCTGTTTGACTGCTCTTTCAAATCCTATACAAACACATGAGAAAGGAGCACGAGGCCACCTGGCCATAACAAAGGTTGTCTAGCTCTGCCCATCTGAAGAGACTTGGACACACTGGCTGAGATAAAATAGGAAAGCCGGCTCCTAAAAGCAGGTTAACTTCCTGGCCAGTTCCTATTATACAAACATAATGAATTTAGTTCGATGAAAAGGCTAAGTAAAACATGAGCTGTAGTTTGAGCAAACGTCCATCTTCCCTGTGCACAGATTTTTTTAATCAAACAGCATGATTCTTCTGACCACAACGCTCCATACTCTCACTTGCTTTTTCTAATTAATGTAAAAGGTACAGACGCCTCAAGAACACATACAAAGTCAATGTACACATGTGATTGATGTAACTGTATCATCAAATTTTACAGCATCACAGTGACCTAAGTGTCTTGATGCCGCGTCATTAAAACCACCACATAAGAACCTGATCCTTCTCTTTGTTCCCTCTTCAGAGGCCAAACCATTTTTTTTTCTTCTCCACATTAGCCCAAACCGCCAATCACCACCGACCAGCGGCCGCTCTTCCACAGCTCACCCGGCGCGGCTCCAGCCAAATTGAATATTGAACTCGGGAGTGACTGGCATGTCGTGACAGCGCTGCCAAATTGGAAGCGGCGACGTGCCGCTCCAGCTGCGATGGCACGGAACGCGTGCCGCGCTGTTCATTGTGCCGCCGTCGGTGGCATCATGCTCAGCCCCGAGGTTATCCTGTCACGCTGTCACGTTTTTCATCCCACAAACGCCCCCGTTTCTCCCCGAGGGTGCTCACATTCCAGCGGCCAGGAAGGGCACACTTGGAGTCACAAGCACAGCCGGCCTTAAATAAATGGAGGCGCCGCAGCTTAAGAAATAAGCCTTGTATGTTTTTTTTTTTTTTTCGGTTGACCTTGTCTGAAAATAAATGCCCTCGTTTTTATTGTCTGTTTGTTCCCCCTTTAATGCAGGTGAGGAATCGCAGGCAGGCGCAATATGTAAACAAGAACAAAGCCGACTGCACCTGAAATTGAATTGTGTTTCTCATAACCGCCGAGGTAAAACAATGAAGAGGAAAAAGAGTGAAAAAGAAAATTGCATTTTTTTTCCCCCCTCTCTCCTCAAAGGCTTGCAGACATCGCCTCAGCTTTAGAAACGGAGGCTGAAGTGGAAAATGATGCGGGCAGTTCAAAGAAAGCTTTGTGTGCCGTTCCAAATTTGGATTTCTAAAAAATTCAATCTACATGTATTAAAAAAAAAAAGACTCCTGCGGCAACATCTCCGGAGTAGCAGACTGGGTTTTCACAACTGCACGTCTATCAGGACACAACTGGCGACAGAGTCAAGTCGAGATCTGACCTGTTGCTTCTGTGTTTTCCCACCAACGCCACCACTTTCCCTTCGTTACATAATCACGACGACGGCGTCTCATCAAAAGCCCACAACACAGGAAGTGGAATTTTAGTCTTTATCCAACTTTAGCAAAGCTGAAACAACTCCCCCACCCCCCTCCCACTGTTTCTAGAGGCCCCCTGTGAAAGAGTGGCTCACTCTGAGGACAAAAAAAACCTTGCTGGGCCATGTTGTCAGAATGCCCGGCACAAAAAGAAACATCCCAGTGGTGGTTTTCCTTTCTAGCCAAGTGATCTGTGAAGAGGAAGCCAATAAAATGTACAAGGAGCCTCCGTGTACACAAAGTACATGAAAACGTACAAAAAAACCCAGACTTGTCGTCTTCCAGCCAGCTACCGCAAAGCCACTTTCTGTTTAGTTGTACAGCAGCGCAGCTTGAAACAACATGACATGGCTTAACATTTCTCGTCAGACAGACTGGAAGCCATGAAAAGCGTCCAAAGAATGCATTCAATAAATACAATCGGGTCTCTTCGAACTGAATTTGCTGGTTGGCCCTCGGAAACAATTTGCTGGGCTTTCACTCGAGTCCGAGGTCGTTTCACTCGCACAAAAAACACACCAAAAGAGGTTTGGTTAAGCAAATGTTAAGGTAGCAAACCACACATTTTGGCGTTGATGCCTGTTCTTGGAGGGCAGAGCAGCTTCAGCAGCAGCAGCAGGAGCAGCAGCGTCCACACAGAATACCAACCCTGGTGCCAGAGCTATAATTATTGTCAGTATGTGAATCCAAGGGCCTGCCTTTTCTCAGGAGACATGGGGGGTTGATGCAGGGTCGGGGAGGGAGGTTGGGGGCTCTTGCCACTGTTACATCTTAATGGTTATCGTCCAGCCAAAGGCAGCGGCCAGTAGCACCAGTGGCAGACAGAACAGAGAGATGTAAGAAGGCGGGGCAACACCCGCTGGACGCATGATTAATGAGGGCGTCGACTCAAGTCACTCGACTGGCGGCGCTGTTTCTGAGCGGGTCGCCGCCCGCCTCATTAACCGCGCTGATCTTGGGTTAACAAAACAGTTTTACAGACACCAGGATGATAAATCACCCTCCTGACAGTGGCGGAAGTACCGTTATTAAAATTCATCTCCATATAGTAAAGGATTGGGATCAGGACGTGATGCTCATAGGGAGGTCTGACTCGGGAGCGCGAGCATCTGTTTGTTTGAGCAGCAACATGCAGGTTTTTCAACCTTGAAATATACATATACTTACAACATCCTGAGGTTGCAACCATTTTACACTCACTACTGTGTCCTGTGTCCATTCACATAACCATACTGGAGTTCTTCAGAGGTGAAGAAGCCTTTCGGATGAGAAGCGAAACGTCATCAAGACACCAAAACCAGCCCAGTCGCCTGAACTGAATCTCCAAGAACTACCATGACCTGGACGACTGAGAACCTTCACAGGCAACCGTGCAGGAGTTTAACCGATGGATGGAAAGACTTTCACCCAATGAAGACAAGCAGTGGCCATAAAGAAGATACTTAAGTCAGGAATACTGAGGGAGAACAAGGCAGCTCTTCAGGCCCAGGGATTGAACCCGCAATCTTCATGCTGTGAGGTGACTCTGATAACCTGCACTGCACCATCGTGTTGCCTGTAGATGACCATTCGTTGGAATCCTCTGCTTCCCTAACAGTAAAGTCAAGTACCTGTATATTCACACGGGTGGCCCTACCTACCTTCCCTGCTCCTTTTTGTTTTGGTGCAGTGCACATTTCACAGTCCACGGACACACACACACACACACACACACACACACACACACACACACACACACACACACACACACACACACACACACAGTGCTGCTGCTGTCACCTGATCTGCTGTTCTGACTGTACAGCAACACTCTGACACAACATGTTGCCGCATCCCTGAAAAGGCTGCAAAGAGCAGTTCAGTACGACACTCACTGTTGCATTAATTGACCTTTGCTCTCGCGCCCACCTCCCCGGGGGTGTGGTTTGGTGTCAGCCGAGGTCAAGCTCACCTGGCCGGCAGCACAGCACACACAATGACAGCCAGGAGGTGTGGCTGTTGCTCTCCCACATCCCCAAACAAACACTTGTGCATGAACTGCGATGGTGCAGCCACGCGAAGAGGCAACGTCACACACTTTGTGTAGTTTCCGCGCGATTCCAGCTGCGATGTTGCCTCTTCGCCTTTCAAGAAAAAATAAATAAATAAATCAACACAACGTAAACGCACGACGGAGAACAACCCATTCGCGAGGGCACGTCTTTCTTTTCTCTTCCCAGAACACACACACACACACACACACACACACACACACACACACACACACACACACACACACACACACACACACACACCTTTTCATCGTCTTGTAAACAGTTGATCTGCATGATTAGCCAGCAACACGTCTCGTGCCTCACAACGCAAACCCCCTAGCCAAAAACTCTTAAAGGTTTTCCCGACCGCGTGCAAATAATTTCAAACTAAATACCACAAGCATAAGACAAAACACAGGCACAACCAACCTCTGATCGCCGTGACAGCTCCGTGCGTCGACTTCTGGCTGGCTGGCAGCAGCGTGACGCTCCGCGGAGGAAGGAGAGGATCTCACTTGGCGGCGCGCGAGAAGTAAGTTTTGTGACTCGAGCGGTCTCGCGCGCACACACACGCCGTGCGTAGGAGCGCGGGGTGGCCGTGTCGCGCAGTGATGTTGGACGCGCACGACACGGGACTATCGATCCACGGCTCCGGGTCTTTCACTCGCCGACGGAAGGAGGAGGATCAGTGACGCGTGCCCGAGATGCCGCTGTCCAACTCGGCTGTGCGCGCAGCCGTGCGCTCGCTCTCCTTGCCGACGCGGTCCCCGAACGCTCCCCAAGGACACGTGACCAGCCCACGGGGGACGGGAATAGCTCCCATTCCCATGGCAGCAGCTGGGATCGCTTTCAGACAGAGCTGCTCCCAGCTGCTCCAGTGCCACCCGCCAAGCAAGTCGCCAAGTGGCCTCCAGGTGCCGCTCTCATTGAAGCCCCTTTAGGGGGTCTTTATTCGTGAAAATTCGCAGGATTAAACAGGCAAAATTGATGGCAGCGATGCAACTGCTTGCCCGTAATTAAAGCTAATCTGTACGTACATCTGTATTTAAGCATACTGTGATTTACAGGACAGCTGTCCATGATATGGCCTCACCTGAAGCTCTTCTTCCCAGCCATGTATTTGGTGACCTTGTTGAAAACACTCTGGAATGCAATTCTACCACTGGACCTCCTTGTAGTGTTTGCTTTTAATCTGCTTGTCGGCAGTTAAACTGAGTTTAAACGGCAGGGCTGAGCCGGCTCTTTCTCAAAAGATGAAGAAAAAAAAATTGCTGTTGGTGAAAAAAAAAAAAAAAAATTGCTTGGTTGACCAGTTTCCCCCAGCTGCATTGTGCTAGTGCTGTAATTTAGTTTTGATGATGTTTCTTTTCCTCCACCCCAATGCTGCTGCAACCAGCGCAGCTGCGCAGATCCGGCACGCGCCTGAGAAACGTTGCGACCGCAATGAAAACAACACTGCTTTTAGAACAGAAAGTTGCTCTCGTTCAGCTGAGTCGAATTTTGCAGGTGAGGGCGCTCGCTCAGTCCTAAGCGCAGAGTCTTGATTAAAAAGATAAAAAAAAACAAAAAACAAAACAAAGCAGTGTGAACACCCACGAGAGCTCATGGGAAGTTTCTCAGCAAGTGTCACCAGGGGAGGTAATTTGAAGCGAATCCCTGTGGTCCTCAGCATCAAACAGATGCTCATTTCCTTTGAAGTACCTCCTTGGCCTGCTGCACGTGTCCGAGGCGGTTTGTGCACTCTTCTGTCCCTCAGCCGCGGCCTCTGCTTTCCAGCCGCACGACTTGTTCACCTTGAGTTTGACGCGTTTTAACGGCGACGAAAACGGACGGCAAAGCAAAACATCTGCGTCCGCGGGACAGCGCATTTGCCGTCTGGGTCGGCAAACACGAGGAGATGGAACAGCCTGGGCCGTGCATCTGTTTCTCATCACGTATAAAGAAGAACCAGAGCGCCAGGCACGGAGGACGTGGCGTTGAGCGATATCAGCCGTGTCAGTCTGTCACTTATGCATAAGCGCGAGCAACTGAAGTCACAAAGCAGCCATCGCGGCTCCCTTCTTGTATCCCTTTGTGCCAGCGAAAGAGTGTACAAAAAAGATTGCTCCCTTGATGTCGGAAGATCATCTTCTTGTTGCGCACAGCAGGGGTGACCTGGTCTCCCGTCGCTCACGTTTCCGCTGTGCTTTTCAGTGTTTGTAGTGTTGCTCTGTTGTTCGCAGGCACGCTAACGACGTCGGCAAAACGACCTCGTATCACCCCGGCCTGCGTAAAAAAAACCCATCAGGTCAGAGATGTGTCGAGGCTGCACATCTCGCATGTAAATGCGTCAGCGTTACTTTAAAGCGCTGAGAAAACACACTGAAGGCACCTTTTTTTCTCATCCCCGGCGCTCGCTCATTTTTAATGGAGGTGGCTTAAAAAAAAACGAGGTTGCGGGCTTGATGATGAAGATGAAAAGAGGAGCTGCCTGGTTCGGCAGCGTAGGTGAACCAGCGCGGGGCGCTACCGCTGGAAAATATATAAATAAATGAAGACCTCCGCTTCAGGCAGCTCTCGAACTGTAAACGTGACAGACGCTAACGAGGAGCCTCGCCGGTTGGCTGTCGTCGCCTTAATTAGTTCCTTTGTGGCCGTGCAGTGGCGAGAAGAAGGACAAGTTAACGTTGGGGGAGGAACCGGCTGCAAGTCTTTGTTTCTGCCTCCCCCACACACACGCGCACGTGCGCGCGCAGGCAGTTACACAACATGTATCATTATTGATTAGACTGTGTCATATTGCGATACCCCGACGGTGGCCTTCCATGTTCCTGTGCGCTTTGCAGCATTTCCCTAGGGGCCCTTTCAATCACGTTTATTGGAGGATCAATCTCTGTTTCCCCTCTGACGGTAGGCCCTTGATTGTCTGCAGGAGGCGCTCCCCGGGGGAGAGGTGAACGCTGGGAAAGAAAAAAAAAACCTCCGTCTGAACGGCCGTGTAGGAAATCCAACCTCCTCGTCTGTGGATATTTGCATGTGATCGGTGAAATGGGGCCGCTCGAGATGAGTGGTGGCCAAAGGCGGATGATGGAGGCACGCGGATGATGGAGGCACGCGGATGATGGAGGCACGCGGATGATGGAGGCACGCGGGTGCTGCGGCTCATTCCCCACCTGCCCTGCATCCAAATGCTCTGCCCTGCAGAGGGGGAAAATCAAAGATTGCACAGTGTCGGTCTGTACGGAGCCTCGGGCGAACCCACCTCAGCTGAGGCTTGCATGAATGGTAAGACACTTTTAGTACTGAATCCCAAATCAAAACACACACAACTGTTATTTTCTTGTGTTCCCCAGACAAACCAAAATAAATTGCACTGATCTTGTTGCATACAAATAGAGGCAAAACCTGGTTTCAGTGTTGAAAGATGGAATAAATTACGCAAGATGAATTGAACAGCTGGCCTGCTCCAGGCTTTATTTACATATTAAGATTACTGGGAAGTGGCATCAGCTGCAGGTTGGCCAAGATATCTGAGCCACATCTTTGATGAAATCCAAGTAACCCCTGTGAAGAGCAATTAAACGAACATCAGGCTCATTGTTGTAGAGATGCAAAACCTTATTTCAAACAACACAATCTTTGCCCTCTGAGGTTTTTTTTTTTTTTTTTCAGTTTAGAAGCATAAAATGGCTCTCACTTTCTTCAGCTTCTGGCTCCTTCCTTCTCTACCATCAAACCGCGAAAAGAAAATGCTGTCATTGTGCGTAAATCCCCAAAACAACAGCCTTTACAATATCTAATCTACTTGACAACTTGTACAGTTAGGAATCATGTTGCTACGCTGCACGTTTCCCACAGAGTCAGATTTACACATATTGTTCATCATCTCTGCGCCTTATTATTAATAATTGATTTGGGGAGAGGTAATTGAGACTTTGGAGAAAGTAATAATTGATGAGGCCGGCTGCTGATGGGGCAGTATGGGTTACTTGATTTAAATTTGGTGCTCGGAATGACCTATTTTAACTGCACAGAACAAATTTATGTTTAGGATTTCATGCGCAACAAAATATTCCCCAAAAAAGTATTGTTTTTTTTTTTTGATAGCAGAACATTGTAAGTGAAATATTTAAGCTTTGAACTTGTTTCGTTCAGCCTTCAGCAAATTGACTTTTCCTGTTTGCCTTTCATTTTAAAGTTGTCATATATTACAACTTGAATAACAGCATTAAATAAAAAATAAAAAACAATTGATGCATGTGGGAACTTTTCCCCAGCAGCTGGAGGTGCAGCCGCAGGCAGAAGCAGTTATGCTTAAAACTTTGAGGGAAATGCATAAACACTGCACCATTTAAATGTGTTATTAGCAGGAAGAAAATAAAAAATAAAAATCCTCTGAGCATTTCAGCACATCTGAAAAGCCAAAGCCCGTGTGCCGGCCGCGAGGCTGTTCCATGGTTGTGTTGTGTTGTGTTGCGTTGTCCCGTCTGTCTGGAGAGCTCGAGGCTCAGCGACTGCCAGCTGCTGTCGCCTCACTTCGCCGTGCAGTTGGTTCCCTCAGTCAGCCGACCATCTGAAAACAAAATCCTGCCATCGACGGGCTCATGAATGCTTAAACACGTCAGCTCACAGGTGGGTTTTGTGCATGGCTACCGCTCTGTCTGCTCCCTCAGCTTTAATGATGCCAGGCAGTGTAAAACTTTTAAGGCGCACCCACAAGTATACATCATGTTTTTGTGTTTTTTCAGACCGAAAAAAACAAAAACCTGTGCAATAAAAGCATTATTTTGAGACTTTGCAGGGGGTGGAGGTGACGTTTAACGCACCTCTTTGCTGTGCAGATGCTGAGTAGGCGCGAAAACTGTCAAGAAAATATTCAACATGGAAACATGTTAGTGTTGAACATACATATATGCCCTGATACCCTTTCAGCTAAATTATTTCTGACAGCATCACTGTTTGCTCCACAACAATGCCCCTCATCCATTTTGAACCTCTTTTAAAAATAAAATAAAAGTTGATTATTGAGGCAAGTACATTGACTGAATACATTACTGACTTCAGAATAGTTAAGTAATATTTCCCTGCTTTGCATGCAGTATGTTTGGTTTGGGTTGTGTGCTCTTTGCTCTTTGTGTGTTTAAGATGTTTGTGCGCTGATCCTTGTGTGCTTATCTCTTTTGCATTTGCAAACACAAGTATGCCAAGTTTGATGAGTTTGCTCTACAGCGTTTCTTTTCTTTTTTTTTTTTTTTTAACGAATGCAGCCCTGCGACTGCAGTGAATAACTCCTGGACATTTGACAATGTAGCTCTGAGGGATTTCTAAACATGATGAACACATGCCTTCTACAACACTTTCAGTGGGTGCTTTAAAAAAACAAACAAACAAAAATAGCAGAATGTTTTCTGGCATAATGCTGAGCAGGTAAATGTGGTAAAAGAACACAAAGACAAAAAAAAAAAACAAACACAAAACCACATGAAAGGAACTCATCAGCAGCTCCTGAATGAGAAGTTGTGACGCTGTTACTATGAGCAGCCTCACAAGATGAGTTGGCGTCAGCAGGGACACCTGCTGTTTCCTCGTTCTGACTGGAGCTTGAATAGATTTTTAGCAGACAGGAAATTGGCTGAATTCAACAAATTCGCCCCAAGCTGGTGAAACTGTGAGCACCCCTTCTCACAAGGAAACTAATCAGGTAACAGCAGGTAGTTCTGTTTTTTTTCAGGTGAGATTCTCATGTGACCTTCGAGGGAGGAAGTGCTGAAGGACTTGACAGTAATTCCTGCCAACGCGGCAGGAGCACAAAAGGTGGAAAGATTGACTTCCGTGGTCTTTACAAAAGTCGTGTTGGAGTCAATAGAAGAGGCAGGTGTCAAAAAAATAAAAAATCCATGTCCAAAATCATTTCAAGCCGCTCGGCGTCTCATAAAGACACCTGACGAGCGAGAGCAAAACAAGACTCGGCCAACCTGCTGGCCTGGAGGGGGATGGAGGAGGTGGGCCCTCCTCTCGCAGCAGAGTGGAAAAGAAAATCCAAGCAGCATCTGCTGGCGCCCGCCTGCGGAGGAAGCATCAGCAGGAAACCAGGGGAGCCGCGTGATTATCCGGAGGGGTCGCTGCCGCCAGCACAGCTCAGGTTGGCGGAGGCTCAGGAGTCGATGTTGCCGTTCTGGAATTGATTTTCGAAAAAGGTTTAGAGGTTTTAGAGGCGTTGGCTGTAATGTAATCAAATAAGAGGTGAAAATGAAACAAACAGAAGGCTGCATAGACATTTGTGGAGGAAGAGAGAATATTATTTATAAAGGTGAAGTTCTGATGAAGTAAAAGACAGCCTGGTGTTCTTGTAAATGAATTATGAGGTCATGCAGCGTTAACGTAAAAAAAAAAATATATACAAATAAAGGAATCACAAGTTGAGGTAATCAAAAGCCACAAATTATCAATAAGAACATTTTCCCAACATAAAGAAAAGGGCCTAAGGAACTATTTTTTGTCTCTCTGTCAATCTCAGATATGGTTGCATGTGAAAATCTCATTAGTCGAGCAGCAGTTTGTGTAGCACTCAGCCCTGCAGCCTGTCAACCATGTTCAAAGTCCCTTTGATTCCCCTTTCTTCCAAATTCCAAACTCTGGTTGGACTTCAGCATGTCATCTTCGCCGCGTAAACATGCCTGAATGCATCCTATTGCAGTTTAATTGGCTAATTGGTGATTTGTCTTCAGGAGCGACAGGAGCCGCCAGAGTAAATAGTTTTTTTTTTTTAAGGAGGAAATAATTTCAGCTATTAGTTTCTCAAGAAAAACTCTGGTCAGGGAAGAAAATTGGTGCTCACGGACAGAAGAAAAATGATTGACAGCTTCTTTACAATGGCGCCGTTTTGTGTGCGTGGACAGCAAAACACAGAACAGCGTCAACAAAAAAAAGCCCGGCAGGCGTGCTGTTGTGTGTCTGTATACTGCAAGTGAAGGAATTTGCAGCCTTGAGGGACAGTGCGTCACAGGGAGACAAGAAGGAGCAGGAAAAACAAAAGAGAAGTCACATCCAATTCTGTGTGACCCTGAGATAGAGAGACTTCCAATTGTCTGGGCAGCTTTTTTTCTTTTTGAGGCATGCACTAATCTAAAAAGAAAAGCGTGTGACTGTTTTTGCGCCCCCTATCTTTGCCATCGTTTAATGCGGCTGATGGATTTCACTCTCCGACCTCAGAGGAAAATAAATAAAGAACCTCAGAGAACGAAGGAAAGGATTGAATCGCTCATGGTTTCCTGGAACTTTGAAACAATATTTTATAATATTGTACGATCATTTTGAATGCATGTCACTGTGTGTGCACAGTAGCAATGGAGGTATGACAACACCAGAGCGTCCGCTGCAGTTGATATGCTGTTAGGTTTTTGAGCGGGAGGCACTAAAATCTCCAGCTGAGCATCAGGATCTCCAGGAAATCAGCCGAAACAAATGGACAGATGCTGTGTGTGTGTGTGTGTGTGTGTGTGTATGTGTGTTAGTTAAAGCTCTGCCTGTTAATGCTTTGCCTGGTAAGTGGCAGCAAATCTGAACTAAAAGGCCATGAAGGCTTTTCCTTTCATTGGCATTTTCAATTCACACATGAATTATCATGAACACATGTATGAAATATCTCGCACTTACACATCAACTCATACACGAGATGCCATGAATTCATGCCTAAATACAAGCAGATTCATTTATGAACTCATGCATGAACAATAGTGACTTCATGCATGAGTTTAACTGAGTTGATGAAAGCGTGAAATACGAATTTGTGCATGTATTTGTGAATGACGTAATCTGAATTCATGAATGAACTCGTAGACGAAACATCATGAATAACATGGGACATGTTTAGGTAAAAATCTGCTATGATAACTCTTCCCCAGAAGCAGCTAAATTAGTGTTTTGAGTTGTTAGAGTTTCTCCATTTGCCAAATCTTTTCTATGGGCTGTCTAACAGATGGATGTATCAGATAAACCATCAAGGAAGTAATTAATCCGCTGCACCAGTTATACCTGTTATAATGACAAAGCAAATCAGGCCAATGAACCTCTACGCAGGTGTAATTGTTGCCCTTCAGCCTTCTAAGTGATAAGCGAGTCTTTAAAGAACGGTAAACAACATCTAACACTGATTCTTCCAGGGAAACGTTTTCCTGGCAGTTCATTTAAAACGGCGAGCTGCAGCGTGGCCGCGCTGGGAAATGAGAGGGCTGAGCTGAAATGTTGTTCGCCGCTCACTGGCAGCGACCCGGCTGCCCACAGGAAAAGATCACGCTGTGTTGTTGGGTGGACATCAAAGGCAAAAGGCCTCAAATAGACCCTCTGTCGTGGCAAGGCACCCGGCAGCGCTTCGCTTCCGCTGTGCATACTCTCTGAAGAAGAGAAGAAGAAGAAGAAAGAAAAATCCTCTACATCCACATCAGTGTGTATGTGTTCACGCAGACTGAGGGTTATATTTACCACAAGGAGGGACGCACAGCCGCTTACTGTAAGTTTGTCCAGCAGAAGCATTTTGAGCAAGGCGACACCCAGACACTGTGTCACAGTCGGTCGCAGTTGTCTCGACCTTTGACCTCTTAGTCACCCTACACTACACACACACACACGCGAGGTGTTCGGTTACTAAACTTAACCTGACGGAAGTTGAGCCACACAGGGAGAGGTCAGAGGTCAGCGCCTTTTCATGTTTTCTTTTTCTTTCTTTTTTTTTTTTTTTTTTTACAGTCTTCACACTCTGTGTTGCTGCTCCCTGGTGTCATGTGACATGTGAAATATCTACGGCATGTTCTTTTAGAAATATAAACCAGCCGGCGGTCGTATTTTGACCCAGCGGCAAACGGCTCTGATCTGGGTCACTCACACCTCGGAGCCTGGCGTACATACGGATGTTCAACACAACTAAAGTGCTTCGTAGATACAGACTATGTACTGCAGATCAGCCATACATGTGTTAAGTCAGGTGAACTCAGTCACATCCCTCCAACTCACTTCAAATTGGGTTTTTGAGAATTTTTTTTCCAAATTCCTTTTTTTCATCAATGCGTGCTCAGTGTGCATCGATACAAGGTTTTGGTGGCAGAAGCTGTTTTTCTTGTTTATCACGGCGCTTGTTGTGGAAAGAATAAAGATACTGACGCGGAAGTGCCGAGTGATGAGAGTAATGAGCAATTTTATGGAGAAAGGGTCGGAGCTCCGAGACACAAGCACAGTACAAACAACCGAACACGTGCAACAAGTGCAGGCGCCCGAGTGTGTGCGAGTGCAAGTGCAAAGAGATAAGGAAAGTGAAGGTCTCTTATACCTCGGGCCGGGTGAGGTGAGGATAAGGAGAGGGGAGGGGAGGATGAGAGGAGACAAAACAAAGACTATAAGACTAGCTGGACAGATTTACAGCTCACCCTGGCGGAACACGAGGAGAAGTCTCCGGTCAACCCCTAATGTACTGCACAGGGGAATCATGAGATTCCGACGACTACAAAGGACTTCATAGATGTTACAAGGCACGACAGGCGAGCACATGAATGACAGCATATACACCAGGGTGAATACAATATGCACATGTGTAGCCAATGACAAAGGACTCACACAAGGGTAACTTATAGACAATACTCGTGGTCACTAAATGATGGCCACATGGCTATACTGATGAAACTAACAGACTACATGCACTAGTAGTGATTATATGGATAACAAATGCTGAACAGAATAAAAGAATAACACAAGAATGCTTATTTTCCATTACATGCTGAATTTAAAACCCCTCAAAAAAAGAAGCTGCCCTGTATGCAAATTCATCCTCCAGATTAACACGGTACTTTACCCTCCAGATTAGCTGAGTGATAGGAATTCTCTCTCTTTTCAGGGGCAGCATTTGGCAAAGCATGTTTAACTTTTCATACTCCCCCAAAGAATATTAAAAATAAAAATGCATGGCTGTACCTGAGCTCATATTATTTTCATCTATGATTCTAGCAGCACAGCTTTACACATTTTACACTTTTAGTTCATAAATAGGGGCTTTTTTTTTTTGGTTAATATTCATTTTGAGAATGTGTGTGTGTGTGTGTGTGTGTGTGTGTGTGTGTGTGTGTGTGTGTCCGTGTCTTTCTACTGGTCCTAATGATGATGTTTGTCCAGAGAAGATAAAGGCCCCTCTGTGGAGCGGCCAATGGGAATGTAATTAACAGCCAGTGTCCGGCCCATTAGCACCGTGGTGTTCCGCAGCTCAGAACCCTGTGTCTTTGTCAGCGGCGCCGCATACTTCAGCGCCTAATTGCCCTTTCATGTGGATGCCACCGTAATGACCCACAAGTTTAAAGGGAGATCCGGGATGTTCACACACATCCTGGCCTGTTGGAGCGGTGCTGAGTGTCACAGGAGCAAACACAACCACACACACACACACCAGCAGCAGCAGCAGCAGCATCAGTCAGTGACGGGGCGTGCGAGTCTCCTCCAGCCTCTGCTGTATGCTGTTTAGGAATTATGGTGCGTCTGATTTTCGATGAATGGATTAAATGTCAAGTCCGAAACATTGAACACCAGGCGGTGTGAAAGTGAAGTCAAAAGGAGAGGGGGTTTTCATCGCATGCATTCGGCCTTCAGCCGCTCCAGTCATTTTGTCTCCATTAAAGAAAATCTATGTGCTATTGACAGACGCACAACCATTTTTGTTCCACTGCACATGCAGCTGCACACAATGCTGTCAGCATCGCTGTGGTACGGTTGTGCGTAGAATGTATTTTGGACTGATCAATACTTTCCAGACTAATTTTTAATCTCCAAATGCTAGAAATTTACCTGGAAGCTCAACGCAAGTCATGTTACAAACAGTCGTGTGCAACTTGATCTCCAGGCAACTGAAAGAGACGTATCCAAAATTAACCGCTGTTTTTCCATAATTTCATGAAGTAAACCTCAAAATATCCACCAACAAAATTACACTGTTTAAATTATATGACTCAGTTCTTTATAAAACATCTGCAGCGAAGCACTGGAAATGAAAAAACATACTATTTCTCTTTTAAAGTGGAATAAATAAGAAAAAACATCAACATCTTGGCTGCAGCACAACTTCGCATTTATTTGCAATGGTCCTGATATGTTTGGAGAGGGGATTTGGACGCAACATCAAAAATATCTGTGGTCTGCAAAAGCAGCTACTAGTGCCGGGGCTCTGGTTCGTATGAACTTTTAAACAAGCTGGAAACAAACATGGCGGGCGAAAGCAAGCATATAAATCAAAGCAACAGCACTTCAAACGCCGACTGCAGAGAGAGGGAAATTAAAAACGGCATCGTGTAAGCCAACATCCCGGCTTCTCACTGAGGCAGGATTAGAATTATGCTCACTCATTCATTTGGCCTCTCAAATAGCAAATTTCATCAGATTTTTATTCACTCCCGGGCCAGACTACGGAACACATTGCACTCCTACACCAAGGATTTATAGCCACGCCGGTTATTCACAGTCATCGTCGGTTATATCAGCCATGATCCCGGCTTCTCTTTCTTGACTTGTCACTCCTGCAGTCATACGGTCTCGGTGATTTCACTGAAGCTCAAAGGTTTCTCCATTATCTATTTCTGCAGATGGGCTTCGCACACGTTTTAAGATTTTAAATTGGGAGCTGCTAAAATTGAAAAAAAAAAAAAAAAAAGGAATGAAAAGGAACAACTGAATATTGCACAACCACACACATCCAATCATCATCAAAGGGACGAGGCAGTAGGAGTCAACCTTAAGGTGAAATGCTCACCTGGCAAGGCGTCGCAAAAATTTCAAATCTTATAGTTCTTTTTTTTTTTTTTTTTTTTTTAAAGGACCTGCAGACAAAATCATCTACCACTAGATAGCAGACTTTTGCACCACATCCACACTGACACTAAGCGGAGGCCGCAGGTAGGTCCTCGAAGTTTGACCACTAGCACCAGTGGGCGTGTCAGAGAAAGCTGAAGCTGGAACAAAGTGGAGGCAGAGCGGCAGACCGGCAGTATAGATGAAAAGGAAAATATGAGAGCAGAATCTATATCTGCTAGCAGCGGGGGAGGTGTGGAGAAGTGTGGTGCATTAGACCAAGCTCTGACATTTCCAGACCTCTCCTCCCTGACGACACTCATTACTTCCCTTGCTTAACTCTCGGCAAAATCTCTCCTTCACAGCCAGTTAATGGCCGCCGCCCGGGCTGGGCGCTGCATGCTCCTATGATGTGAGATTGCCCGTAAGGAGTTTGTGCCTTACGTTCCCACAATCCCCGTCTAAACCAGTAAGGGCCAACTTCTTAAAAATGACCAAGTGGGAAAAAAATTAATACCCACGGGGAGGGAAGAAAGGCTTAGGATTATAGGCCGTATCTCGTCCACCAATAGGAGAGCTCCTGCCTGTTTGGCTTTGAGGCCTCGGCCAATCGCAGCCCGAGGCACGGGATCAACTGCACAAGCCAGAGCGGAGGAGTGAAGAAATGATGTAGAGTAATATCCACAGACGGGCTCTTTACTAACTTGTGGATCAATAAGTGCTGGTCGAGTTTGTGAACTTTACACTTCCATGAAGTTGAACTATAATTCGACAAAATTGTCTGAAAGGCTGTCTTGTGTCAGAAGCAGCTCCCTGGACTGTGCAGCTCATGAAAAAACAGGAAAGAGATGTACAGAGCAGCCACAAATTGTTTCATGGAACCACAAACATGAGACCAGCAGTCGAAAGCAATGTCAACACACACAGTGACAGATGGTGTGAAAACTGTGGCGACTCAGTCACAACAGTGCGCGCGCGCGCGCGCACACACACACACACACACACACACACACACACACACACACACACACACACACACACACACACACTAAACGTGTTTTCCTCTTCTTCACACATGCTATTCACACATTCAAAATTTTGTAAACGTCCTCGGCCATTCTTAGACAGCTCCATAGCGGAAGCCCAAGTGGCAAAGTCGACTACTGGCTTTTACTGCCATCTTGTGGAATTTTAATAAAATGCACTATAGTTTCCGTAGTAGCACTGACGTCATGATCATATTTCGTGTCCGCTTAGTAAAAGACAAAACAAATCCCGTCAAACCTGTAATGTACAAACCTGTATGACAGAAAAGCATGTGCATAATGTTTGATCAGGGTTAATTTCACACTACGGGTTAGGGCAACAGGCCCACAGGCTTCTGATTGAGCAAAGTGTGCAACAACGTTGACAGCACTCTGGGGTTAACCACAAAATACATATGTTTCAAATTTGCAAACAATACCTCACAGTGAAGACACAAAAAAACTACAAACACACCACTCACAGAGGAAACAACAACTTTCTCACGATTCTTCTCAATTGTGGGATCCTCTTGGCTATGGCAGAGAGTTGGCAGGACAGAACAAGACGAACTGACTGCACCGAAGAAGAAAGGAAACACACACAGACACACACACACACACACACACACACACACACACACACGCACACACACGCACACACAAGGTCATTAATCACATCGTGGCGGGGAAGACTAATTGCACAGGTGTGCACGCAGAGGGAAAGTCATGATGAAAAACACGAGGAAGTACAAAATAAAACAGAATGTGAAGACGTGACCACACGAAACATTAAAAATGAACATGTCATTGTTTCATTTTTTTTTTTGTTCATTTAAATACATTTGGTGACATTTTGCCGAAGTACCTCCTGCTCAAACTCCCATATTATGCAGAACTCCTCTCATGTGAAAGTGACTTATAACCAAATGTGCTTTAAGAGAAAATCCTAATGTTATGAGCAGAAGTCTGCAAACTCAGCCTGCAGGAGATCTGTTGCTTGCTTTGGTTCCTTAAATGTATGAGGCTGACCCGCTGCATACCAAAATCAGATAGACGATCATACCTTAAAATAACAGTCAACATGGGCCCTAGGTTTAAAGAAGGGGGGGTTTACATAGGTGTGATAAGATAACACTAATGCACACAGGACAAGGTTCAAACATATGTGTCAGTGATAGACTGTCCTGTACATTCCGACCTACTATGTGGACTTGTTCTCCTGAGTGGACTATGTTCTCTCTCTGCTTGTTGGATCACCTTTGCAATTTCCAGCTGAACTCATTTTCCCAATGTTTTTTCGCAGAATCCCACGGTGACACTTTCTCGCCGGCTCCTTTTGGCCACTGCTGTGTGAAACTGTTTGCTGACCGAGCAGATGACCCAGTTAGCAAGTGGCCTCAGGAGGTTTTTTTTATCCACCCAGTGGCCACTTTTTTCTCCCACTGTCTTTGTTTTAGTGCTGGAAAGGTGAGGCTTTACGCTGAGGAGACGCCTCACAAACCGCGAGATCTCCGGCCCCCTCAGCGCCGATAATCTGCTGAGTGTCAGCTAAATCGCGCAGTGTGTGCGGTGTGTATTGAAATATGTGCGGGGTGATTAATCCTGGCAAGACACAACAGTGGGAGTGTTCAGGGAGGGGGGAAAAAAATGCAGGAAGTGGAAATGCTGCAGCGTTTTCTGCTCGTTGCTGAATTTGCCACGGTCAGCTGTTGGTGGAAAATGTCCGGCGATAAACGGAGGAATTTCCGGAGGCAAAGCTGGGCAATGTTTGACTTTCAGGTCAGGGGTCAGATATGGAACAAGGTCGAAGGCTTGAAAACGGCCAGGACACTACACACAGTTGTAAAGCTGGACATACACTGACTTCCAGCTATTTTCCATTCTTTTGTACAGCCTTACACAGACACAGACACACACATAGACACACACACACACACATACACAAAGGTCCTGATCTTAAATTGCCGTCCTCCACTTTGGGAATTGAAAAGCTGATGGCCTGAAGGGATCTGCCCTTTGCTGCCCTGACCCCGTGGCCTTCCTGATGTGTTGGAGTGTTGGAGCAGTTAAAAAAAAAAAATTCCACATGCAAGACAGAGTCCCAGAGGACCATAGAAGCAAGAAACACAAACGTGAAAAAAGCACCACTTTAAACAACCTTTAAAAGACTTGTCCTTTCATAACTATTTTACCGCAGTTTGGCTGCTGTGCTGGCAGGGTCGGTAATTGTCATTTCTGAGGCCATCCTCATAATTCCTGCGAGCCCACATCATCTGTTTTTGTTGGAGGCTAAAGGTCGCGGATTTAAGATGGAATAAAAATCAGGCTGTGTGAAATAGAGACTTGATTTCAGGGTTTAACGATGGGTTGTTTTGCTGAGGGATCCTCGTTCCCTCCTCATTTGTTTTTATAGCCATCATTTCATTCCTACCCTTCCTCCTCAGAAGGCCCCGTCCCGACTCACTGCTCCTCTGTGAGGCCATAACTTTTGCCCTGGCATGGGAAAAAGAACCTTCTCCTGTACCAGGAAAGCGTCACATAAAGCATCAAAGTCTGAGGTGTTCACATGGCTGTATGTCAGCGCACGTGTCTGACTACTGCCAACAACAACAACAACAACAGCAAAATACCCCATAATTAGACTTTATTACATTAGGTCAAAATTTGCAGGAAGGGACATGAATTTGATTTGTTTGCCTACTTTGGGAAATGGCAGCCTTGAACGTCTTGGCGCCGTAAACAGGCCTCGACTAATTCCACTTCTCACAAGTTACTGGTAAATGAAATCGAGCAACAGCTTTGTTCTGGTGCCACAGTTCCCAAGCCGTGACCTCACCTGTTTCTCCTTCCTGCGAGTAAAGCAAGGCCGTTCTCAGTTAAAGCTTTGAGCAGTGAAACACAGTGAAAAAACACATGACTACTTCAAGCATCCTGCTACTGCATTGCCGCTTGTGTTTCCATCAGCACAGCAGAACGGGTCCCAGTCCCGTGTCTCGTGACTCGACTGGACTTATCAGCTTTATTTGGACAGACGCAAGGAGCCAGTCACTGATAGCGACGGGCTCTTTCTGCTACCCTGCTTTCACTGACCCACTTTTGGCAGCAGCAGCAGCAGCAGCAGCAGCAGCAGCAGCAGCAGCAGCAGCAGCTGGGTGCTTTAAAGCAATTCTCCCCCTCCGAAATTATTAATAATTTATACGGACTGTGCACATCATTTAGCTCAGCGCAGCGTGCACTCCAAAGCGCGACAGAGAAGCAGCGTGGCGTCTCATTCTGGGCCTGCAGATCTGCTCAAATCGCTTTTCTTTTTTTTTTGCTGGAGAATATAATTTTTTTTCATCCCATGTGGAGAAAAAAAAATCTAATGATATTTCATATCAGGTTGAGACAAATAGGAGCATTTCAGCCATAACGGGGTGCAAACTGCAGATTTTCGCTGTTTATTTCCAGTCTAGGTGATCATTTTCTTTCACCCCAGGACTGTTGGTTCTTTGGTAATACTCCCACCTGCTATGTATCTAGATTAAGTGATGACAGCTGGATGGATGGATAGACGACTAATTCCGAGCTTAGAGGCCCAGTCAGTAGACTTGAATGGATGAAATATGTCTTTAAATGTGTGTATGTAGGTTAGCATGACATGTGGAACAAATCACATATGACTTGATTTACATTTACTTCTTGCCAAACTAGTTTTTCCTTCGTGTCCGACGCTGAAAAATATCACGGAGGAGTCAGTGGTTGTTGCCGCAGCAGCGTCATCACGGCCTGCACTCTGCTTTGCAGCGCTGCAGGACGGAGCTGCAGGCCCTCTGGAGCGGCGCCGCGCTCGGTGGAGCGCACCGGGGCTGCGCGTCGAGATGATTGGATGCGGTGGGAGGCCTGCAAGGCGTCCTTGGGGAGAGGAGGTGTTTTTTAAACCGCTGTTTATATTGAAATCACAGAGTCTTTTACAGAGTACATCCTGGGTTTCATGAACAGCTTTTACAGGGGTTCCATCCCCAAAGTTGTAACCCGTAATGACCCAGAATAAACCTCCCGAGAAATTCTAAGATTTTGTATAACATGATGTTTCGCCTCCCACTGAGATCTCGGACGTTTCGGGTAAGCAAATGTGCTTTTCTGTCAGACCGTAACTCCTAAAATGCGTCCCGTCCACCCACGGACCGTAACTCCTAAAATGCCCCCCCCACGAGCCTTTCCCCCCCTCCCTTACAGGCTCTGCTCAGCTGCTATTCCACCATCCCTGCACTAGAGGGCAGCCTTTACCCGGCTCATCCCTCCAATCCCCTCTCCTCTCCCCGAACCAACCTATAATGCAGCAGCTCAGCAGCCCGAGGACATCATTACACACTCAATAAAGCAATAGTCAGTCATTTTCTCTGCTTAATTGATCCCGCTGCTGGCCAACAATGCGCGGTGCGGCGCTGCCTGGCGCAGCAGAAAAACAACCCGCTCGCCTCCGAGTGAGACCCGCGATGTGTAATTATTCTGTCGTCACGGTGCGGTACGAGCGGGGCCCATCTGCAGACAGCATGCAGTTCACTTGTTGGTCACCGGCCGAGGTCAGGGGCGCAGCGGTGCGTTGCCCCGAGCGATGCCCTCCGACTGTTACGACTCCGTAACAACTGCTGGGTGAATTGTGCAGCTTGTGCAACAACCGTCTGGAGGACAAGAACACAACACGCTCTTACACAACCCGGGTCGCTGTTTTGGAACAGATATGGAAATTGACAAAAAGCATAAACAAACAGCGGGCCGGCCTGATAAGATGATGTTTATGTGCAGGTCAAAGACATGCAGAGACCCTTTTTTTCTTTTTTTTCTCTTTTTTTTCTCACTCCCTCTCCTGCTGACAAGCCTCATAAAGGCACAAATTAGACCCTGACTCATATGTGAACAGACAGCCTCGGGCAGCATTACTTTTAGGACCGTCCATAAACAGGCAGCTAATAGGTAACACAGTAACCTAACCTGCTAGAAAACCCTGCAAAGGTCAACTGTCATTTGCCCACCCCAGAATGACAGTTGACCTTCAGCCTGCAAAAACCTTCATGGAAATTTTGCACCAGAGCAGAAAAAAATTAGAGTTTTTCAGAAAAATTCTCCTTTGAAAAGTCTTCGCATAAGCAAAGCAGATTTTCTTATTGCAAAGCAAACAGATTAACAGAGCTCAACAGAACGTTTCCTTCCCCTTTCACAAACGTCACCGTCTCAAAAACGAGGGGGAAGTGACTCCCTGACACCCAGTGCTCTGGCTCTGCATGTCTATTCTTTCATGTTTATGCATGATTGTTGGAAAACCTTCACTGTCAGTGTTGATTCGCATCTCTTCACCTTCCTGCTGTTTTGGTTACTGCCGTTCATTCATTTACACACTTTTTCCACCCCTCAAACTCAGTGTTTTGAGGGTTTACTTCCACCAAAGCGAACCTGCACAAAACACAAGGAAGCTGCCAGCAAACACTTCTATTTTTTTGGTGGTAGACGGATCACCAGAAATCAAAGATTTAGCAGCAGCCTAAGGTTCAGAAAGCAGATTCATTAAAAAAAAAAAAAAAAAAAAAAATGATTTTACCAGCCGTGATGTCAGATTGAAAGTAAAAAACCCTCAGCTTCCACCCTCTGAGTTTATGTGGTGGTGAAATATGGTTGCCTTTACTACTGACTTTAAGAAACTCTGCTTTTGTTCAACATTCAAATGTGTTTCATGCCAACATAAAGGTTGCACAAAAAGAATGAAAAAAAAAACAACTCAACAAAGTTCTCTTTATTTTAGTAGCGTGCTAAATCCTGTTCCGACGACTTGAAACAAGTGGAGAAGTAACTTTCTTTTCTTCCTCTTCCCTGTCTCGACTGAGAAAAAACAGCGGGCGAGACAAGCCGCCTTTGTGTGTGTTCCCGCTGCCTCCCTTCTGCACGCCACTCCCCGTGCTGTCAGCAGAGCCGGCTCCACCCTGCTCTGCTGCTGCTGCTGCTACTGCACATGTTTCAAGCATGCTCTGAAGCTTCACTCCCTCAGTTTCCCTTCCTCCTGTGCTACTCTGTGTGTGTGTGTGTGCACGCCGGCGTGCTGAAAGAGAACAAGGGGAGGGCCCGTGGTGTGCAAACCGGCACTGCTCTCTTACCAATCACCAGGGTTTCCCCGCCCTCCTGGTGAACCCTCCCGCCCACCTCGCCCAGCGCCCTCCCACTGTCTCTCAGTACGCCACAAAAAAAAGTGCAGGGGGGGAGGAAAAAAAAAAGTGATAAGCGGCAGCGAGCAGCTCCCGCGTTTAGCTTTCAATCGCACTCCTGCTGAATCGGCGCCGCTGTGAACGTGCGAGTACGTGTGAGTGTTTGTGTGTGTGTCTGTGGAGCTCCCTCTCCTGCCACAGTAGCAGCAGCGGCAGGCAGCAGCGGCCCTGAACAAAAGGCTAAACGCAGCCGAGGAACAGGAGGAGAGCTCTGAGAGACGGGAGACGGACGGGTGTGACTGTGACCCCTCAGCAAGAGGAACTTCGACCTCGAATCTCCTCCCGGCCGCTGAGAGAGACCCCCGCACCTGCCGTCCACCTGCCGCCCCCCTGGGACGAGATGTCAGACGACGACTGCCGCTCGCCCATTGGCCTTGACTGCTGCAGCTGCTGCCTGGACCTGGCCAATGGCTGCGCCGACTCGGCCCAGGGCCTGGGCACGGCGGGCGGCCCGCCGGCCAGCCCCGCCAGCCCCAGCGTCAGCCACTTCCGGCAGCTCCGCAACCAGCTGATGTACCAGAACCTGAACACGGACAAGCTGAACAACATCATGCGGCAGGACTCGCTGGAGTCGGTGGTGAGGGACCCCTGCTTCCTGCTCAACGAGGGCGTGTGCAACAGCAACAGCAACATCGACCAGACCATGCTGTCCATCCTGCTCTTCTTCCACAGGTACGTCAGGTGCGCACGTGAGACGAGAACCTTTGAGCTCGCAGCAGAGAACCGTCAGGACAGTCAGTGCAGATTCCACATAGGAGGAACAAAACACAACAACTTACTGACACGGGGCAGGTCAAGTCGAGTTCTGCTTTGTCTAACCAGGGTTTAACTTGCTTAGGGAGACTTTGCCAAACAAAACGTGTCTGAAAGTCCAAATATGTGCATAGCTCACGCTGCCTGTTTGAGTGTTTACACCTTTAATTCTCCGTGCGCAAGTACGTTTCTCGGACTCGTGATGCCCGTCTGGGTGTTTGTCCTCTGTAATTAACAGCGCCGAACCGCTCAGCTCGTGCAGGTGATGGATGTTAAATGCACACCGCGGGGCTGATATACATCTTTGCATCACATCAGCAAGACCACAGCATTCTTTCTTCCCAACCGATGCTTTTATATAAATGTTTTCCTTTTACAAGAGTCCCTTTGCAAATCTAGACCGCAGTGTTCTGTTTTGTTTTCTTTCCTGATTCTGCCAACATTTGGCAGCTCAACTGCACCACCAACCCCTCCCCCCTGGTTATTTCTATTGCAAAGAGAGCGTCGTGCATTATTATACACACGCGCGTCTGCGGCTTGCGTGGATCTGCTGAACCCCAGCCAGCGGTTAGTGTGCCGCGCAGACACCGCGGGCCGTCTGCTACTGCTGCTGCTTATCTGAACCTGAATGCAGGTGACCCACAGGCTGCGAACCGAGGTATCTGTAGGCGGCGGGTTATCGCCACCAGAATCACCTTTGGATGCTGCGTGCGCTCCAGACTTCGTCACCGGCGCTCGTAAAAACCGAGATATGTTCGACACCAGCCGGACCTCTCTGGCTCCTCTGATAACACTGTTTTGGCTCATGTTGCAAAGAGAAAAAATAAACTGCAGTGTTCCTCTTTTCAAGGGTTTCAGAAGTTGTTTTTTTTCCGTACAAAAATGTACCTTTTCTCCTTTAATTCACATCCACCTCCACAAACTGACCGACCGATTACAAACTACTGACATTTGAGAGGCTGTTTAGGTGTTGCAAGCTTATCAGCCACGAGTGGTTCTCACTAACAGCCCTCCGGCAGAAAGGACGAACCAATCAGCGTTGATTAATGCAACACGTAATCAATAGCAGATTGATATTGCCTGGCAAAACAATGTGACTGATGAACCATCTCCATATCAACTCTGATAAACGCTATCGCTTGATGATTTAATCCTGAGTTATCCAAGAGTGTTGAGACTTTTTCTATCAGACGGTTGTAAGATATATTTCGCACGACCTTATCACCATATTGTGATCGGAGCCAGGATTCACAGAATGCAGGCTCGAGGACCTCTTTCACAGGTTGATGTTTAACCTGCTTTTGCTCTTCCCTGTGCTGCGGGTCCTTATCACTCTTGATGGCCATCGATGCGGCGCCGGGTACAGACTGTACATTAGGAGCGAAACCATCGCCCGCTGCTGCTGCTGGCATGTCGCTTTTGGCTGTAGATGCTAATCGATGCCAAACACTGAACAACAGGCAGAAAAAAAAGAAAAAAAAGAAAAAAGAAAATGCAAAACAAAAGCTTCCACAGGATGCAGAACAATCTCAGTTATAGGTTGGCACTCCCCCCCCCCCACGCCCCTCACCATCTGTTATGTTATATAACGGCAGTTAAAAAGCTCATTAATTGAACACATTTGCAGGAGTAATGGCTGTTGTTGTGGGATGCAGTAGCCAATGAGGGAACACGATGTTCTTGATGTATCTGTTGGAAGTGAGGCTTGGATATTTTGATGGCGCATAAAAGGATGAAGTAACTTTGAGCTACAGGCAGACACTATGTGCTTCAGTCTTGGCACAGAACAGGTGGACTCAGTGGATGTTAATGAATAACATTTTTAAAAAAAACAAAAAAAAAAACAACATAATTTAAAAAGTTGTGAGCCCCGTGTGTTAATAATTAGCTAAAAGGGTTTGATAATTAACAAAAAGTACATATGAATCAGTTATTGTAATCCTGCCATGCATTCATTATTGGTAGTGCAGCTGGCTTTTCTTTTAATTCACTCAATTAAAAAATCAATTTGGCCTGCATAAAGCCACCCCCCGAAGTCTAAATCTAATTACAAAACATTAACAGTGCAAATGACTTTATTACTACACAGGACTGTAATTCAGAGAGAGGCAGAGAGAGAGAGAGAGAGAGAGAGAGAGAGAGAGAGAGAAAGAGAAAGAGAGAGCAACTCTGACTGCTGATATTTTTGAGGTTTGGCAACACGCTGCCTCATGTTATTTGCGACCACGCATGGGTCGGCATCAGTTTTAACTGTTTGCCTGACAAACACACTCTTTATCGGGAACATTTTGTCCCTGAACGGAGTCAGCTCTCTCGCAGGATTTAAGGCGCTGATGTCACCCATGCATCCCTTTTTGCATTTATTTTTGTTATCCACGTAAGAAAAAAACAAACAGTTTAAACCCTTCGGCCCAAAAAAGGAAAAAAAAGGAGGAGTTGGAGAAGCCTGAACACTTGGTTTTGCTCCAGGATGGTCTGGCGTCTGATGAAAAGCCGGCCGTCTGATGGCGTGACCCCAGCGCGGGTGGTCAGTCTGCTTGGCGGAAATCACAGCCGTTTGCCTCTTTGTTCACTGTGTAAAAATTCCAGCGTAGCCCCGAGGAATCGAGCGTGCGAGAAGGTCCAGGACTGTTATGTAAATGTACCAAGGGTCAGAAATGTGCTGGGAGGACACGCGGCTCATAATTCTTCTTTGGTGTTTGAGGAAGCGGAATTTGGTGCAGAGGAAACAGGAGCTTCGATTTCTCAAGGATCCATCCAGAAGCGGGATATGCAGATGGGCTCGGCCGCCTCTGGGGAGCTTCAATCTGCGGCGATGAAAGCAGGAATCACACACCGCGCTGCCCGTCGCTGCTCAGCGGCCCCTAAACGGTGGCACGCTCATTCGCCAGGGGTCAGTCAAAACAGAGGGAAAAACGACTCAGGATTTGGTGAGAGCGCGCGAGACAAGGTGTCAAAACACGTCTGAGAGGGGTTTTGTCCGGAGTGAGTAGTTCAGACTCCCAACGGCCTTCATCTGCGAGTCAAGAGCGAAGCTAGTTTTGCTGTTGGGGCTTCTGAGAAGACGCTAAAAAGCTGGCATGCAAGTCTGGCTCGGCGCTGACAGGCGGACGTATGGGCCGACTTTCATTTCTCGGTTTGGGTCCTTGGGCGAAGACAGAGTTATCAGCCTCTGTTGTAAAAATAAAACTGTCTAGGAGCGAGATTCTCCTCGCACAAAACACCGAAGAGCGAAGCCGTCTGACACGAGAGCTTCAAAACCTCTGACACGGTTTGATTTTTTTTTTTTTTCCCGCCGACGCAACTTTCCGAGGCTTTTGGCACTTTCGGCCTCATTAAAGCGGCCCGACGCTCCTCGCGCTCCCGACCCCGCCGGCCGCTCCGGGCTCCGGCTGGGTGTTTAGGAACGATTGACCGCGGAACACGACCCCGACCCGCCACCCTCCGCGTGGTGGAAACGGGATCCAGCTGTGTCAGACAAACTCAGACTGGGCTTCACAGCTCCACTCAAAATATTAGAGTGGCAGATAGCGGAGCTCTGACAGGTTGGAGAGCTGCGGTCTGGCGGTGGTCACAGGGATTCATGCAGAAGCACAAAAAATATCAACCCAACTCAGAGCAAACTTTAACTGTGTTGAATTTAAGCAATTATTATGATAGTTGTGGCCATAAACACAAGTTCTCCCTGCCTTCTCTCAAACTCTGACCATGTGATAAAATGCAAAAACAACGAGAATGATGAAATCACATGTTCTGCTTTTCTGGAAAAAAATAATTCAACACTTAAGCCTTTTGCCGCACAGATGCTGAAAAAAACACATTGGGGCACGTTCATTACGGTAACAGTAGCTTTAAGCCACCACAAGTTAAAACAGGAGTAGGACTTTAGAAGTCAAGCGTAGGCAGTGAAACTGAGCTTTCTGACATTCAAAGTTGTTTGCACCTGACGTGAGACTCACGCAGACACACAAATGCATGAAACCCAGCGATGGATTACATGATTCTGAAAGTGTTACTTCCTCGCTGAGGGGTTACGTAACTGCATGGGTTGCAGGTTTCGGGTCAGATGGCTGTAAACAAAAAAAAAAGAAAGCCCCCAAAACAAAAACAGGGATTAGTGGCGAAGCAGGTGAAGGGGAAGGATGTTGGACGAGGTGGAACAACAGATCCGTGGCCAGGCACGTCTTCAGGAGAGCCAATCCCTGGAAAAACAAAGCGTGCAAAGTTGAAGCCCGGGCAGGAAGAGGGAAGAGAAGAGAGGCAACCAGAGTGAGTCAGGGGTAAACAAACAGCCAGACAGGAGCTCAAAGACAAAGATAAAAAGCCAGCCGAGACTGGCTAAAAATAGAGCGCTGTTGACACTGAAGCTGGGAGACCCGGGTCGTCTGTGGCGGCGTTGTTCTGTCTATAGCTGCAGGAAGTCGTTCGTCGGAGGACGTAAAAGCCGCCTAATGAGTGTTTGTTTTATGGTTGTTGTTAGTTGTTTTTTTTTTTACGAGTTTCCTCCAGCCTCTGCTTTCTGAAAGAGAGACAGGCTCAAGCAGCAAGTTTGACAGAAGTCGGATGTCAGTCGGCCTTCTGCCCCTTTTTTTTTTTTAACCTCCCCAGAAAAGCAATTCTCTGAACATGAACGTGCGGTGTTGTGATGACTTTTTAATGGGCCGTTCAGCCGCTTCCTGGTTGGTGCCAGCGGAGGACTGGAACCGCTGCTGGACGGGGGGGGAACTGGTGACCGAAGTTGCCGCCGTCGCCGGCCGCTGTGTGTGAAGTGCGGATGTCGTCGCTGGCCCTCTTATTTTGGCCCAAAAATAAGATGGCCGGCGACTGCTGCGTCTTCCTCTCAGACACACAGCGTCCCCTCGGCAGACGCTGGCCGGTCGTGAGTCAACTCTGAAGTCCACAGACACGCCCAAGTCCCAACCCCTGCAGTACCAGCCCTTTTCTTCAGCGACGCCGCAATTCTCATGTTTAGTAGCGCCTAGCAACGCCACAAACACAACATGCCATCCAGATAGCTGCTAGTTTCTCTCTTGGCTTTGCATTCCGGGCAGTTTTTGTTTATTTTTATTTTTTTGTTGCAAAGGTTTCCCATCAGACACCAGATGTGGGGGAAAACATCTGATTTGGGTTTTCGTTTATTTATTTATTCATTTTCAGAGAAAGCAGTTGTTCCTGACAGGCAAATGTTTGTCGTCAACTCTTGTTACTGTGCGAAGAGAAACAAACTGATTTTCCACCAAATTTTCCGCCACTTTTATTTCCAGGAATTTACTTAAACGGGTTGAAATAATTCCTGGTAATCTGTGCGCTTTGCCTTTCTGTTTGCAGCTCAAGATTAGCAGGGGGAAAAAAAGTTAAAATATTTCTTATGAAGCCCAGCGGTGGGACCCACTGTGACTGCTGTGGTCCTTCAACGTCTTGTGATCCCGCATAAATATCTTCCGATTTTCACAAATTTGTATCGGCCCCCCGAGCCTCACACATTTATCTCATCTTTCAGAGACTCTGTGGTTTCGAGTTGCCGTCTGACTCGAAGCTCCTGCTGAATTTCTCCGTCGGCAAACATAGAAGCGCTACACAACGCAGGGCAGCCCAACCCTCCCAGGCAACTTCTGTAACAAGGGTTCCAATCTTCTACATCAACCGGCTCTTGGCTTTAGCCGGCATGCCGGAGACGACTCTCTAATCCGTGACTTGGACACATACCTCATGCTACATTCAGAAGAATACTCAGAGGTGACCCGGCATTATGTTTCTCTTGACGCATCACCGCGCCTGAATCCCGCTAAGCCCTTTTGTCCTGCATGAGGTGGCGGAGCACAATGTACCAGAGAGGCAGATTAGAAATCTATAAGTGTCACATCAAGTTTGCCACTTCAGTTAAATCCAACACGGGAGGATGCTGGTAAACAGTTTGGGGGAGACTCGGATAGAAAATGACCGACTGTGGAAAGCATTTCAAAGGATAAACAGTCCCAATCACGGTAAAAAAAAAAAAAAAAAAAAATTTAAATGTTTCCTGCAGGACACATGATGTTGTTGGAATGGAGCCTGGTATGAACACATAAGGAAATTAAAAACAAAAAACAAAACAAAACAAGGTGCAAACAAGAAAAAACAAAAACCTGATCGGCGGTTTTGTCTGATTGCCCAATGTTGGTTTTTACGATCGTTATCACTCTGCTGATAGCGATCATAAATATTAATCATCCGGCTGTCAAAGGATGTGGAGCGTTGACCTGAATGTGGTGACATGACAGCTATTTAATGAACCTCACGAGGCTCGGCTGGCATGCGCATACGATCCAAATTGAGGGAAGAGCTCCAACTGAACGAGTTCAGGTCAAACACCTGCAGGATGCGTTCAAAGACAGCAAAGGAGGTTTTGTTTCTCAACAAAGACAGGGAGGAGGAGGAGGAGGAGTCGCTGCTCTTAAACTATGTAGTTCAGCGTTTCGAAAGAGTCTACTCACCTTTCTTTTTTTTTAATATCTCGTGTTTGCCTTGAAATATTTACCCGCCGTCCTCTTGCCCTTTTTCCTTTGCCCCCCCAGTTTGTCTTCTCGGGAGACGACGGGCTTATATAACGAGAGAAAAAGAGTGTGGGTGGTGGAGGAACGCCGCTTCTTATCTGTTTGGACCATGGCTACGGCGCCTATTATGATAATGGCAATAGCCCGTCAACACTCACCATCCCATTGACTCCCACACAAGCATGGTGCTGACTCACGCTATCATGCAGAGGCCCTGGATGAAAGTTTACTCAGTATTAATAGACATTAGACGGGCCTGGTTGTGTAACGTGCGACTGGGTTAGCCCAGCGACCCAACCTTCTTCTCATCCCCTCTTTTTATTTTATTTCAACATCAAAAAATAGCATTGCTCACAATGTATTTGACAGCACTGACGCAGGTTGGAGGCTACAGTGTGCACCGCAGTGGACGGTTCTAAACAACACGCGCTTCCTGTTGACAGGGGGATGGCAACAACTTTTATTTACTGTGCTGTTTATCGCTGAGGAATTTCCCACTTTGACCCATGTTCTGTCTCTGTCTGATGGGGGAAGGTGAACACACACGCACACGCGCGCGCGCGCGCGCACACACACACACACACACACACACACACACACTGAAATGCAGGCCGACTCCACCTTTTCTCAGCTGCAACACGGTTACACAAAGTGTTTTTCAATAAATACTCTTCCTTGCAGAGAAGTGATGAACACGCTGAAGCAACAGAGTTTCAAGAGGCCAAGTTCCCGACCGAGGTGCGATAGATTTCATTTGACAAAACTGAAAGTAATAAGTCATATTACAAAATGACCGCCTCTGTGTGGATTGTACCTAAAACTGAATGACAACCAGCGCCACTAGCGACACAAATGGCAGACGAATGTAAAGCATCTCGGATGCTTAAGACACAGACACGGGTCAAAGCAAATTTCTGTTCAAATTCAGTTTTTATTTTAATCAGCCGCCTTTGTTGCTGAGGATGTTCGTGGTCAACGCGCAGCACAAACCTAAAACACTCAGCTGTGTCAAAATGACATTGCAAATCAACACCATTAAGCAACAATGTTACCACAGATGATTGTCTCTGGGGAAGTAGGAAGTTCCTCCAAACATCAGCTGCTCATAAGAAGATTCCGTCCAGACAGCACTCGAAGGTCCCCAGAAGACCAGTCAGCTATTTTCTACTTCAAAGTGCAGGATCAGCGGCAGCACAGGCCGGCAGACGTGTTTTCTCTCTGCTCCGCTCCGCTCCTCGTGTAAACAATTCTCCAGGGTGTAGGTATTGTTTCCAGGACAGACGTTTTTTTCCTTGTCTTTTTTTCTTTTTAGCAAACACCACAATCCTGTTATGCCAAGGTCTTAAAATGGCAAAAGAAAATCAGCAAACATGGGGGAAAAAGGCAGTTACAAACACATTTGTTTTGTTTCATTTATTTACAAAAAAAAAAAAAAAAAAAGGAGTGTGTTCAAATCTTCCTTTGATTTATTTCTGTTCGACTGGCGGCAGTCAGTTTTCCGATGTGTTCACCTCCTCTGGAGAGGTGTGTCTCCTCAGAAAACCAAAACATTTAGAGGTAAAAGAAAAACAAAGGAAAGAAGCGTCTGGGCGCCAGTGACGGACAGCTCGCTGAGGGCGCGTCAGGTGACTTGCTGAACCAACTTTCATGTATTTCTCTTCCAAAATCAAGAACTTTTTTTTTTTTTTTTTTACCCGCCCACTGCTGCTCGAGTGCAACAGCAGCAGATGGCACGGGTTGCAAGCGAGAGGGCTGCCACTTTGAGTTACACTTGACAGACTCCACGCGCTCGACGCAGCAACTCCCCACCAGGGCCAATCAGCCTCAGACCCGGAGGACAGTTTGTTGGATCTGTTCGAGTCCAAATTTCCGAGGCATCGCCGGCTTGCGAGCGTTTCTGCAGCAGTGGAGGCTGGCACGGCCGAGAGTGAAGCGAAGGGAGGCCGTAAATCTGAGGGATGGAAAAAAAAAAGACATATTTTTCTTTTAGAAAAAAACTTCATACTAATGGGATCTTTATTACTAGCAGCGTGGCTCTTGAAACCAAGCCAGTTCTTTTCTTGCGCCGCTTCAGAGGGATGGAGGGAGGGGCTCGTCGCCTTGGGACCTGTTTGGTCGCACTGGGGGAAAACACACAGAATTTAAAAAGGCTGGCATCCTCCACCCCGGCTCTTTACTCCGCCCTTCTCTCTGGATGGCTTCCTGGCAGACAAGAGTGTGTCAGAGGGGGAATGAAGACGGGATGGAAAAAAAAAAGGAACACACACAGATTCCTGCCAAGCTTTAGTGAGTCTCTCGTTGCCGTTTCCAAAAGCAGAGGAGGAGGGGTTGGTGGTGGTGGTGGTGGTGGGGGGGAGGGGACTGAAGAGGAGACAGAGTCAAGGAGACACCATGCCCCGCCCACTTCTCCTCCTCCAAAAAAAACTCAAAACCTTCTGTCCTCATCACACCTTGTGTGTCTCCAAAGAGCCGCTTGCCTGCAGTATCGCCAGGATCAATTATTGCCGGCAACGTGGCGTGACTTATTTTGCATTCTTTCCGCCGCCTTGTCACGCCGGAGTGACTGAGTCACGGAGCGCAATTAGGTCCGCCTGTACCTGCCGCAGACGGCTCTGCCACCGCCTGTTCAAACCCGCAATTATGACCAGTCATGCAGTGACCGTTCCAGGTCTGGTGGCGCAGGGCACAATTTCACCAACACACCACTGGGACACATATGACAATAACACGTCTGTCGCCTGTCAGTGAACTCCTCTCGAATCAAATGAAAAAAGCCGACTTCGGTACTTCTTTCCTTTGCTCCACACGAAGTGCGAGCGAAAACTCGCTGCTATTGAAAAAACAGACCTTTGTGATGTCACAAAGGGCACAGGAGTCTCTTCCCAGCGTAGTGGCAACGCCCCCAGACTGGTTGACTTGCAGCCAACTGGTCCCAGCTGTGTGGAAGGTCCAACAAAGGATCGGTTTCAAAAGAAGGTAAACACAGGCTGTCAACAGAGGGCTAAACAGGTAACGTCCTGGAGCTTCATCGTGACTTTTGATAATCTATAGTGTGAGGCTGTGCCATCAGAGCCTAGGCTGAACAATAAAGAGCTGAAAAAGATTCAATTATTGGTTATTATGAGGCTGGAAAGAAGAAAAGAGGAGAGGAGCATTTGTGCGCAGCATGAATGGGAACATTATTTCACATCGTTTCCACGCCATCATTTCGATAATAAACTTAACAGTTTTTTTATTGTAATTTATAAGTCTACAAAAACAGCTGGCTCAGTGACATCTGGGGATTTTCTTTTTTTTGATTAGCAACAAAACATTGAAACCAGTGTTGTTTATTGCAAACCGTGTTTCCTTGTTTGCAGAATTTTGATTGTGAATAAAATTCTTTTTATAGTTTTTATAGAAGAAACGGCGAGTACATACTGCTGCTAAATGTCTGTCAGTTGACATGCGCTCCCTCGTGCTGTTATGCAAGGGCCAATTACACCCTAGCGGTGAATCAAAAAAAAAGAAACATCCCAACTCAGTATATCACATTTAATGCTTCATTTATGAAAAGGCACAAACGATTGAATTTTCCAAGAGTTTTCTCTACTTTTATTGAGTTTCTCTGAAATCCGAAATCAGAAAATGATTGTATACATGACGTCCAGGGAGCAAAGTAATGGAGTTGCGAGGCCCCTGCCAAGAACCCGTGGGGCTGAAGGCAGCGTAGCTGAACGCCGGGTCTCTTCCTTTTCCTCCCTTTCTCAATCCATAAACCTCATTCCAACTGCTTCCAGTTCAGCTCAGGCCGCCTGTTTTTACGAGCCCGAGTGGGGAACTTGATTTGCTGTCAGCGGCTCCAGGAATAATAACTTCAAAAGGACAAAAACAGAGACAAATGGGGGAGCGACTGGTGCAGACCTGCTCTCGTGTCGCGCTTGCGCGTGCCCACGTACATGCGCGGCCGCAGTTTTTTTTTGTGCTTCGACATGCACACAAAGACCTGTTTCAGATGCGGATGAATTCCAGGTGTCACTTGAGGGGAAGTGGAGTGTGCAGCGCCGTGGCAAACAGACAGAGAAAAGAAAGAAGTTTATGTAACAGTCGGGGTCACGACCTTCTGGTCCTTCTGTGGACAGGGGAAGTTGGTTTTTTTTTTTCTCCGCAGTGGTTATGACACTTTTTTGCCGCTGTGCAGGACGGACTACTGACCCTCCCTGAAAGTGCAGCACAATGTCCAGCAAAAGTCAACAAATCCACTTGACTACTGGGTTACTTGAGTAGATTTTAATAAGGCGAACAACTGCTCAAATGTGATGTTTTAACTACTTCATCCAATTTACTGTGCTTATAAAATCCCCCTTTTTCATGAACGGGATAGAAAATTGGACAATCCGATTGGAATGCTTCCATCTTCTCTACATTTCCACCTCATACTTCCACAAACAGCATTTTTTTTTTGCTAATGGATCACCCTCAGGCCTGATTGAGTAATTACCTTGCTATTTCTGGGAAAGAGGCCACTTGCATAATGCTTACCTTAATCACATCAGAGTGCTATATGTTGAAATTTAAAACTGGGTTATTATTATTTTTTTGGTGGTTTTTGCACTCGACGCAGCGCGACTCGCAGCAGCAGCAGCAGCAGCAGCATTCCTGCATCACACAGACATGAGTGAGGTAAGAGGGCGGTGGAGGTGATCTCGTAATAATTGCGGTCAGTGGCGGAATGTTCTGGAAACTTGAACAATCAGTAGAGGTTTCCCAAATACTTCTGTCGGTGCAATTTAATGCAGTTCACTCATCGTGTAGCACAGCATTTTGACTGCGTGCTGTTTAACCGCCGCTTCCTTTTTTTAGCCTGTGATTAGCACCCGGATGCAAACAAAAGCATAGCCAACACTTTATTGCGGAAAACAAGAAAATGGAAAACTCCTCAAGACACATTACCTATCAAAATGTGGCACAGCAGCTTGAAGCATAATAGCTAGCTAAAAAGTCACGGTGGGCAACTACTGCTCCATCATTGCCATGTCTTTGAGTGTGTGACACATCCATCTTTACACAGTCAAGATTCGAGTTGCCGAACTTACGATGCATTTCAGTCTACTTCTGAGTTTTGTACTTTGGACACTGTTGCACTCAAAACATTTATTGTTTAGCACAAAAGTGTGCGAATGAGTGCCTTGCAGTGTAATTTGGCTCCTCTGACCCCTGTTCTCACCAGCGGTTACACAACACACAGACAGACACAACATGTGGAAAAGTTGACACACTGGATGCCTCTCCGTTGCTTTTGCAGGGATTTCACCAGATTGGGTTGGAATTAATGCGACGTTACGCCACTCGGTCGGACCGGAGTGGTCCGCTGGTTTTCTTAGGCTGCGTTTGTTCCGCTTCCCAGCCGTCGGCAGGGGGGGAGGAAAAAAAGATGCTATTGTAGCTCAGGCCAGTAGGAAACTTAGAGAAACACCCTTTGCTTTTATTTCATGAAAGCCAGTGGAGGGGCGGATGAAAGGGAGAACTTTCTGAAAGGCGAGCGGGAGACTTCCTCCGATTCATATTGAAATAAGCTTTCAAGAAGAAGATATCAGATTCAGACGACATCCCTTTGTATCTATTCTATGCAAAATCTAGGCCATTACATTGATTACCAGGCCTCTCAGAGAGGCTCTTTCCTTTTTTTTGCAGTACAGATGGACTGAAAAGTAGCTGGACAACAAATCTTGAGGTGCTGCTACTTTTTTTTATTTCATTTTTTTTTTTTTTTTGTAAATAAACAGAATGTCATCACCATGTTTTGTCTGACGGGTTACCATGCGTGATTTCTTTATGACAGACACAGAATCCTTTTGAAAGCACGCCCTCGGGTCTCCCGCATTGGCAACAATAGGAGACGAGATCTGGGCTCATAAAAAGTTGCCTTGCCGTGATGGAAGGACACCTGTGGTCATAAACACAGCGGAGACACGCAGCAGGGACAGATTAAAGACCGAGCCACTGCTTGATCCCACGATAACAACATGTATTTCAGCAGATGTCAGCGTTGACGCTCGAGCAGAACATCCCAAATACTCAGACAGAAGTGCATTGAGATGCTCTTTGTGCTTGACTTATGCAAAAAAAAAAACACTGATGAAAAAATGTTTTTTTCCCCCACAGCTTTAAGATCTCAATAACATAATCACACTTTTAGACAGTTTAACAAATAAACACTGCAATCCTATTATGCAACTGCAGCACAATGACACCCCTCCCCCAAACTCCATATCAAGGTAAGCATGTTTTCTGAGTGTTTATCTAAAGAACTGGGAGTACAGCCAGAAGCTGCTATCAGAGGAAACACCGCCTAGCAACAGCTGTGAAAGCCCTCTCCTCCCTCGCTCCCCCTCTCCCTCCCTCCTTTCTTTCTCTTCCTTATTTTTTTGCGTTTTCCTGTTTTGGTGTTTTGGAAGCTCTCCATGCACTCTTTGATATAGAAAGCAGGGGGAAAAAACAGTGGCGCTCGGAAGGTTGCAGAGCTGGGAACTGACAACTTGTTGAACTGAGTAATGGCAAAAGGGTAGATTCCCAGGCATTCTGCATACTTGCTATTGTTGTTTGTTCTCTTTCTCTATATATATTTTTTTAATGGTAATTGAACATTACTATTAGCATTCTCATACATCTACAATGTGTTTCTGCCTCATCACTAAAGGGAAATATGCAGCTGTTGTTTTCTAAATAGTCTGGCCGCTGCTCTCTCTTTGTTTCTGTTACATGGTGACAGTTGTGAACATATTTGTGTGTGTGTTTGTGTATAAAACACATTTATCTACTTTTTGCTGCGCACAATTCTTTTTTTGTTCCCCCCGCCCCTAGTCTCCGTGAGTTCGTGTTTACAGCTGCACACGGATGGTGACAGAAATAGGCTAGCGTGTTCCAGACAGCAGCCAGCAGTGTGATGAGACAGATCAGAGACGGGATAATTACCAAGGTTAGATGAGGTAGATTTACAGCAGCAACAATGCCAGTGAGAGGAGGCGGGGCTGACTGAGGGGAGGAGAGTGAGCTGGCACCCCACCCTCACGACACTCTGGCCAAATGACAAAGACACAGCGCAGGAGGAATGTAAAAACACACACACACACACACACACAAAAAACATCAGGACTTCCTCCAGTCTGATGCAGAGTCATAAAGGTCGGCATCCACCCCGGCAGGCGCCACGCTGCGCGTCTTCCTTTAGCGAAGGGACAATTAGAATTGCACGTAAAGTCGAATAAACTGGTTTGAAGAGGACAGTCAGGCAGGCAGACTCCAAAACACACCTAATGACTGGCTTTTTAATTTTAACGAGCGTATGCTTGCAAGCAGGTCGGAAGATTTCCACTGGGTGGGAACCTGTGTTGAGCTCCTGCTTATTGATTAATGGATCCTTTTGTAACATTTTCAAGGAAGCAGTTGGATTGAAATCAAGTAAGAAAATCAGTTTAGTCATACAATGACACAAAATTTACTTATAATGATCAAATAAATAAATTTAATGACATGGAGGGAGTAACGTAACTGCGAGATCAGATGGAAACACAAAATACAAGGATTTTCATTTGTTATTTTTTTTAATATGGTTGTCTAATCTTTAGTGAGAATTCTCACGCTCTGGGTCTTCAGTTTCATGTTTACCACCATAAAACAAGTGCAGGGATGACAAATAGCGAAAAAAGCCAAAATATTCCAGGATAAATGGGAGATTATTTGCTGTTGTTTGTTAACTAAGGATCCTGGCAGTAAATCAACTTCATATCTCTTTTAATTCATTGCAACATCGCTGATAGATAAGTCGACACTAATTGCAGGCAACAATTTATGAAGAAATAGCTGACGCTGTTCTTTTGACAGACATGCCAGCACACACCTGCCCTTGAACTCAAGCATGGCAAAGATTTGCCTGTACCAAGATGTGCTGTGGCGTGCTATTCTGGGGCTGAAGCCAACGACTAAGTCTTGATCAGGAGAGGGTCTGGAACAGTAGATGGTTTGGATCAGCAGATGGTCTGGATGAATACAGGGTTTGGGTCACTAGAAGGTATGGATCAGTTGAGGGTCTGAATCAGTCAAGGGTTTGGATCAGTCGAAGGTCTGGATCAGTCAAGGGTTTGGATCAGTGGAAGGGCTGGATGAGTTGAGGGTCTGGATGAGTTGAGGGTCTACATTAGTAGTAGGAGTGGAACAGTAGAAGGTTTGGATCAGTTGAGGGTCTGAATCAGTTGAGGGTTTGGATCAGTTGAGGGTCTGGATGTTTGGCCTCCCAGACCTCATGTCCCTGCCATTCTCCTCCTCCGTCAACAGCCTGTTTTAATTGCTCCAGTGAGAACTTGTACAAAGGCTCTGGGTCAAGGAGGACGTGCGCCACGCTGAGGCCTCTCTGCGCTCGTGGGAATCAACCCGAACGCAACCTGTCATCTGTGACAAAGGTGTGAAGACGAGCTGTCCATCTCCTAAAACAATCAGAAGCTTTTACATACTTTTCCCGCACTGCCAGATCTGATTAGCCTCCTTTTTAACGTCAAGATTCCTTGGGGTCTAAAAGCATGGCTGTTATCTTCTTGTGGCTTTGTAGTTGTGCAACTTGACTGACATCAGTCATGTTGAGATGTCTCATGGTGTCTTTCGATATCCATCTTGGAGGTAGGTCCAATCAGAGTTTTGACTTGTCAGAATGCCAGAATGCCAGCCCGAAATCAACACATCCAGGCAGAGGACACAAAAAATTACGTGCATCTCTGTACGTGTGAATGCGTCTTCTGGCCTTTTGCATTTGTTTGCATTGCCAAGGAGTTTATTTCTGTGTGAAACAGTTGAATCTGTGTTTGGATCATCTCGCACGGCAGGTCCCGACATCCCCGGTGCTGCCGAGGCGCCCATTGCTTCAATGCATTGTTTTGCAGGTGCACGGTAGTGTGACCGTACCTGCGCCCTGCGTGCACGCAAAACAGATAGTGTTCCCAGGTGAACTTTGGACCTCCCGGGTACACGTTGGAGGCCGGCCAGTTATTTACGCAAGTCTTTGTACAGTGACGGGGAAAACAGATTGTGTTTGCTCGCTCTGCCGAGAGCAGTAAGATGAGATCTCACGAAGACAATTTGTCTGGCGGTGGCTTTGCACCTCAGGATTGTGTCTCGTGCAAGTATTTCTTGTTCTGTTATTGTTTGTGTTTTGCATACAAGTTCAAACCTTAATATCTGTCAGCCAGCCATCGGCTGCAGAGCTTTGGAGCTCTTAAACCTGGAAGTTTAGTTTAGCACGTCTGCACACAATTTGACACAACCTTGCAACCTCTTCTGCAGTAATTTGAATCAGTTTTATTTTGCATCACATTGACGCAAGCCTTTCAAGTAGCATTGTACACTGGGAAAATGCAGGCATGGGGAGTGAGCCTGGCTGCCTAAATGAGAAGTGTTTCTTCTAGAATTCCTAAGAAGACAAAACAAAACAAGATCGGCTCTGCTTATCTCTACATAACTAAATACACTTTATTTCTTGGTCTTCTGGCATCTGGATTCTACTGCACATCCACAAGTGGACTGTGACCAAACCAAACAAACACAAAAACCCCTCCAATGGCCAATCAGCGACGCTTAAGAGAGAGCGTGCGTCTTTGACCTCCCGGGCCAGGCGCATTTGGCCTTCTGAAGACAGGATAGGCTGGGGTTCCTGTAAACTCCCAAACAATCCATCAGCTCGCCTCTCCACGCCGCGAGATATCACAAAGGTCCATGTTTATTATGTTCCACAGCAACTTTTGATGCTGATCCTTCCCAGGTTGAGTCACATCCTGACAAACCTCCTTTGGTCCTGACACTCGAATGCTGCCGAACCGCCACATGGTGAAAAACAAGAGCTACGTATTGGCAAAGACGAGAGTGTAAACAAGTCGATCGCTAACTCTTTTACTAATGGAAAGAAGCAATAAATAGCCACAATTTATCCAATTAGAGAGAGAGTAGCAGTGAAGAGGATGATGTCATGTGTGGGTTAACAGGCCAAAAGTATTTGTTTAACTGCTCTCACGCGGGTGGCCGACATCTGGACATATATTTCACTTTGCTTGCTCTCCGTTGGGAGATGTGGCCAGTTTAACAGCAGTCTTTCCGCTACGGCGTGCCGTGAAACTTTTTTTTTCTATTAGGCTGCAACGTGTTTCCACTAACCGCTTAATGGAACGAGGCCCTGCACATCTGGCCCCCTTCTCGCCCGTCCACTGGCGGCGGCGGCACTGCCGGCAGAGGGGATCCTCACCACGAGCACCGTGCACGCCGTGTTCGTCTTCCTCTCCGAAAACCCCCCAGCTACTTTTCCCACACCGAACATGAAAGGGTTTAATCAGCGATGCCGTTCAGTTATACGAGGTGCTGAATATGTGCGGCCCTTCGCTCCTCCTCCCAAGCCCCTCCCACTGCCACGGCACTTCACAGCTGTGCTTTAAATTGTATCAGTTTCCCTTTGAGAGGAAGTAAAAGTGGCCTGTGAGCCATTCTGGGCTGACTTACTGTGCAGGTTTGACACAATTTATGTGCAGATTTACATATGAATGCAAGAAAAAAGTTTGACACCCAGCAGCACTCTTGTGGCTTGTTGCTCCGTGGCGATAAATCCAATTTTTTTCTTGTAGTGTAGCTGAAAAAAAAAGACAAAGGGTAGACTGGAGGGAGAGTTAACGACCCAGAGAGTTCATTCACCACCAAGTTCTTTTTCTTGGGCACAGAGAGAAAAGAGGTGTCAAGAGGTCCAACTGTACACTGGAGATGTTTTAAAGCGTCTGCATTACAGTGCCATTCAGGATCGTGAATGCACCCAGAATTCATTGCTTTATGAATTATTAATGTAGAGGGGCTGCATGATATACAGACGTCAGGCCAGGATTGGCTATTTGGGAGAACTAGTCCAATCTGGTGCTGGGCCGGTGAGAACCAGTTTTCTTTTATTTTAAAAGTATCATGGATTGAAGCCTGGTTGGTGAGGGGATTATGTTTAGACTCCAGTCATTCATTTCGAGTAGGCGGTGCGAGCGTTTTGGAGGATGAAGGACATAAGCTACAAAATGATCAAAGAGAGACTAAAAATTTTAATGTGTTAAGGTGAGACTTGAGTTTGACAGTTAAAATAATGACCAAAATTGAATGTCGAAAACTCAAATGAAGACCATGAGACGAGATGCCACCCCCACGTCGACAAATCAAGTCAGGGAACCATTTGACACTCATGCATATGACATGTTATAGTGCAAAGCAACCCATATTTGCAATTTAATTGGAAAATGTTATCCTACAGGAAATTATGCAAAATTAAATTGAACGTTGCTATTTCAGACTTGCATAGTAAGGTTGTAACTACATTTTTTTTTTATATCATAGGTCATGAATTGAAATTAGCCAGTTAAAGGCTTGAAATACTCTGACCACCTCCATCAATCAATCTACTTTTATTTATAGAAAATCACATCCACTGGTGTTTCAATGTCACAATCAGCAGAAAACCACTTCACTCCCACTAAATTGAAGGTATATTTCACACTTTGAGCTGACCGAAGCACTTTAATCTGACGGTGACCGCCAGCAACTGCGTGGGAACTCAGTCATCGCCCCGTCGTCATCTCGCAGGTGACAGAAGGATTAGCTTTAATGCTCAGCGGAGGAGCCTGCTGGAGTCTGTGGGAACGACTCTGTGTTTGGACGACGCTGACGGCGCAAGCTAGCAGGGCGCTGATCAGCCAGTTAAATCCGGACCGCGCTGACGGGGCCAGACGTGCGTGTGCAAGCGCGTATGCAGTCGACGCAAACAAACACAGACACACACACACACACAGCGGAGGACTCCAGCTCCCTCCAGTGTTGTCCCAGTTGCCTGTGACTTGGGGTCACACAGCTGTGAGTTCAGACCAACCACTTAGATGGGAAAAAATGGGGTGAGAAGAACCGAAGTGAGAAAAATTGATAACACAATGTGGAAAATAATTCTAATTGAAACAAAGAAATTGGTGGAACAGGGAGATTTCTTTTTTTCGCCCAAAGGGCCCATATCATGTGAACTTCATCATATTTGTTGGGCAGCCTGGAGGAGGGTTTAATTTAATTTAATTTAATTTTTTTTTTTTTTTTAACTCACTGTCTAAGAAAAAAAATCTCCAGGGCAACTGGGTAGAAGCCACACAGGTTGGTTGCACAGAGATCTGACAGTGAGTGGAGAGAGGACCAGGGTTTAAATGCTGTGGAGGTTGATGAGTTGATGGCAGGCCGGTGTGTCACACCTGTTTCCAGGTGTGACAGATTTGGACGCTGGGGCCAAGGCCACGCCCACACACTGACACAAGACTGTCACAGGCACAGAACACAAGGACAAAGATGCACTGTGACACTTCTTTTTTATAAGCTCAGCTTGTCACAACGTGTATGACAAGGCAGGCATTTGTGGGACCTGACACTTTGTGATGTCACAAAGGGCACTCTATACTATACTCGTGTGGCTGATGCTGGTTTAGAAAGGGAATGCCGATCTTAATTTTGATCCTCAATTTGAGCTTTTTTTCAGATATTCTCACAGTTCTCATATGATCATTTTGTTTTGCTCAGACCTATCACTCAAATGTTATTTATTGAGAACTTCGGCAAAGTGTGTATCCATAGCTTCACACAACTAACCTACAAACTGGCTTTTTTTTTTTTTTTAATTACATTACATTACATTGGAATGCAAGAAGCAAAAGCATTTCTTCGTGATGAATCGTCCATGTCAAGCTTTGTCATACAACACAGAGCGGTTGTGAGTGACCCAGATAACACAACTGGCAACACAACTGTAGCCAACTTATGACCCACTGATTACGACTCTGAGGTCGAGGTGGGGCGACCAGTTCTTGGCCCCGTGACACCGCTGAGGGATTTGTGTATGTACCCACAGTTTTAATGGCCAAGTCGTCACTGCCAGAACAGTCAGTGCAGGGTGTTTGCACGCAGCCAACAGCAGCTGAGGTGAACCAGCGTTAACGTGCAGACGAATATGGACAGATGGCGCTGAACTCTGGAACCTTTTGTTCCTGGACGCGACCCAGACAAAGTAGAAATGAATCACAAAATTGTGCAAAAGTCACTTTACAGTGCATACAGTATTCCAGAAATGCTGAAGTTCAGAGGCCCAAGTGGAGTTTTTTTTTTTTTTTTTTTTACATAATCCACCCAGCACGGCTAATGAGCAGCCCAACAGCCTCGGCTCAAAGGTCTGTGGCAGAGCGGGCGACCCATGGCCAGTCAAAGGGCTCCGACACGGCTAATAACAAAGTTCATCACTACTTAACACTGCACGGCTGATTGGATCTGCGCTCTTTGACCTTTTCCAGTGCCATTAGTGGGACCACTTAACTCCGTCCGAAACCCCAGGAGTCTTATCTCAGATACTTTACTGCAGGCGCTCAGTGTGTGTGTGTGTGTGTGTGTGTGTGTGTGTGTGTGTATGTGTGTTTTCATGTGCACACACACACTTGTGCCAGATGGGATTCCTATGAGCCATGGGGGCCAGAACATATTGTTATTTCTTTTTCAGGAGGGGCTGCGAGGCCGCTGAATGAATGTTTCATGACAGGCGCTCGCTTGCCGATGATATAATTTTGAGTAAATTTAGCGAGAACATTCTTCCAGTTATAGCCCGGACTAAATCTTTACATTACGGCCTGGAGCTGGAGCACAGCCTGGTGCCAGATGCCGCTGAGTCCCAGAGCTTGTTAGCTGTAATATAGTGCAGACGGCAGCGTGAGGGTACAGTACAGCCTGTCCTGCAGTCAATGTGCTGCCCACTACAGGCTACTGTTAATAATTATGAGGAATTTACTTCAAACCATTGTTGTTGTTTTTCGCATAAAAATAATTGAACATTGAGTTGAATAATAATAATTACGATGTTCTTATTTATTTTTAATTTTTTTTTTTGCTGCTGCCTTCGTCGACGTAGGAATTTTCCGTCAGTGAAAACGATAATTTCAGCGTTTCTCCAGCTAAGTGCAGCCTTTAACAAAGTTTCCTCTTTGGTGCTTGTAACCAACATTTAGCCGAAAACTGCTTCACGCAGCAGCTCCAGCTCACAGCCGTGCAGAGCTCATTTGGCATAATCTCGAAACTCTTCAAGTTCTCCAATAATATATAATCAGAGCTGGAGACTGAATTCAGGCTAATGTCGCACGGGAAAGAATCAAGTCTTTTTTTTTTTTTTCTTCAGTCAAAGATTCTGGGAAAGGAACTTTGAACATCTTCGCGCTAGCGCCGCGTGACGCTTTGTCGCCGTGTCAGAGGCTCACGCTGTTTTCCGGGGGTGTTTGCGTGCCCTCTGCCGTGTTTGTCCAGATGCTATGGTCACGTATGTGAGGGGATCTTCTTCTCTGCGGACGTGTAATTATGTGGCACCACTGGTGCAGCGTCGGGACAAAAAAACAAAAAACAAGCAATGGTGAAACGATGTGGAGGACGTGGCTGAAGCTTATGGATGTTCCACATCTGGATTATTGAATCCTGCTAACATCACGTATGACGTAAAAATATTTCGAAGGGCACGAAAACTATTTCAGACACCCGTCCGATGCCGTCTGGCATGTTGGTCCTGTCGGAGAGGCAAAGAGACGAGTTTTTCATAAAACCTGAAGTCTTGTCATTGCTGCTTGTATGTTTAAAAAAACAAACAATGAAATACTCTTCATGAAATGCCTGCCGCGATCATCTTGTGCATCAAAACCCCACTGCGGTGTTAAAACGTAGGTGGTAACTTTGGTCCCTTTTTTTTTTTTCGTAACTTTTATTAACTTTGGTGAACGCGAAAACTCAGTCTGCCGAGGACAAAGCACGATTACCTACGCAGGTAGAGGCAATTAGATGGGAAAGAGCGAGGGGTTAAAGGGATTTGTGGTGGTAAAAAAAACCAAAAAAACAACAACCATGCAGAGATGTTTTGTTACATAAGAAATCAGCGGGGCAGACCGTCTTTTCAAGCCGGTTGATGCATCATAAAAAACGAGGTGTGTAACTATTTCTCTGCAGCTGCAATCACCCCGAGCTGTTACATAAGGTCACATCCAGGTGAGGGAGCAGAAACGCTTTTGAGTCGAGCTTTAAGTCTGGGAGCCGGTCTGGCGTGGCTGTCTGCAGGCTTAATTACAGAGACCTGTTTGTAAAGGTCACGCAGCCACAGTTTAAGGCTGGCACAACAAAAGCGCACGGCAGAGTCAGAGCCAGACACGCACGTCTGCGTTGGGGGATGAGACGGCTGGCGTCATCGCCGATCTCACTCTTGACTCCATTGTGTGCCGCTCCGGGGACGGAGGCGCGTCAGACGCGAGTGCCAGGCCGAGCTCGGTCCCGGCGGTTCCGACTGCGTGTCCAGCGGCTCCTTCACCACATTGTGTCTTTGTGCTCGCAAGCAACGAGCAGCAGCCGAGTGTCGAGCTGCGATAGTTGAGCCAGAGCCTCGTTTGGGTCGCCACCATGGGCCAGTCTCACAGGCACCCGGCGCCGGTCTTCCCCGCCGGGGTCATGCCGCCTTCCCCCAGGACGCTGTACGCTCACCGGCTGAGCGAGACGCCGCCGACGCTGCACAGGTTCTACTGTCCCTACCAGCACTTCGGCTACCAGGAGCGGGCCATGAGCTACTCGCCACCGTACTCGCCCGGTCTGTTCAAGAGGCCCGATCGGCGGTAAGTCAGGGAGGATGCCCTGGAGGATGCTGGGAGTTTGGGATGACGTTCAGGAGGAGAAGTTTGGGGGAATTGGCAAGTTTTGTGATCAAATCCCTTTGACGCCATGATTGGATTTCCCACCTTTACAACCCGTTGCTCTCATTTCTGAAACAAGAATGCAGAGTTCCTTGAACTGCATGTGTTAATGTCACCAGCAACAGTAACAAAGTTACTTACAATTTTGGATTACAGCGTTGTGTCGTTGTGTATTCTCTTCTTAATTGTCCTCAAGTTTCTTCTGGTATTTGTTTTCAGCTCAAAGGTTTTATTCATTATGGCTGTCCTTTGTTTTTTGTGCACTTCAGTGGCATTTTTACAGCGCCTCTTACAGGCCTGGCATATATATTACACCATTGGACAACCATTACTGGATTCCAATTTTTTTAATTTTTTTTTATGGTAAATACATACAATTGTTTTCATCTCTGTGTCGATAAAGGCGAAAGTTTGAATGTGAAGACGGCTGAAGACAAAATGTTCGGTATCGGGCTCCGATGTGTTTGCAGTAACTACGTCCCCCATCAAAACACTTTCAGCCTGACAGCCTGCCTTTTTCCGATTTATTCATCATGCATCCTGCCCGTCGGGGCCTTTACAGCAGCATGCAATTTACCAAACAGTGCCTCTCTCTGGGGAGAGGGGAGGACAGTGATTCTCGGAAGACGTATTATCCATAGCAACGCGCCTCCATTCTTTCATCCCTTTTCTTTTCCCACGCTGATCCTGCCCCCGCCGGTGTTTACATCTTCGGCCACCGTGCGGCCCGCATTCAAAGCAGGCAGAGACTGATGTCTCCACTAGGCCTTGCATAATAATGCCGCCGCCGTCACCTTCTCGCATGCGCTGCATTTTTAACACCAGCCCATCACGTAAACATATATTACATGCGATCCAAGGGCAGAGAATTTAGTGCCTGTAAAATTTATGGCGAGGCCCCGCGCGCACAGGACCAAGGCCATATGCCTCATTTCTATTCATGGTTGAGGAGACTTATAGGTGATGTATTTATAATGACTGGCTCCGGGGGTGGGGTGTGGGGGGTGGCTTTGGAGGGGGGCAGGGGGGTTCAGTCAGAGACCTCAGTATTCATTGCTTGTAAGCGCTTGTGTTGCCCTCACTGTCAGCTTCCTCTGAGACGGCCCCCGGCAGCAGCCCGCAGCGGCGTTGTGTTTTTCTCACTCCCCATTCACAGACGCACCATGCATTTGTAATTGTGTAAAAGTGCAGGTGGTAAATACACAATGGGGGTGACTAAGGCAACAGCTTTTTTTTCTTCCCTATATGGATCTGTCTCCTCCTTTTCATTTTTATGAACATGCACCAGCCCAAGATTAAGACAGAGGCCGGGATGTTGGCGACGTGTCTCAGCTGAATTATTCTTCATCCACTGGCACGGATGAATCACGGTATTATATAAAGTGGCTGGCTCTTGCACAGAGGACATCTGATGGAAACCATGGCCCGTCGCCTGGCTTTGGGGGTGACTCACTGGATTTGGCATGCGCAAAACACGGTCCGGCGAAAGATCACCGAAAAATATGAGGGACTAGATCTCTTGAAAGAGCTGCGGCTGCTGCAGTGACACGCGCACACACACACACACATGCACAGCTTAAAACACAACTTCAGTTCCGACCCGGCACCTGTTTGTGAGAACAAGCCGATCCACTCTGTTGCTCAGCTGCTTGTTGTTCTTCTCTTCTTTGGTGCCTCTCTTCATTAACACTCAAAGACTAATTAGATAGCTTTATATACCCGGGAGAAAGTTGTTGATGCCGTGTGAATTAGTTGCTGTAAAGTGAGACGTGCTCTTGCAAGACGGGGACCAAAGTCCAATCAGAGCAGCCACAGCCCCAGCCCAGCCAGCCAGCCAGCCAGCCAGCCATTTAAAGGTCAAGAGCAACACGGAGCTGCTCTGAAAATGTGCAGGTGCATTCCTTGTGAATTCCTTGTGCCAAATACCAACTTGAAATTCAACACACTGCGATGGGCCCTTCGTACTGCATGCGGCTCATTGTGCACGTTCACCCTAAGCGGTTCTGGCAAAGTCCCCGCAGTCTCCAGTTTCTATCTGTGCATCTCTTCTCAGTTCTGGCTCAGGCCCCTCCTCCTCTCCGGCTCCCCCTAAATGGCACTTGCGCAGTGGGCCAAGGTAATTCACCAGCTCCTCATCGCCGGAGCACAGACACATATTGAAGTTGGCAGTTGCGCTGCCACGGCATGAAATCTGAAACGACAGGCTCTGTGGGCTCTAATACCCAGTCAGTGTGCTCCCTGCTTAGCCCGGTGAGGAGGCCTACCAAAAGTCAGCCTTTCAACTCTAATTGTTTTGTTACGCAACATCAGCCCACCCCTCCAAAAAAAAAAAAAAGGGGGGGGTATGCAAAGAAAAGCTCGCTGGTCCGACTGTTAGCATCTGAAAAGCATTTTCTTAAATAGTCATGTGGAAGAGAATCCTGTGCAATGTTGCATTTACATGAGAGAATCAGATGTTAAGACACTCGTCTGAAATGAGACCCACTCAGCAGCAGAAGCATTGCAATGCATCTCAATATTCCCATCACCAGAAGAAAAGAACAGTCTGTGACTTTCAGTCGCTTGAAGTTTTATTGAGCAATAACACGCGTCGGTTCCAGTTAAGGAAACAGCAAAAGGAAAAATAATGTGACACTGAAGAGATGTAGGGCAATTGGGGCAATTAAACCACCTCAGTGCCAACAAGTATATCTGTTGCTCAATAACAGCAATTGCGGAGAACAGACTGTGAAAAAAGATAGCAGCACGTGCAGACGTCTCTTCTGCCTCCATGACCCTGCTCTCTCTCTCTCTCTCTCTCTCTCTCTCTCTCTCTCTCTCTCTCTCTCTCTCTCTCTCTCTCTCTCTGTCCATCCTCAAGCACTTTGCAGGAGGCTCCTCTGCTTGGTTTGAGACATGTTTTTCCAAGTACTTTATTTTTCTCGCTCTTATTTTCCAAATTGGAAAATCACCAGGAAATATCGATCCAGGAAAATTGTGCAAAAAAAAATCCCATTGTTAACATTCCAGTCTCCTCAAATGTGCGTTATTCTAGACATCCACCACTAGAGGCCGGTAGAATTCAGACTCAGGCCGAAAGGAAATTTACCAGGACACCGGGTGGAAAAGTACCTATGCAGGATATCTATAGTTCAGCGCTCATGATACAGAACATTCCGTTATGGCACAGTGAAACAAACACCGGCAACGGTTTGGGAACACAATGTTAAACTGTGATGCAAAAAAAAAAAAAAAAAAAACACGCACAAAAAAAAATCTGAACAAAACAAAAGTTATATGACTTCGATCGCGTCATATTAACTAAAAACGAATTATTTTATAAATCAAAACATAAAATAAAACTTAGATTAAAAAAGGACGTACTTTGTTTAAAAACTAAAATAAATAATGTAAAAATCACATCACTGCACAAAAAAACAACTCAATAAAAAAAATAACAGTTTCTTGTTTTTCATTTTGAGACATTGCGGTGCATTGGGCCGTGAGCGAGTTTGCCACAATCTACGTGCGTATGTATGTCTGTGGGTTAACTGCAGAACACAGCACAGAGTTCAGAGGCAGGGCAGTCTGGTGCTGCGTTCAGGTGATCCAGAAAAAAAAAGCTTTTTTTTTTTTTTTTTAAATCGAGGAGTTCTGTTTCGCATGTTGCCTAAAGTAGTTCCTTTTGTTTTATTCGGTGAGTTTAGGGTTTCCAATGGTACTTTGCAATTTATTAAAAACGTAAAATAGGAAGAAAAAAACAAAACAAAAAACCCTCCATATTTCTGTATCTTCTGGTCCTGCAAGTAGATTACAGACGTGCGCCTACTAGTATGTGATATGATAAAAATGCAAAAATACGATCAAAATGAGAAGAAAAGGCGTTCAGAAGTGCTTATCACAAGAATTGCAGGCATTAAAATTTACGAGGCAAAAACTTTGCGATACATTATCAATAAAGCAGTAAAAAAAGAATTGCACGGACGAGCAATAAGGGCTAATACAGCGCCCATAAATATTTGACTACGTGACCTGGCGTGTTTTGTTGTCGCATTTATCAGTACAACGGTCACAACTGCTTTCCCCGCATTGCCCTGGAACGCAGCACAGGGTTTGCGGCGCCACCTCATGTGAATATTCAGCAGCGCGTCATGTGACGTCAGGGGGCCAGGCCATTCAAATAGCGGCCGGTGGCAGAAATAGTATCAGACTGTCGCTAGTAAATACCGGCGGAACTCGAACACTGACACAGCACCGCGGCGGCAGCAGCAGCAATAGCAGCAGCAGCAGCAGCAAACCAGTGCATCGTTATTCTACAAGGAAGAACAAAAAAACAACCGGATACTCAACTTCGGGATCGGTCGCGAGACCATTTTTTTTTAAATTCGACGAGTGTAGTTTTTCACGATATGAGCACAGAGATGTTCGCCAAGACACCAATGGAGGTTGCCGTCTACCAGTTGCATAACTTCTCTATCTCTTTCTTCTCCTCGCTGCTCGGGGGAGACGTCGTCTCCGTCAAACTTGACAACAGGTAAACACGCCGAAATCTGGATTATTTTTTTTCTCTCTCGGTTCGTTTCGCTTTTTTTTATTTTTTTATTTTTTTTATTTTTTTTAAGCGTCGACTCGGGCATGTTTGTCAACAGCAAGCGGCGCTCTCGGTTCTTTGTCCCTCGGCTGACGTAACGGTTCAAAGTGAACGCTGCGTCTGCTGGTGCTGCGTGCTCGGACTTTTACCGCGTCCCTGTCGCGTTTGCCTCTTGGCTGCACCCCTACATTGACATCTTATCTCATGGCCGAGATATTAAAACATTAGTCCGGTAATGTGCGACAAATTCCCGAGATAAGAGGTGCGGGGGGGGGGGGGGGGCAGGCCATTTTCTTTCCCTTTTCGTTTCGCTTACACCAATAACCCCGGTATCGCCGTCCTTTCCACTTTGCGCCGCACACTCTTATTTTTCCAAGGCCCCGAGCTGTTCACTCACGGTCTGTTTGTCTTTCTCTTGCAGCGCCTCCGGTGCGAGCGTCGTGGCCATCGACAACAAGATCGAGCAGGCGATGGTAAGCCCCGACACAGTAACACACCAGACAAAGGCAAAGGGGATGCAGACCGACTGCACCATCTAATGCAGGGCTGCATCTGTATGACGTGCCAGCCACACGTTGCGCTCAAATCAAGGCCCAATGTCGCATGCAAATGCACAATTGACACACATCCCTGAGCAAATTCTTGGTGGCAAGCTAGCAAACCCACTGATTGTTGTTGTTGTTCAAGTTCAAGATTGTCATTACAACATTTGTGAAATCCGCAACTTATGAGCGGCGCAGAGATTCCTGCTATCACTCTGCGCAAGCTGCTGCAGGCCCGACTCGTGCCTCAAATTGCAATACACGTGCCACAACACAGCGGGAAGTCCCAGAAAACATGTTTGTTTTTCAACATCCATCTGCCAGCAAATATTAAACTCCTCAATTCCCTCTGCCAACACATCAGCTGTGCAGCCTGGCCCGGTTTCTCAATATCCTTCTCCTCTGCCCCCCCCTCCCAAACAGGATCTTGTCAAGAACCACCTGATGTATGCCGTGCGAGAGGAGGTGGAGATCCTCAAGGAGCAGATCAAAGAGCTGGCGGAGAAGAACAACCAGCTGGAGAGGGAGAACTACCTGCTGAAGAACCTGGCCAGCCCGGAGCAGATGGAGAAGTTCCAGTCTCGCATCCCGGCGGACGCGCTGCTGGACAACCAGAGCTCCCACATGGGCTCGGACGAGCAGCAGACCCGCGTCCACTGCGCCGGATCTGCTGTGTAAGTGGCTCTGCCTTGGGGCGGGCAGAGCCACTGCCTCTCGACAAAAATGGACCTCCACTTTGAATCAAAGCGTTGCGACGCAGCCGATTGCTGCGAGCCCTTCGGCGAAAGGCGAAGCGTCGGGGCTGTAAATGATCGATGGGACTCAAATGAACTGTCGGACTCCGACAAGCACAACATAGAACTTGAGACGCTCTTGACTGGTGCGGTGCTCAGGGCCCGTCCTCTGATACCGTCCGACTCTTTGCCGTAGTCTCCACGTAGACAGTAGCGCGGAGCATAGACCGGGGGGGCCCGGCTCTGACGTGCGCGGACGTCCGGCCGAAACCCGTCCAGTTGAAACGCCCTCCACCGGAGAGACGGTGTGAGGAGGTGTTGACCGGGCTGGCCCTGCACACGCTACTTTGGAAAGTGCAGGGGGGTGCAGGCTAGCCCTCCCCCACCCCCACTGTCCTGAGACTGTCCTCAGTGTCTTGGAGGAGAAGAGAAGAGAAGAGAGCGCCATCGGATGGATTTGCCCCCGAACTTTTCAGTTCCAAGGACTCTAAAACCAGCCACAGTAACCAGCACCTTTCCTGATTCCACAGTATACCGTTCTCACGTTCATGTACATGTAACCCTAACAAGAGTAATCAACAGGATAAGCTAAGGCACCGCGGGTGGAGGTTAACGCAGTGCAGCCTGTCAGTCGTCGGCCAGCTGCGGTAGACTGTAATGATCAATGAAATGTAATTGTATTGACTTCGGTCAGGGGGGCTTGCTGCTTATCGGGAATGTTGATCCTGCCACATCTCCCGTCGTCGGGGATTCAGATATCAGAAATCAGCTGTTTTTTTTGTTTTGTTTATAAGGAATAATGTACAATGGTCTTAAAAGAGTCTTATGCAGGGGGGGAGCCGACATGTCTTGTCCACCGTGTTTGCCCGACTCCTCCCGGGTCACGTCACACGACGAGGAGCAGAACTGTAGCGAGTGAGTGACCCGCCGAGGCGGCGCAAACAGCAAGTGCACTCCCGGCTCTTTAGCAGCATTGTCCCACTTCCTGGTCCTTTTTGTTGCTCATTTGCCAACTTGAAAACGATGGCATGACGACAGTGCCTGCTTCATAGTTAAGAAGAACACAGTTTCGCTTTCAGGTCTGTTGATTGTTGTCTGGCTACCAAAGACTTTTTTTTTTTTTCTTTTGGTTTTCTATCCGCTTTAACAATTTTTACTCGTCACGACAACAGAAGCCAAGTGAAACCAGGACCATGTGTAAAACTTCACAGGGAGAAGCTAGTGCTAAAGTTTCTTTGTTTCGTTTTTGTAAAAATGAAAAAAAAAAAAAAAAAGAGGTCTTGTTGCCGTAACGGTATCCAGGAAACAGATTGACGCTGTGTTGTTTGGATACAAATGCACATTTGCAATAAACCTTCTGTTTACATAATGCGAGATGGCGACAGTGTCTTCTTTTTATTGCACCGGGCTGTGGTCAAACTGAAATGAACACATACTTAGAATATTGTGTGAGAACTCTACAGGCACCAGGGAAGCAGAAGTGAGCACGCTGACCTCACCGGCGTCTCATACACAGGGTGTAGCTGCAGGAGGGGAAACCCACTGGCATCGGTCTGTGTTTTTTCCTATTATGGCAGTGTAGTGGAGGTGAAACGCTACGCCGCAATGGAGAAACGTGTTCACTAGAAATCCAGCCAGGCGAGGCCGACGAAATCCCTGAAATAGACGGAGGTGGGAGTTCAACTCTTCTCAGGCTGGGCGCTACGCTGTGAAAGTGCTCCTTTCTTCAGCGGGATTGGGATCTGAACAGGTCTTTTGTCTGTTCCGTGAAAACATAAGCATGCATTCTTTAAAGTCTGAGTCACTACGTCACGGCGACTTTGGGAAGACGCCGCCGTCTGTGCTGCTCTATGAGCGTTGTTGTGTTGTTTACAAGGTCCTGAGGAGCTGCATGTGATTCGCGAGTTTGCCAGCGTGGTGTTGGGAGTGTGACCTCCGGGGCCGTCGGAGATACTCGAGTGCTTCGAGTTGTTGTTTGTCTGCAAAGTTGAGCTTAATAATCGCTGGCCAACAGTTTGCGCTGGTTAGCATTTTCCCCTTCAGACAGATTGGCCGCCAGTCGGTGGAGACCCGTGTAAAATGATATGCCGCGGTTTTCCTGCTGCTGCTGCTGCTGCTTCGCGACCCGGGCTCACATCCATCCAACGTTGACAACACAGACTCACACACTCGCCCTGAGCCCAGAATCACAGCCGCAGATGGAGTAGCGCCGGAGTAAACACAGCTTGGACCCCGTCGCTCTCTTTAATTCCCCCGAGAACAATCTTCTATTCCCTTTGTGTCTCCACTAGTGAGTGTGTGTGAGAGCAGCGGTGGTGATCATCATGTGTGGTGTGCTCACACCAGCCACTCTGCCGTTCGATTAGCGCCAGGCTGGGTACGCGGCGTATTGACTCAGGTGGAGATTTTCTCAACGCAGACGGTGACGACGGGCGTTTATTGGCTCTTTAGCACAAGATTATTGGAATGAGTTTTTGCTGCTTCCTGCCCAGATACCTGCAGACTCTCTGCATGTTAATCAAAGGACTGGAGAAGCTGGGTCTGGCCTCATGCGACACACGGTGGAAAAGAAACACTGTTTCTGATGTGGCTTATAAAAAATAAGGCTGAGGAGCATTGAAGGTTTGGCTTGAATCTCAGGTTTTTCTCCCTTAAAATTAGATTTTGTAACCAAGCATGTTGGTTCTTTTTTATTGAAACCAATTCACCATTTTAAACCTTTTTTTCATGGCTCACAGATGGAGCCCGATGGAGTAACGATTTTTTTTTAGAGTTGCCAAAGCTGCACTTCCTTTTCAGGGTTTCCATTCCCATTAAATGCATTGGTTTTCCGAGGTTACGTAAAGGTGGTGGACCCGATCGAGTGACGCCTATTATTCCAACCACTATGTTTAGATACGCAAGTAAAGACATTCTCCTCAGTGCAAGCTGATATAAATTACATAAGCCGTTTTTCTTCTTAATGTGGCCTGGATAAAGTTATGATTCATAGGTCGTGTTTGCGTTTGCTCACTCGCTCCTGACCCGGCTACGGATGTTTTAAAAACCTCCTTTACAGGAGTTAAAGCATCAGCGATTACGTTGATCCTTTTTAGGGAACAGTTAAATATTAATGGTGTCGGCGTGGCCCTCGGTGTTCAATTAACCTCTGGAATGGAATTTGTCTGAAAACGGGCTGAGAATCGAAGGCCGGTGTTGGGTTTCGGCTGTTATGCAATTAAAGGGAAGGCAACAAACAGAGACACATCTGCTTCGGATGGAAACTGGCGGGATCAGTCAGGGCCCTGCCTCGGTGCGGTCGGGTTCGCATGCAGGAGAATAATTTGTACAGACTGCCTTTTCCTCCACACATATACAACCGGTGCGTCCCACGCAGGCCAACAGATCCATCATGTCAAACATTAAAGGCCAAGACGAGTGAAGCGCGTGCAAGTTTTTCAGACACGCACTGCACATTTCCTCTAACGGGGCTGTGGGGTCCCTCTCTGCTTTTTTTTTCTGCAGGCATTCTCAGATGTGACAGGTCGTTGTGTAACAAGCCTGAAAAAATGACTTTGCTTTTTCGCAAAGAAATCAGTTCACAGACGTCAGAGGCAGTTGGAAGTGTAACTTGAGAGACGTGTTGCCTCGCAGCTTCCCCTTTGCACTTTGACATGTTCTTGCAGGGAGTGAGTGAGTGTCAACCTGTCTGGCTTGGATTGACTTTTCACCTGCCTTTGAAAAAGACGGCAGGGTGCAGTTGTTTGCACTCGATCACCCACAGCAAGTAGGTTGCAGGTTCAACTCCCGCGCCATGAGAATGTGTACGCTTCCTTACCGCGTTTGCGTGGCCTCTCTCCAGGTGACGCGCCCGCCGGGCTAACTGGCGACTCTGGCGGTTGTTTGTCTCTGTGTGGGTCTGTGACAAAGCGGCGTTTCGTGTGGTCCACCCTTCGCCCACCTTCGCCCCAAGAAACCTGGGAAAGGCCATGGATAGGCTACTTCAATCTAAGCAGAAACATGGAAAAACAAATTCTGAGTGGGTTTGCCAAGGATCTTGAGTGCACAGTCTCCAGGGACAGAGAGTTTCACATGTACAGAGAAGACTTGAAGTTGTCTGAGTTCTTTTAAACCTCATCAAAGAAGGTGCCGAGGGTCAAGGGTAACAAGCTCGTCCTCCATTGTTGACGTGGGAGGCGTTAAGACTCTTTGTCTGAACCACAGTGATTGGACGTTGCTTTTGCAAGACTGGAGAACAACAATGATCCAATCTACAAAAGGATTCTTTTTTTTTATTCCCATTCTTTGTGGAAAAGCATTTGGGAAAGTGTATTTTTCTATCGTCTGGTTTGTTCAGACAGGCTTTATGCTCCTCGTGCCTTTTGCACTGCAGGTTCTTGCCAGCATACCTTAGAGAGAGGGGGAAAAAAACAGAATCAAATTACACACTGACCTTGTCTTTTTGTGTTTCTGGACGACATATCACACATAGTTTTGTGCACAAACGTCACAGTGGACTGACAACGATCTTCAGCTGTCAACGTGAAAACTGAGTTCTCAATGTTATTGTTGTCGCTGCTGCTGTCGAGTGCTTTCCTTCAGGCCGGGGGCAGGGCACCGAGGGCACATCCTTAAAATGTTGAACAGTTAAATGTTACATATGCGTTTATATGTATATGTTGTTTGTTTTGGCTTTGAAAGGTCACAGACGAGAGAAAATGAAGATGTGCGGCGCACGCTATTTGGACGATGATGTTGTTTATGGGGTGTCAGAGGCCGAAGAGTCTCGAGTTAGCACCGCTCCTCCAAAAACAAGAGGGTGAACCGAGTTATTTATCACTGCTTGGGGCTGCTTGACCTTAATCCATGCTGCTGCTCTGATTTATTAGATTGATTAAATCTGCTTACTTTCCCGTCTGGTGATAAATTAAATAGTCTGCTGCCCAATCGTGCCACCTCCCTCTCCCCTCCCCTGTCCTTGGTGCTCGATGCAAGAAAAAAAAAACAATTTTAGCCTCTGCTCGTGATCGTTTGGGTGGATTTCTTGTTTTTCTTCTCGTGACACAGTCAGCTGTATTTGTGTCACCGGCGATCAAAGCCGGAGGAATGTGCTCGGGACGTCTTGTTCACTCAGACAAAAGGTCAGGGGGGCTGCCGGTTTCGGATTTACGGCGATAGGCGGCTTCATGGCACCGGCACACAGCAAGTGCCCGGCGTAAATCGAGGCCCTGACGGGCCCTGAGTTTAACATGTGACACCCAGGGGTCAAAGGGTCGACGGTTGCATAACCTGAAAAATAAATGCCTAACGTATAGGTTTTTTTTCTGGTTCCCAAGGCTGCGCTCAGTCCACCAACGTGGTCACCAGTCACAAGACGAACGTCTTGACTCTTGACCACAGGGGGAAATATTTTTTACATAACAACCAAAAACAACGGTAACAAAGAGGAAGTTTACGTCAATGAGGCCTGCAGAGATTTGTGACTTTCTTTTTTTGCAGGGATGCTTGTTTCAATATTGAGAGAGATGTTGAGTGTTGTAAATGTAGTGGGTGAAACTTTAGATGGGCCACCTGGCTGATGCAAAACATCTTCACACACCGGCCACTTCATTAACAAGCAGCACCTTGCTTGTCCTACCTACCTAATAATGTGGCCAGTGAGTGTGTATGATCATATTTCAGAGAAATAAACATAGCTTAATTTGGTTTGGTTTGTTTCGCATTCATAGTTGACACTCTGGCGACTGGTTATCTGAGTGACTTCGGTTTCCAACCAGTCTGCCTCGTCTCCTCTGATGCTCATTTTCCCGATTCTGATGCTCTTATTTTGTTGTGTAGCAAGTCGTCTACCAGCCTAAATGCACTGAGTTGCTGCCGTGTGATTTGCTGATTAGCTATATGTGTTAACAAGCTCAGCTAACACCGAGGTTTTGGCTCCGAAAGTCCACCTGACCTCGTCAACCCCAGTGTGTGTTCCCATATTTGTTTGCTGCAATTCAAATGTGCCAGCAAGAAAAACGCAGCTCCGCTCTGCAGTGCAGCGCAGCTGTAAATCCTGGAGGGTTGCCTCTCTTAAAGTATGTGTAGCACTTTTAATGTGTCACACAACCATAGCATGAAATCCAATAAAAGTTGTTGACATCTGTTTTTTTTTTTTGCTCTCTCGTAGCGCTAATGTAGGAGCGCCGCCGCTGGAAGTCGACACTCCAGCGAAGGCAGCGACTCGGTTTTTGCAGCGTTTATGAAACAACTCGCTACAGCGGCTTTATAGCCAAATGACTTTGCACCACAGAAAAAAGAGGATTCAGATGTTATTCTGTTGGGCCTCAGATGTGTTACGCAACCCCACCGCCTCCACTTTTTTTTTATAGTCTATTTATGTGACTGTGCCCTTTGTGAGGTAAACATCCCGCATCCTCGGCCGGCTCCAGCCGCGGCCTGGGCGACGGGGAGCGGACAGGCAGGAAGTTCAGGACGTAAAAAGGGGCAGGAAGTTCAAGTCTAACCTTGACATTGATCAACAGCCATTCGCCCCCCCGGGGGGGAAATCAGACTCGGAAACCAAACACTGGACATCACTATCTAACGTGTCACACACACAACAACTCATCTCAACGTTACACAACAAAGCGGCTCCAGGTCCAGCTTCGCTCTGTCTCTGCTCTAAGTTATCAGGTGGTCGAGCACATTATAATGGAAAATCGGCTCGCATTGACATTTTCAACTTGTGACTGAATGAAAGCTGGAGAAAATCGCAATGTTTTGCAAATGTACTGAAAGAAAAATAGGTGACTGTATCTGTGCGACTGTTTTAACTCTATTGCTCGGCTAAACAGCTTTGGCTCTCACTCAAGCGCTCATAAAGCCTGAAACGTGCACTTGCAGTAAACAGAACAGCCCGTGCACGCGGCAAGCCATTCAGCCATCGCTACATCAAAGACTTGGAGAGAATTGGCCTCAGATCGACCAAACTTCACCCTGGCACGTTAGTGTTGGTCCCACTAAAAAGGGAGCTTTCGTGAAATTTGGGCAGCGTGCATTTGTTCTATATTTAATTTTCTGTTTTATTTGTTTGATTGTCGTTTAATTAAACCGTTTGAACTGGATCTAAAACAGAATCGAATGTAAATCAAAGTTGCTGGAGTTGCAACTGTACTGCTGGCTACCGGATCAGTTCAGTTACACAATGTGAGACATGACTGGAGAGAATTCACGGTGATGGATGACTTTGTCAATCAGTCTCATGACTCTCTGTACATCGCTGGAAAGAAGCCTATTGACTGTGTTGTTTGTGAAAAGAAATGCTAAATTATCTTCTCTGTGAGACTAATGGCTCTGATTGCCATTACTGTGTCTCCAGGGCACATTCTCCAGCCTCATTTAGAAGAAAATGAACCACAGTGCATGTCCACGCACAAAAAATAGGATGTAGCACATTAATTTCCTAGAAGCTGACTGGGGAAATAATGCGGAGAGGACAGATGTGTATCGCATTACCTTCTTCCCAGCACTTCTTGTTGATTCGTCTTGCACAAGTCAACAAACCGGTTGATGAGTTGCGGCTCGTTATTTGCAAGTCAAACGAGTTATTGCTGAATAATGAGTGGTTCTATCCGCTTCTGCTGCTCCAGATAAAAACAATGCAGGCGTGTGTGTTTTCCCTCCCACACATGATTTGAGTCACACCCAAAAAAAACCTAAGTGTACCCCATAATTGCACATGATGAGCTTCCTCAGGAGTTCACACCTGCGCTACCCTGATTCCATTTTGGCTCCTTTGAGTTGCCCCTGAATGCCGAACAGCGTGTTCTCCGGCAGTTCACTGCCTTCCCGCCGCTTCCTGCGGTAGAGAGCTTTACGAGCGCTGCTCCACAGGCGTTTAACCTGTCCGCCAGCTGTGTGGTCCCATTACGGACGGGAAGGAATTATACAAGAGGGGCCAGGCCTTTATTTCCTCGCAGAAAACAGGCAGTTGAGGAAGTCCGCTGGTTGTGATGTCACAAAGAGCTCAATCCCTCAGCTTGGGCAGGTGATTGTTTAACCCCGCCCTCTGAACTAATCGTAACCAGTGGTTCTACAGGATGGCAGTAAACAGAGGGCTAAAAATTGTGTTTTGTAGAGATCTATACATGTTTTTATAATTAACTGCGGTTTTATATGAGGCTGCTGTGCTGCAGTCCAGGATTAAAAAATTAAAACTTTAAAATAGAGATAAAGTGGAACACTTAAACTTTTTAAAGGCCAACATATTTGTTGTGGGTCTGTTTGTACAGAAACGCCTTGTCCCACTGACATAAACAGCAGCATTCCGAAAATAAACTTGCCGTCATAAACTTTTAATAAAGGGTACTGATATAGTAAAAGCCAATGTGTTCCAGCAGAGAGTTTATTACAGAATATTTCAACGTTGCCAGACACCCAAACAGCCGTGTGTTAGAACTTTAGGGAGACATTTACAAACAGAAAAAGAAACACAGATGGAGCAGAACTTGCTCCTGGGGAGCATTTTCTGGTTTTTATGTATAATTGCTATTGTTTAGCTGCTGAACCCGCTGACCCCCTCCAATGACATCAAAAACAACACATCATTAATGGCAGCTGATGAGCTGACAGCCTGTGCATTTCACGTTTCGTAATGTTTGTTTTGTTGAAGGCACATTGGAAGATCTTTTAAAATCACGAGGCCCATAAAGTGCAACCAGGATTACCAAAAACAAACAAAAACTGCTATTAAAAACTATGAGTCATCACTCATCATCCATCTTGAAACAAAAAGAAAATAATGTGAACCATTATAACTGAATGGCGACAAATAAGAAAACACAACACGCAGTTTTCCTGTTGAAATGATGATGAAACGTTGAGAGAAAATATCTTGTGTGTAAATATGTCGCAACAAAGCCTCCCTCAAAGTTGCCGGTGTCTCCTAGAGTTCGTGAACCTGTCAACCTCGTGCTCTCCGTAAATCGTCCAGGGTTCAAGTGTTAGACGGGAGCTTTTGAAGCCACGAAGTGTCAACTTGCCGGGGTGTCGCGTCACATCGTCCGACGTCATTCCCAGGCTGTCGGCGAAGGCCCGTCTGACAGTTGGAGAGCAAGAGGGCCAGGTGGATTTAGGCGAAGCGGAGCGTGAGATGGTTTTGGTATGCGGAGCTTGGCCTGTTTCCAGGGAGAGAACTCAACTCACGTACATTTTGTACATTCCCCAGATGAAGTGAAAGCTTGTCACTGGGTCTCAAAAGAAGAAATGAAGCAAGTAATCCATTCAGCACGAGCACTCCCAAATAGCTGGCATGTCACTTTAAAGAACAAATTGTTTTCCTCAGACAGAACTGCAGGCAAACCGGCCAGAACGCACTCGGCTCTGATTCATGGCCACTGCTGACTTTCTTCATGTTGCTTGATGGCCAGAACTTTTCCAGAGTCGAACTTGAGTGGTGATCAGCTGGACTCAAAAATTTGTGCACTGGAGTCTGAGAAGTCTCACCAGACTCCAGCTTAGAGCTTCAAGCTTTTAAAAAGCATGTGCCAACTTGACATACATATGCTTTTATTTATTTTTTTCATGACTTAACTCAGAATCAAAAGCTTGAAATGAAATGCACAGTTACTCCACTACGAGCTTCATTTAGCAACCAGTATATCAACATTTGTGCTAAGACAGACCGTCGAGCCAATAATCAGCACGAAGCTCTGAGTGACTGAAGGAAACAAGACAAGTCTGGTCTGTCTAATACCACCACACTGACATGAAACTGATGAGTCCTGGTTCCACAAACACTTGCAGACAGATTAGTTTGGAGCTCCGAGCTACTGTTCAAGGCAACTGAAGCGTCAGCAAAATGCCCTGTAGCTATGATGCTATTGGTTATGACGCTGAAAACAGTTATCTTGAGAACATGCACTCCTATTCAGGAACTATTGTGTTTTCTAATCAAGTTATAGGTTGAGAATACATGGAAAGTGTTTGTAGATGCTGTACTGCTTCAGTCACTGGGTTGCACCATCTCCTGCTGTGGAGGTGCTGAACATTGTGATCTAATTACAAGCCCAGACACAGTTGCAGACGATTACAGTGTAAACATAACCTGGATTTAGTGACTCCTCCCAGCCCGTCCCCCTGCTGCTTTGTCCTGAAAAGAAATGTGAAAACGGGGGGAGTGGCATTAGAGAAACAACATCGAAAAAAGAAGACCTGGAAACAGTGGCAGGCCCAAGTGGTGTTTGGCTGTACCACACATCAAGCACTAATGCTCCAGTGCATGTGAATACTAAGGTGGCGTGCACATTCCCCTGCTGGAGCTTACGCAACCGTCCTGTGGTGAAGGTTGGGCGTCGGGGGCAAAATGTGGCTTCTTTTTTCTGCGGTATCTGCAGCTGAACTATTGCCTCTGACCTTTGCTTTTGAATGTGAGAGTGGCCGACAGCCACACACACACAAAAAAAAACACATTCCGTTCAACGTGCATGAGGTCTTGAGTGGGGGTCGTTGCTGAGAGCCATCAAAGGCTCATCTTCACAACTGTCATCAATGATCATTTTAGCTCAGTGAACAAACACGGACCCTTCGCCACCTCGGCTGGAAGGCCGATGCCGGAAGATTATCCTCGGCAGCTTATTCTTCACAGCTCGAGACGACATCAGAAACGCTCCTTATCTGGAAGGGATTGATTAGCACCGATGAATGTCTGCCAGTCCCGATCAAACCACACCCAGAGGCGGGAATGGAATGTGACTATTTACATTGAGCACAAGGGCGCTCAATTTGAGCGTTTCCATTCAGTGCAAGTGCAGACGTTCACACATGAATTATACATACTTCTCACTTTACTATGTGTAAAATGTTATTCAAGTCGTAAAAATCCTGAGAGCTTTTGATAATGAACATAAATGTCACATAAAATGTTTTTATCAAAAAGTTTCAAATGCATGCAAATAAAACTTTGATTCAGATAAATGATTGACTCTGTATTAAGCACTTTGCAAAAATGCAAAAATGTTTCACCAAATTACCAAAATAATTACGGGTGCATACAAAAATAATGCTTTATTTTTTTTTTTTAAATGATGACAAAAAAATAGAAAAATCAAAAATGTGATGGTAATTACATTAACTTAATTACATAAAAAAACAAATAAATGAATATCATAAATAAATAAATAAATGCAAAAATAAAAGTGAAAGCTTTATTTTCACCTTAAAATTAAAGTAATGTCACTTTATATTTTACTAGCACTGTTTCATGAAATCATGTCAGTTATGTAAGTATGTATGTTTTATCTGACTCCATCATCTTTTGTCACAGTTCACAGATCACAGAGGAGTTGAAAAGCGGCTCAGAAAAAAAGGGAGAAAAAAAGAGGACAAAATAACGTTATCAAGATTTTCCTCACTCGGTGTGAAGGTTGCGGACAGATTTACGGCTGACCCCGTCATCGCTGTTATTGTGTAAATCGGACCGTGGAGGACGTCGGCCGGCCAGACTATATATAGGTTGCGTGTTCCCGGGGGAGGAAAAACAAGCAGCTCCGAGCAAACAATACTCATAATGTCAAATATACAGCACGTGCACAGATACAAACCCACACACACACAGGCAGGCCCGTGAGCTACCACATATGCTGCACATGCAATCACGCCCAGTGTCAAAATGTTCTCTCCTGTCACTCACTTCACACCTTCTACGCTGCTCGAAAAAAAAATAAAAATACTTAAGTCAATTAGAGTATGTTCTCCTCCCATTGTAACTAAACCCACCGAGATGTCCCGGGGCCAGACAGCACCTTGAGACCACTGTTGCCAGGGGTAGTAAAGTAACGCCTGAATATGTGAAATTGATATACTGTATGTTACACAATCTGCAAACATTTTTCAGCCGTTCAGCACTCACTGTACTCGTCTCAGGATAGACGGCACTCTGTGTGCACAAACAGTCTGACGGCATATTTGCTTTATCTGCACTCGACCCCGTGACCTGGAGCTCTTATTCAACTCCCGCAGGTGTGCCGACTCAGCAGGTTCAACTGCCAAAGTCATTGCAGACTAATATGTACTATAAAAGTCTGAAAAAAAGTCTTAAAACCTAAAAGTCTTAAAAGATCATACTAAATATAATAGGAATATAAAATGACCAAAAAAAAAAAAAAAAAACTTGAAACAAACAGCTGTGTTATTTAAAGTCTAGTCTCCTTGTCAGGTCTTCATGATGGAGAAAAGGAACTTTTGCAAGTGGACAAAAAATATTTCTCGAAAAAGAATTCTCGCTTATGAAACCTGATTAAATGAGTGAATTGTAAAGAAACACAAAGCCTCACGCCATTAACAGTGAAATAACTCAAAGGATCTGCAAAGGACGTATGGCCAGGCAACACGTAACAAATGTGTCATCATCATATGTGTTAACACATGAAATATATTTAGCCCGCTGTTTACCACCTCCTGTAGAAAACACTCTGTTTTTGCTTCCTGCTAAAACTGAAGAGCTGAAGGAATTTCCAACTGTTTTCGACAATCTCCACCAAAACAAAGTAGCGGCAAGCTGGTCTGGTGTGGCCCGGTGGGGTGTTGTCACCAACCTTGGAGAGGCACCACTGCCCATTGTGACATCACAAAAGGGCATTTTCAGAATCGTGCATTTCGGCCCACGTTTTCCAAAACAAATGTGAGCGGTGACGGTCGGGATTCACTGACGTACACGTTATTGTTGGAAAACATTGGCGATGAGAAATGCACATTTTGTGGTGCACAAGTACCAGTGAAAAAAACAATCTTCCAACAGAGATGAAACCCAGGCAGCTCACTGAAGTCAAAGGCAGATCCTGCAGAGTCAAATCAGGTCAGCGCCCAGACTCTGGCTCTGGGTTTGTGAAACTTGGCAACTTGTCAAGAGACGTTCTTGTTTAATACTGTAGGATGTGAAGTCATGCGTGCGGTCTGAAACACGAAGGAAAAAAAACAAAAAAACAACTACGACCTTCACAGGCAATAAAGCAGCATTACGCCGCACCAGCCCCGCGGGAGCAGGAGCAAGAGCGGCGGGAACAGGGCGGAAGAATGCAGAGCAGCTAACACTCAGTAAAATTTCATCATCTGTCCTCGCCACGCTGCAACCCTTGACGTTTTTCGGTGAGAACATATTAGCGCCTCGGTGGTGAGAAAAGAGTCGGAGCGCGGCACCTGGGCTGGCACACAGTCTTAAAAAAAAAACAACCAAAAAAAAACCTTCTTAAGACTCGACGGGGAAGCCGACCAGAATTTCATCAGATTCATAAGGCCACAGTGGGCGGAGACTGTTGTTGACACGCTGACCGTCGGAGGTGTCGAAGGTCAGGCAGCGTGGCGCAGAGGTGCCGCTGGGACACATCTGCTTCTGCTTCTGCTCTTGGAGCGAAAGCCATGGCTTTGTTTTCTTGTGGGCCTAACGTATGTACGTTGAGAAAAAACACCGTCTGGGACATCTGCTGCCAAAGTGCGTGTCAGCTCAGACTGCACTGTTGGTTTAGGAAGGAAGGTGCAGCAGAAAAACAAATGAGCAGGACTTGGAGCAATAACGTGCAGAGTTGCAAAAAAAAAAAAAAACAAAAGAAAAAGAAAAATCTCTCACCCTACTTTTCAGTGCATGACATACAGGTCACGTTTTGTCTGCTGCCACTGTGTATGATTTTTGGAACTTTTTTCAACAATAAAAGGACTTGGCAACTTGATGGATGACGAGTGTTGAGTTTCCTTTTCTTGCTAAGTGTTCCTGAACAGTGTTGCAACAAGGCAAACAGAAGCAGGAACAACAGCTGCGAAAAAACAAACCGTCAAGAGCTTTTATTTTTTCCCCCTCTCTCCGCTCAATTTGACACAGAGGCAATGTGTTACAGGCCAGCAGTGACTGCAGAGGGTTTGTTCGCTATTCATTTAGCTCGGCCACTTCCTTTTTCAAGCGCGTGTGGCATGACGCGACCAATCGGCCGCTGTCATTTTCATGAACCGTCCAACTTGTTCAAAGACAGTGACCCAGCCGTGTGATTTCTATTTTTCCATGGTAACAATGCGGAGGGAATCACTGAGTCATTTTGTTCATTTGTTCTTAGAATTGAAGGTCATAAAGGCCAAATATAGACATGGAGCGAATCATACAAGTTTTTTTTTTTTTTTTTTTGCAGATTCTTAAGCAAGAATTGCATTTAGATTCATCAGCCAGAGAGAACAAATCAAACTCTCTTTGAACATCAAATTCAGAGTTATTAAAGTAAATCGAGTCACCAGTCTCATTCTAATCACTTCAGCAACTGTGTGAATTTTTGACATTTAGCAAACTGCAAAGTGTAATTCAATTTGCATTTCTATCCTCTTCCATGTCAGGGTTTCGGTCTGACCAGAGCTTCTGCCAAGACCTGCTCATTTTATTTGCACCTCTGGCGCGGCTGTGTCATGTGGGCGCAGCCTACCAGGACGAGTCAACACTCTCAGACCTGTTTCCCAGACTTGTCCGGGCGGCAAAAATTATATGTTTGATTGTCTTCAGTTAGATAACGTCAAACTTTGCGATGTAACCGTTTCAATAAAATGTCTGAACACTTACATAAAATGTTGTTGCATCGTCTTTTGTCCATCATGGAAGTTGTTTGAGCTAAATATGGGTCTTAAGGTTACAAAATGGGTTGAGGCTTCATTTAACCACATCCCATCTGTGATGAAGCCGACACGTCACAGGTGTCACGATGTTCGAAGACGCCATTAAAGAGAAATGAACACGTCATGCCTGGATATGGTCATTTTTATCCGCCACGGATATCGGAAGTAATTCTAAATATTATTTTGAAATTTTCCCACGCTTGTTTTCCAGCCTGTGAAAATTCCAGAGAGGGAGCCATCCAAAAAAGCTGGCATCGTTCTTGACACAAGGCCCAAATAAAGCCTATCAGATGACGCAAATTGCATAACTCATTTGTTTTTAGCCGATTGGTGGGACTTTTCCAACATTTGATCATTCAAACCAGAACCAACAGGGCTTTACTTCTTTGTTGATCTAAGAACTACTGTTTCTTTCCTCCCTTTTCCGCCGGTTCACTGGGTTCACTCCTTCCCAGAAGAGCACTTCATAGCTCGGGATTTCCTTTGCGGCCAAATCAAAACAATGAAAAAAAAAAAAATCGGTGTTTGAAAATCGAGCACAGGCCTAAATTGCAAACACACTTCTTCTTATTATTATTATTTATTCATTTAATACTTTTATTTTTATTTTGTTTTGTTTTGAATGGGTTGTCTCTTTTGGTTTGGTTTTTGATTTTGTGTTGTTGTTCATTATTTTATTTTTTAGTTAATTTATTTCTTTGTTTTAATCATTTATTTATGTTAGGAAAGGTGCATAAGTTTTTAGCCTGTACTTTGTAAATAAATGTGATTGTAAAAATCAAAAAAAAATCTTCTTCTTCTTCTTCTTCTTCTTCTTCTTCTTCACTCCAGAGAAACCAAGTGGTTGGGGAAGCACGTTCACACCAGTTATTTCCATGAAGCATGTTGCAGGGGCCGGGCTTATCTTGCATAACCTCTGCAGCAGACAGAGCCAAGAGCACAGACCGTCTAGCGCCGCAGACTCAACAATCCTCACACGCAACCCTCCCCAAGCACGGGCTATGTGTGCGTGAGTATTGTGCAGTGTGTGTGTGTGTGTGTGTGTGAGTGTGAGGTTCAGTGTATGTGTGTGTGTGAGTGTGAGGTTCAGTGTACGTGTGTGTGTGTGTGTGTGTGTGTGTGCGTGCGCTCAGGGTTTCGCTTTGTTTGAGTTGAGCCTCTGAGCAGAAACTCAAAGCCATACCAGTGGCTGTTCTTATATAGGTCACTGCATTATGAACTGCTGGGGTGTGAGGCTTTAAGTGGTTTTACCTCTGGTGTTGCAAACACACAGACAGTCCGAGAAGCAGCGCTGGATAGTGCGGCTCTGTGGGGCTCTGGAGGAAATTATAAACACTCACCTCGGCCCCTTTTTCATTTGCTGGGTCAAGAAAGGGATTCGGTTTTCATTCGCTTGTAAATATATATATATATATATATATCTGTGGTATATTTTAATTTCTGTGTAAGGCGATATAGGACACAGTGCAAAAATATCTACTAGCAGATGTTTTCTTTGAAGTTTAGGAAGCAACAAGCTCGCAGTGTGTTCCACTTTTCCACTCAATGGCATATTGACCTATTTCATCCCATCCATCCATTCCATCCATCCATCCATCCATCCATCTGTCTTCCATGGCGAACTTTACCTTGAGCCAACTGTGGTGGACAGCTTCAACCTACTATTGTTGAGTAAAGAGTTTAGACTCCAAACTGTGCAAACAAGACACATTCAGAAATATCGGTCAAACCTGTCAATGTTTCCAACACAAGTAACATATGCAAATGCCACAGAGAAAGTCGCTGTGGAATTGAACCTGTGACCTTCTAACTTTGGACGCCACTGCTGAACTATTTATTACACAAGATAAATTGGTTATATCACTGCCATTAACACTGCCCTGCTGCCCGTCTGTACAGTAAACGGCGAGTAATTCAGGAATAGGCGATACTGTGGCACTAAACCAATAAAATGCACAAGTTCCTTCCTGAACTCACTATAATATCTGAATAAACAAATGAAACGACTGATTCAGGAGAGCCACAGACACTCGGAATCACTTGCTCTAACTGCATTTTCGACCACGACGTCTTTTAGATGTTGGACATATTGCCTTTAGCAGGTTCAGACGTGAAACAAATCACAAATTCTTTGTTTTTTGTTAGTCCAAAGCTGCACAGCAAACATCACAGACAGTCCAGCCTGCAGTGATTCCATTTTTATTGGTGGAGTCAGAGTGTGAAATCTGTTCTTTATGTACTGGAGACAATACAAAACAGTTGAGCAGCCTCAATCCAGACCCACTTTTTTCTATTTTTCTTTTTTCTCCACTGAAACATGGTGTGACTAAACTCCAGCTTGTTCTGCTCTCTGTGGGTCCGAGTAAAACCAATTAACAGGGAGAAGAACAAAGGGAAACGAAGCCTGGACTTTTGCTGAACATTAAAATAAAGTGAGGAAATGATTGGATGGGCTGGAAAAATAACTAAGCCAATGATCTTCCCCGAGGAGCATGCAACGTTAATGATTGTGGTTGGACGTGTGCAACGCCCACTCACACCTTCTACTTAAACAGGCGGCACTAAGAAATGGGATTGAGCTCGTTTTTCGGAGAATCCGTACGCCATCCCACAAACATATCCGCACCTGGAGCGACTACAGGGATCGGGGTAAAAATAAACACCTAATTCAAACCAGCCCGTTACACCGTGAACAACAATTATTTCCACCGGCTCATCCTCAGCATTTCCTGCCATCTATTAATTCCAGCTTCTCACAGTTGAGCAGAGATGAAAATAAAGAAAGGGAGAGATAGGTAATAATCCCGTCTCAGGGAGCAGCAGAACTTCCCAGAGCCCAGTTCAGGTCTGACGGAGGGAGAACCGCTCTGACAAGCCTCGCCTCACCTCGCCGTCCGTCTCCTGTGGCCAAACACTCTGGCGGGCCTGTAAATTGGACAGGAAGGATCCTTCGGAAACGCTTCCTCCCGGCTGACAATGCATTAGTCGGCCTTCGAGGAAGGGGGGAGGGGTCGACCTCGCTCTCTCTCTCTATTTAAGCGTGGATTTGAAGAGCTGTGGCTGAAGGCCAGCTGCGCTGTGAGTCCCTATCGTCTGATCGCCATGATGCAATAGGCACATGGACTCTGATACATTCCAGGTGGCCAGAGTCACTGCTGAGATGTAGAATTGACCAAAATACCTGATACAGGATGAGCATCTTCTCTCATCTGGACGACCCGAATCTTCAAAGATACATTTTTAGCATGTAAAATGATGCAGGTAATTCCCCAAATCAGTTGAGAGGTCCAACATTTTACCCATTTTCAGTTCTTAGTGTTTCGTCGTGGACATCAGTGCAGCAGCTTCACACCAATCAGAATAAAGGAAAGATGTAGATCCATAGAGAACAACAGATTTAGGCCTTTCTTTACAACTTCCTCTGAATTCTGTTTTAACTTCCTGCTAAAGTTTCATTGCATTTTGCACATTTGTAAGGTCACAAAGGCCAAACACGGAGGTACGGCGATGCCTTCGCTCCTCACAGCGAGAAGGTTGCAGGCTCAATTCACAGGTCCTTGCGGTGTTCAGTAGTACTGTAGTCAACCGTACCAACCAAGACAAAGACATTATCAAGACTAGAGAGTATCGAGGCCGAGACAAGACCAAGACTTTTTACATCGAAGAAAAATAACAAGACAGAAAAAAATGTCTGTATCATTTTAAATTCAAAATTGTGTTTGATTTGTTTCCAAATTAAACAGCAACATTTATTTTCAGTAATGAATCTTTTAATACGTTTTTTAATCATGTTCCTGCTTTGCCAACTATTTTGAACCATTTTCAAAAAAATAAAAATAAAAAATCCAGAGTCCACCCGGTCCGAGACAAAACAGAGTAATGCCTTTGAGTCCGAGTCCGAGACGCTGAGTGTCTGCGGAGGTTCTCTGGCCTCTTCACACACACATCCACACTCAGTTGTTTTCCATGACTGTGCCTCACCTTCACCCCAAATCAGCTGTGACAGGCTCCAGTATAGAAAATGGAAGGAAGGAGAGAAAATATGGCAAATATGAGATGAGTCACATCTATGTTTGCATCGTGTTTACATTGATATACAGATAAGCTGCATGTGTAAATATGTTAATTCCTTGAAGAGTGGATCTAAGCCCTTTAGTCTAACGTTATGGCATGTGACATTCCTCCGGATCGACTGACCCACATTCCCCTCACATGTTGAACGCGGACCTCCCTTTAATCTCTGGTTCGCTTGCTTAGTTTTGGGGTCATGTGGACTCTAGCTGAGCATTCTTTGCTGCAGATCACTGGAGTGTTCAGAGTGCGATGCCCGGCGCCGCCTGACCGTCCGCTACGCCGTCAGCACGGCACACATACAGTGGACAGAATAAGGCCAAGCTTTCATAACCCCATTTTTTCCCCACCACTTCCTATAGTGAGCCTACATTCTGTTAACCTCCTTTACAGGATCAGGCTTTATCAGCTGTGGTGTTTTAGAATTAGTGCTTGGCTGGTATCAGCGCCCAGGATGGAATGATTGATCAGACTGAGCAGAGGTCGATTTTTATCTCGCCTCGCTACAACCTGTGAAAACAGAGGCAAATGCAAGTTTGTTTTTTTTTTCACATTTCTGAATAATAACTGATGACATGGAAGATCTGTGAATCATTTATATGCCTTATCAAACTGAGTCGAAACTGCCCTTTCCTGTCTGCACTACTCCACCACAGCCGCCTGCTTCTTGTCAGTCAATAAAAAGTATCTCGGCGGCAGATAATGTGCGCCGCTGACACAAAACGCACAGTTTATGTTCTGTCTTGACTTTATTAATCCAGCGGGGGGGAATTACTCCGGTGCACCCGCGATTACACGCTGGCACACGGTTCATTCTCAATATTCTGCGCGCGCCTCTTAACATAATCCGATCCAAATCCCGAAAGCTGATCAGAGCAAAGTTTGCCTCGCAGCGAGACCCCGTGAAAAAGCGTTTGCTTGTGCTCAGCATTTGCCTGGAGTTTCCATTTGTAAATACCGGCGGCACTTTCCCATGGTGCTTAGGGGGCGGTCGCACCGAGCTAACCAAACACCCAAACAGTTCGGGTTCACGCTGGTGTTAACATGCAAGACATATTATGTACGCGGATGACGAGCGTGTTAATTTCGCTGAACTTGCTGCAGAACCGTCACGGTTTGAAGTCTGCACGGAGAAGGACGGCCTTGTTCCAAACTGTCATTGCATGGTGCTGGCGCTCGTACAAGTGCCTGCGTAATAAACCAGAGGAGGGGGAACTGCTGATGCGGCTGGAGTTAACTCGCACCGCTTGGCTGAAGAGTCCGACTGCGTGACTGAATGAGTCACTGGTTCATTGTGGACTGAATTGTGCTTCATCTGAACAAACATATTGCAATAAAGTGCAATAAATATTTGCACTTTCTGTGACCAAAGCATTCTTTGGTCACAGAATGTTTCATATTGAATGGTTGTCTTTAAGGGTTGAAATAAGAGTTTGTTTGTGCATATTTGGCCTATATATTGTTATTAATGTCACATTTTCAAGACTAATTGATCTGTTGAGTCTTACTGACACTTGGATGATGCTCCATGAGCCACAAGGCAAAAAAAAAAAAAAAGATTTTCCGTAATGGTGTTTTTTTTTTTATGTCCTTGGCCACAATAGGCTTCTGTTGGCCTCCATTGATTTTGGAACAATAAAGAAATTGGAATTTCAATTTCAATTCTGAGTGGTGGTGGAATGGTTGTCCTAAAAATCGACACCACAAACACGTTCTGTATTTGTATTGAATCACTAAACTCCTTTTTCAAACCTTGATTGACGCTTTAGTCAAGGTTTTGAGTTTGGAAATGCGGCCCCGTGCCTTCTGGACCCTCATTCGATTATGTAAAGCACGTCTATTTGTGCCTCCGAAGCCGTGTGAGGATTAGTTGGAGGAACAAATCCCATCTCAGTCTCACTGCAGGCGTGCCTGTCACAGGCAGGTAGTGTCGGGGTTTTATGGTTTGCCCGGCGGCAGCTGAGGGAGCAAAATTACATCACAACCAGCTGCGGGTGAGATTAACCTGCTTGGCCTGAAGATGACCGCCCGAGCAGGATAAAGTTCACATTTTGTAATTTTTTCCAATTGAATCACTCTTGTTGCTCAGGTTTTATTTCCGTTATGCGAAAAAGACCCATTATGCATTCTCAACCCACTCGTTGCAGCCAGTCCTCATCCAAACTGCCACTGTGTGTCAAGGGAGAGTCCCTGACATGTAATGTAGCTGGGAGGGCGTGTGGATAGCGTGGACTTGGTCGTAGTGACTAACAAGGAAAATAGGGCGTCAGTGCAACCATTTGCCATTGATTCGTGGTGTTACGAGCCTTAAATATACACCCTTCACCCCAACGATTACCAACACCCCCCCGCCCACCGCCTGCATTAGGTAACTCCTGAACCTGAGGTCATCATTGTGCGAGGGATTTGAACTTCAAAAAAAAGAAACAAAGAAAAAATACATGCTTAAGCTAATGCGGATCAAATGCTAATTTTCCCAGCCGGTGCGTTTGCGTTTTTGTCAGTTGGTGGAGTCGAACCGGCGAGAGCAAACCAACAGCTGTGATGAGAGGAGGAAAGTCGACACCTCGTCTGCTCGGCACTGCTGATCTTCTCCTGGGGCTCCGCAGCGGGACGGCCTGTTATCTCCGCGTCACATTTTCCACAACAAAACCTTCTTCAAAACACAATATTCTTGCACACACGCACACATCTGAAAGAGTTTGTTGCGCACACATGCGCACAGTTGTGATGTAACATCTGGTGGGCCGGCGCTGAGGGAAACCCCACGTGTCCCTTCGCCGGAGGCTCTGTTGATTCGGCAAAAAAAAAAGACCGAAAGGTTCTTTTCGGAGGACAGTGATGTGTAGGCAGGAGGCCACGTTGTTCTAATTTAAAAGCTCAACTCCGTTTGGCGGTTCAAAAAAGACCAAAAGAAAAAAACCAAGCACTGCAGCCATAAAATCAAACTGAGACATGAGGCCAATAAAAACCGCAAAATGATGCAGTGAGGCGGCAAATGTCAGGCTGCGGAGTCATGCTGCTCTTTCATTTTTCAAAGTGATCCAACAAGACCTGATCTGACTTTCCACTCAAAGAACAAAAGTAAGGGCCTAATTACAATGCACACTGAGGCTTCACTGGGAAGAGAAAGACGATAAAACAAACAATGTGCTGTGTTTGAAATGGACCTGTTTGCATACAATTAAATAAATATCTATGCTTATGCATTTAGCTACCTAATGATTAACTACTACTAATGAGCCTGTTAGTCTCTTGTATATCTACATAATAAATGGATATTTACATACAAAGCTTGGAAGGAAGTGGCTGTTTTTTTTTTTTTTCCCCACAACATGTTTTTATCCAGAATTCTCCGCTGTTGTAAAGTCACCCCTGGTTGCTGCTAAACTTCACGCACTGGTCTTTTCACATCACGGGCCAAAGAGTTAATATTTTCTCTCAATTTATGACCATGTGCACACAGGCTTACGCAAGACCAAAGTGTTTTCTCACTTGTCCGGCTGCACACTGTTCCGCCGCCTCTTCCCAGGCGCACTGCCGCTGCTTTACGGGTTCCCATGCGGCGGCGCGCAGAGGGGGGACATCGGAACCTCGCTGACACTGCCCGGGGCCCGGCCAGCTATTTAGACAGCTGCACACGTCGCCCTCGCACCCCGACTGAGCGGGCCGCTGTAGCGACAGATTAATTAAATCCTCCTCCATTTGCATAGCTGATTGTGTAACGGACACCTGACGGCGGGCAACATCCCGCGCTGGGTTTCACTTCTCATCTGGGTTTTACAGCAGGAACGGACACAATCCAGCTGCTTGTTTGCATGAGCTTAAGCGGAATTAGCCGCTCGGTCTGGGTCTTGGTCGACGGCCACCAGGCACTGAGCGAGTGCGAACAAACTAAGTCCAGCTTTTCTGTTGAAAGAAGCTGTGCCAGGACTCCCGGTGACACACATCTGTGCTCTGTAGGCTTTTCCACAGCTGACCAGGGTGTGACCTACTTCCCCGTCTTGTCAAGGCCTGGGAATAAAAGTTTTTTTTGGGGGGGGGTTTAATGTTCCATCATCACATCATCCTCTCCGATTGGTCCCTTCACACCGCGCTTCACCAGGACCCCGCCCTGTCTTGAGACTCAGAGGCTCTATTACTCCTATTCTAGTACATTCGCGGTTTGCTGTCATGGGCGGTGGAGGAATTTCATACGGAGTGAGGGTTTCCCTCTCCCGCTGTTGCCACGGCGATTAAACCAAGCTGGTACAAACAGGGGTGGCAGATGACAGAGAGTTGAGAAATGAATGGAAATGAGGATTCTTCAGTGTTTGAGTCACGAGGCTGAAAATAGACGGCGCGAGTTATCAAACACTGTAAGTGAAAAGTAAGACAGAGAAAACCTTTGCATGTGTGGCTAGGCGCAGACTCCCAGACTCCCGGGTAATAGCCATGCGCGTTTAACCATTCGGCCAAAGGGATATCCCCTTGGCCAAGTAGCCAGGGCGCATGATCAATTGGAGGCATTGTGACATGACATGTCTTTGTCAAAGGCCGACAAAACACAGCGACACCCCATGAGGTTCAACAAGGTGACCCTAAACAGAACCATTACATTTTAACATTATTTTAATGTGCTAGTGCATCAATAGTTTCATAAAAATCATTTATTAACAACAATAATAGAAGACCTTTGAGCTCACAGGCTCCTGAACCAACAAAGTGCTGCTCCAAAACAGTTTTCTAACTCTCCTGAAATGCTGAAATTACTGAACTAGTCACGACAAACTGGACGCATTCCATTCGGCTGCGAAACTATTCAATTGCGCGCAGGCTCTTTCCTCCGCTGCAGCCACAACAACGGCGTGCCCTTGTGCAGTTACACACCAATAACAAAATCAGACACTCAGCGTTTGCCTCACAGCGGCCGTTTGCGTCGCTTGTCTGTATGTTTGTCAATTAGCCAGAGACAAGAACGGCTGCTCTTTAAACATGATTTATATAACGTCACCCGCCGAGACCAAAGGTTTGTTATTAATCACCAATAACCTTGGCGTTATCAGGGGCCTGTTTGTTGACATGGCTCCACTTCCAAAAGAGAAAGAAAAAAAAAAAACAGCTAGTCCGCACTTTTTCACAGCAACACTTGCAGCATTGTAGGTTTTTTCTTTCTCTTTCTTTTTTTTTTACAAACACACATGAAATTTCAATGGCTTTCTCCTAAAACCAGCGGGGGACACCTGCTCGTGCCGGCGAGATGCGCGGAGCCTACGTGCTGCGGCCGCCGCTCGGCACCACGTCAGTTATGCAACTGTCACACTTGATAAAGTGCGCAGCCTTGAGCGGGTCCTCGCCTGCGTGCGGCGTGTCTGACTGCAAACAGATGGGTATGTAAACACTGAGGAGAGCTGGCGCGCAAACACAGAGCAGCGTCGGCCTGGTCGGGGGGGAAAGTACAGGCTCCTCAGAAGTCTCCCCCAAGTCTGGCGGAGACGGACGGTTAATGGTAATCTCAAGGCACGCAGCCGGAACACGCTTTTCTTTTTTTTGACTTCTTCAGCAGGCGATCTCAATCTCAATCTTTTTCTCTAATTTTCACTTGTGCTCGCAATGCAAGTGTGGAGACAGCGGAGATAATGGCGCGTAACCCACCTGGCACATCAACACAAAACATAATGTTCCTCTGCGGTTTTCTTTGCTTGACAACGTGTGGTATTTTTTTTTTTTTGTTTCTTTTTTTTTCTATCAGGTTATGTAAGCACGCACACTGGCCTACATTGCGGTTTGAGCAGGCAGTCGCTTAAGGAAAAAAATATAGAAAAAAAACACCCCTCATGCAAAGTGCGCATGCCTTGGTGCACCGTGGAGCGGCTGTTGAAAAAAAACCAAAAAAAACCCAGAAAAAGTACACCATATGGCTTCTCACCTCGGCCAGATGAATGGTGGCCACTCTGACCACGTACTGGCGAAATGGGGCGGGGCAACTGCAGACTTCCTGCCGGAGGGCGAGCGGCGTTTATTTTAAGCTGCATTTACGGCGAGCAGCAGCAGCAGCAGCAGCAGTAGTAAGGCCGCCCGTGCCCTCGCCTCGTCTTGTCGAAAAATGTTCTCAGTGGTCGTCACGCTGCACGCCAGCGGCCTGTTGTCAGCGCCATCTGCCAGTGCTCGGGTCACTGAGGGCGTTCAATCTATTGCGCAGACGTGTTGGATTCTCCCCAGCATTTGCTGACGCCTTAGATACCAGCGCGGCTGATTCAAATCAATTAACTTTTATTTGTACAGCGCTAAATCGCCTCCAAAGGTGTCCCAGAGTGCTTTGTACAATTAGATAGAAAACTGACTGAAGCCTCCAGAGGAAGACCGGTGCGACAGTGGCCAGTTAAAACTCCCCTGGAGGAAGAAACAGAGCAGATCCAGACTCCAGAGAGCAGTCATCTGCTTTGACTAGTTGGGGTGAAAAAAAAAAATGATACAAAAAAAGAACCCAATACTCCAATCCAGTCATGAAATTATGAAACCAATGATCCAAAAGCTGCAACCAACTTTCTTTTTTTTTTTTTTTGTCATTCAACCACAACGCATCGCCATAGAAACAGTGGACACCAACATGACTAAGACGTCCTGGAAATATTCGCCAGTCACTATCTGTATGAGTCACTTTGTCTGTGTTGAATGCCTGGTTACCACTACCTACAGCAGCAGCAGCAGCAGCACGGCGGCGTGTTCGCCCCGACTTTACATTGCAAATGTGACGAGGCGGCGCTGCGGATGCAGAGCAGCTCTGATTCCGCGAAGCAGCAGAACCCTCTGCTCCGTTTCCTGAGACATGATTCCTCGGAACTCCTGCCACTCCACTGGCTTCAACAGAACTTGGCAGCTTCAGCTGGTCCATTCCTGTTCTAAATTTCTTCAGAAATGGCCAATCACATGGCAGATGGTCAGTGTATTTAGGCACGAAGCCGCGGCGAAGTCACAACCATCTCGAGGGTTTTCGGAATAGTCCCAAAAAGAGAAAGTATGCAGTGAGCGGCTGCTGATTGGAGGAGACTGGACCGTCGAAAGGCAACGGTGACTTAAATAACTGCTGGCAACGGACTGCAGGAACAGCATCTCAGTGTGCTCATCCTTTGGGGATTTGTCATCATCTCATCCTGTTTTTGGCCAAATCTCTCTGGGAAAAAGGAGCGTGTGGCTTGGATGCAAATCTCTCTGCTGTGGATGATGTAATGACTCCAGTTTTTCCCCAGCGTGTCCAAGGTTTTTCCCCGTGTTGTGTCTGGCCTGGTCTGTCTGTACTGTGTTTGAGTGCGTGTGTGTGTGTGTGTGTGTGTGTGTATGTGTATTCGTGTTCCGAACTAATTTCCTTGGTTCTCTCTTTTCACACCGGCCTCATTAGCCAATCACCATCAGCTCGTTGTGTCATTTCCAAAACTGCCAGCCCTGTTTCCACCACTGCAGCCATCAGTCTTGCTGTCTGGCCAGCCCACCAATTTCCGCAGCCTCATCATCTCCTCAGCTGCATTTTTTTGTGTGAGGGGAAAAAAATACCCTTACACCACTAACGTCTTTTATCCGTCTCTTAGAAATGAGACGTATGGATATATAGAAATGCCAAGAATAGACTCACAAGGCAGGTTTTTTTTCCGCTCAAAAGCTCACTAAAATTCCAGAAGTGTGATGATTTTTGCAATGCAGGATGGAAAAAAAAATAATGAGACGTCAGAAGTCATTTTATTTTAAGATTTCTGAAGTGAAGTCACATCAACACAACACAATAAAACATCCATGATGCTTCTTCTCTTATCAACTTCAACATTTTCTTGACTAACCACCCAAAAATCAACACACAGTGCTCAACACGACATTTAGTGTCTTTCTGTGATTGCATCAGAATTGAAACTCATTCATTTCAAGACTCAACTCAACAGGAAACCATCTCAGCTTTCAAAAGCTGGCCCTTCAATTTAATGCACACGCAGCCAACGCTGGGATCATTAGGTAACTGAAAACCAGTCCGCGGACCAAAAACCCCAGACCAGTTGGAAAACAGTCGGTGAAGTCAGCCTCCCAGGAGTGCTGCGGTTTCTTTTCATCCACTTCCTGTTTACCCTCTGCTCTCTCTGTCAGCGGGGTCCGCTCAGGAAGCGGCTCCCCGGGAGGGGTTGGGGCCACGGTGCAGCGATGCAGCGGGCCCATTGTCGGCAGACCTCTGGCCAGGCCTTATAAGGACAGACCACCACCCCCGTCGCTACGACGGCTTACGCGGAGGCGAGGAGGGGACGACGCAGCGAGAGGATAAATAGGGACACAAAAGGGCCGGCGGTGACGAAGAATGTCAGGAGAAAGGATGGAGTAAGTGGAGAGGGATAAAAATAGCAGACGGGGAAACCCCCCCTCCTCCACCCAACCCCCTTGTCCCGTGCTGTGAGTCATTATCAGGAGAGTCGGACCCAGACAGACTCTCAGAGCCCCCCCCCCCTCCGCTCCACTCTTAAAACTGCTGTCTGCTCCATAAAGTGTCGAGTGGAAACGGCCCCCTTGTCTCTAGCTGAGTAAGAAGCTCCTTATGTGTGTGTGTGTGTGTGTGTGTGTGTTCAATCAGGGAGGAGTTGCTGTTTCACTCTATCAGTGCCTGCAGACTCGGGGTAAACCCCCCATACCCCACCATCAAAACTCTGTGTTTCTTTCAGCTATGCCGCTTTCCTGTTTGTCCTGGCACAGGTTGCTGTTGTTGTTGTTGCCGCGAGCCGTCGCCACGGCAACGGTTAATCGTTATTGATGCGAAAAAAAGAGGAGGCCGAGCGAAACTGTACTTGAGGAACATGGGCCCGACTCGTGGGACCCACAGCTGCGCGTGGTCGGTCGGTCGGGAGGAACTGGGTGAATAAATGAACAAGCCGTTGGACAAAGATGAAACAGGAAGTTGTTTTTTTTTTCTCCGCTCGGGGCAAAGGGCCAAACAATCAGATTTTTTTCGGGGGTGTTTTGAAGGAAGTGCAGCCGATTGCGAAACAGCCGCCTTCCCCTTTTTGCCTATTCTGATGGCTTTTTTCTTCTTCTTTTTCAATGTGGCAGCGGCTGAAACTGCTGAGGCAGTTTTTCAGTAGCGGGGTGATATCATCGCTTCTGCAGCCGTTCCTGACTCTCTCACCTAGGGACTTATTGGGCGAGAGGAGAAGCGGAAACGCCGGCGAGCGATTGGCTGCCGGCGTTGTCACACCACCCCTCCTGTCACGAGCTCAACACGTCACACTTTCTAAAGCGGGCACATTACGTCCTGTTTCTATGTTTGGTGCTTGTATCAACATGGCTAGTATTTTTTTTTTTGGTGGTTGCGGGGGGCGGGGGGGGGGGTGTTTTTTTTTCTTCTCTCCGTCAATGAGCCTCTTGATGCGGAAGGCGGGCGGGCGGCACAAGTGTCTCTTTCATCCGCTCGCTCTCCCACCCACCTCTCCGCCCTTCGCCACCAAAATGACCCATTTCATCTGCCGCCGGGGTCCCGGAGTTCACGTCCAATCAGGCGGCCCAAACATGTCGAGCCGACGCGACTTTCTTTCACCTTTTGCTGCTCTGCCCATCGCAGGAATTCGCCTCCATTTTTTTTTTTTTTTTCTTGGACATTAAATGAGTGGCTGTGGCCCCTCGCTGGCAAAGAAAAAACAAAATTCTGGCCAGAATTCACAAAATGTCCTTTAACATGTTTGCACGCGTCTGTACATTAAAAGAGTCGGCTGCTGTCCCACAACATCCCTCGTGGATAGAAAAAGCATGTGGGATTTTTTTTTTTAAGCTTTAATATATGGCTGCCGCCCACTGGCACACACACACACCCACAGAAAAAAAAACACAAATTCCTTGCCAGAATTCACAAGATGTTCTTGAGAATATTTATGCACCTCTATATATTAAAGAGACACATTATGTCACATCATGTCCCTCCAGGTGAGAAGACTGTTTTTTCTCTCCCTCCTCAGAATGATTCTCCTCTGTTTGCTTTCCTTCAGGCGAGGGAAGAGGCGCTCATTATTTGCCGTGCCCAGAGGGTCGGGGGCCCGATCGTTTCTTTTTCCACCGGTGACCTCACCTCCACAATATGGGCCTTTTTCTGGCCTCGGCTTCAACTTTTCCCCCGCTACTATCTGAGTCAGCCACTTTTAAAACTCACGCGCTCCTATTTTCGGATTTCCATGGTTCTTCTGACCCGAGCCAGGCAGACGTATGTGGATTTTTTTTTCTCCCCCCCCCCTCCTTGTCTCACGGGATGGAAAATGTTTCTGCTGCCCCAGTTGGATAGAGAGAAGTGCGAGGCTTAGGCCGCTCTGGTGTGAGGAGATGTCAGGAGCGACGGCGGGTCAGCGGCTCGGACAGTGGCAGCCTACTTTAGGTGCCAGGGTTTTTTTTTTTTTTTTTTTGTGTCTCCAAATGTGGGTCAGGTCAAAGTAAGCTGGGGAAATAAAGGATTTATTAAAGCTCCCGTGTTCTTTTGTTTGGTCAGCACATGTGCAGGACAGTTGCAGAAGGAACTTTATTTTTTTATTTTTTTATTTTTTCAATTGCGAGCTGAAGTGGCAGAAACGCAATTGGCCTTTTCCTTTTTCTGACCGTGGTGGCTTATTGATCGCTGTGGCCCGAATGCTCCCACTGTATGTCTTTTCCTTCTGGCTTCATTTAACAAAGTGGCCTGTGTCTCTCCATGAAGCCAGTCTGTTTTCTCTCCATCCCTGCCAGCCCCCACCCCAAACACTCGGAGTTATAACTTGACACGCCGATCTGACAGCCGGGGCCGTACAGCGCGTCAAAACAAGCGCTGGATCAGACCCAATCCCATTAGAGAGCGCTGAGCGGATGCTTCGCTGTATAAATAGTGCTGTTTTTTTTCTCTCTCTCTCTCTCTCTCTCGCTCTCTGTTCCCGCCCTCTCCATGCACAGGCGGAAAACGCATTAAGTCCACACCTGCCTGAAGGCTCCGCTTGAAAAGACGCCTTCTGAAATAAACTGGAAGGCGAGGCGCTCATGTGCGAGGGGTATTACGGGTACATGAAGTCACATGGATTCAATTTTTCCCCCGTTTTGCTAAATGCTCGCGCTCGACTCAGCCCTCATAAAATTGTAATTTTAATGTCCCCCACATACACCGTTGAGTTCACTTCAAAGCGGCCTTCCGTTATGCTTTCGGGGTAAACTAAACGCCTTCAGAGGAAAATCTCAGTCTCAGCCAGTGGGGCCCAAATTAAATCAGTTAAAAGTCGCCGCGCTGATCCTCTTTGATTTCAGTTGACTGTCAAGTTTAATTCTGTGTCACAGAGTTCTGAATGCAGAAAGATGGATTCCCTGGAAGCCGGCGTGGAAGTGGCCAAATCATCCTAATGCGCCGTATGTAACAGACTCATGCACGCATGGAAATGTAACATGTGCGGCTGCGTAACCCCGCTGCACATCACTTAATAGGCCGGACATTTCAGGGAGGAAGGAATGAAATGCGCGTTGGAGACGATTAGCTGCACAAAATGCACCACATGAGGGCCATTTAGCCTGATTTCAACTTGGCACTGACGGCGTGCACGGCGGAGAGTCAGTCGCGCAGAGTTGAGGGGCCAGCGGAAAAGCGTCTCAAACCTTTGGCATGTGTTGCCGTCACAGACCAAAGATCGCTTGATCACACGCTATGTCTGGATTAAGGATGAAAAATGTGGTGGTCCAGCGTCACACATGTGGGAGACCCACAGCCAACGACTGTTTGGGGCCCAGTTCCATTACTTGTGACTACCCCTAATACGCCATTTGGGCCTTAGTATTGTAATGGAACGCCCCTTCAAGAACACTTGACTTGTAGGTTGCTGGGAGAGGCTCCAGCAGACCAGCGCAACCCTGAGTTCAGGATGAAGCGGGTATTGAAAATGGATGGACGGACGGACGGTTTGCCGAGAGAATCAACATGCCTGCCATGATTATTTATACCTTTCAAACATCACATGATAATATCATAATATAAAATCAGGGCAGTGGCATCCACTGGACATCTTCTCAGCATCATGCTCTGCTTCAGGTCCATTACATGGAAAAGACAAACTTTCTTCCAAAGATTTCTCTGATTTGTCCGACATAAAAAAATACATCATAAAATACTTTTTTACCTCGAGTTGTTAAGGATGTGTATGACTTGCTTATGACAGTTGCTATGCGACTGCATCACTTCCTGGCGCCTGACTCAGCAAACTTACTCTGTTGCCACATGTATACGATCTGCAGTCCATTAGTAACCAGTCGGGCGGTAGCAGAAATGCTATTCTAAGAACAGGACAAGAGGAAAAACAAAAACAACCAATCTGCACAACTTGCAAAGTCTACACTGCAACTGAAGACGAGTGGGGGAAAAAAAACAAGGAGACAGGAAAACTTTAGCAGCAGTAACATTATTCCACAGCGCAGCCTGTCATCAGTGGAACAAGAAGAATGTAAAAAAACAAAAAAAAAAAATACAAGTTTAGGATGTGAAAAAAATGGTTCAGTCCAGTGGCGCCAATGAGTCAAAGATGGAAAAACACATATTGTGGGATTTTTTGTTGTTGTTGCTTTTTGCAGGAACAAATCAGGTCAAGAATCATATGTTTGGCAGGAGTGAGGAGAAGCTGCCTGCTGGGAGGAGGAAAGCGCTGTCTTTTCTTTTTGATAGAGTTTCCTCGGTGACGTGGGAAGTCAAAGAAAGGAAGGAGGCGGGAGGGGAAAAGAGAGAGACGAAAACAAACAGAGAGGGAAAGAGAGAGAGAGGGAGAGTGGGAAGGAGGCCGCTTCTCGGTCCTTCCTGCTCCGGCTCGCCGTCTATCTTTGGCTGCGCTCACGCCCCAGCTGCTGCTGGTTCAAAGTACGGTCACTGGCAGGGAACCAGCGGCAGTGCCTGCGAAAAACACCCACACAGCCGCCACCGCCGCGCAGGAAGAAACGCAGCGGAGCGGAGCGGAGCAGAGCAGAGCAGAGCAGAGAGGAACCGAATGTCTTCGGAACAGACGAGAGTCTCAGGCTCCAGCACGGAGTCGCATAACAGTGCGGTCGGGCCCGACTGGCGGTGCGTGTGAGAGGACTTTAAAGTGAGTCCAGCAAGGCGGAGTGCTGGAGCAGAAGTCATAGCAAAACTTAAATCAACAGACACACACGCACACACACACAGACACAGCTCACACACTGTGTGGTGGAGATACTGTGTTGAGTTTGCGACAAATGCAATTGGATACAATGCAACATTCATAGCACACTGTGTAAAACACACACAGACAGACACACACACACATGCGTGCGGGCGCACACACACATACCTACACACCTTTGTGTTACAACTGTCAGCAGTCCTACTTGGAATACTTTAACTTAGTTTTGTGTAATGGAATGAAGTAATGGTGTCCCAAATTGAAAACTTCTGTTTGTGTACTTAACTGCATCTCAGTGTGTGCAGTGCGTGGTGCCCTCTTTCTCTTCTTTCTTTTAAGAAAATGTTCTTCTCATTTTATTCCTGTAAAGCACTTTGAAAGGCCTTCGTGTATGCAATGTAATATACAAATAAATCTGCCATTGTCTCAAACCATGATGCATATATTTTTCGTGCTACTACATTTTCTTTGTCTCCTGCTTCAACAGACAGTAGAGACGACCGCACAACGTTCTAGATCAGGCATAAAAGAAGCTCACACCACGGCTTTGATGCAGCTGGTTCAAATGTCCCCGCATTAGCAGCTGGTGGACGTCAAGGTTAGCTAGCATGCTAATGCCTTTTCCCCACCACAAACTGCTATTCCACCGATTAACCTTCATTGTGTGTGTAAAATGCGCCTCAGTCTTGCACTTGATATGTCGACCGCTTTTGATTGTGTGAAAGATGCGCTGGCGTTCCGCATACTTCACCGCAATGATTAAACCTTTAGCGCAGAACAATGCGACTTTGAACACACCTATTGCAAATATAAACTGTACTTAGTGGTGTGTGTGCGCTACTGCCTACTCAAGCCTCCTCAGCCTCCGCTCGGTGTGCTGCTCCATGCACGTGTTCCCTCACAGGCAGGGCAGGTGAGCAGGGAGTCAAGTTCAGCAACCATCCGGAACCTTATACTGACAGGCCGGCCGCTGAGCTCTGCATTATAAACACACTCACGCGCCAGGAGACTTCCAAGTACGGGCCGACTTGTTCTTTTCAGAGCGAACGTGACTGTGCCAGCGCTGGCGAAAAAAGAAAAAGAAAAACACATTGTTTTAACTCTTCTGGTGTGACTGACTCGTCACTCACGGTGGCTCCCACTTTTGTTCTTCTGTGGAAACTGCGGCGTGGGAGCGGGGAAATGAGGAGCGTGCCGGGGCCACTTGGCTCTGTTGCAGTCAACAGAGTGAGTCTGCAGACAGCAAGTGCGTCCAAGGAGAGGTGTTGCACTGAAGCCATGCCAAAGGGCGAAGCATATTTCCCGCAGCAGCTATTTCTGGTTTGATATAGAGATGCCGTTCAGCAATACAAGACGGTGCGCACACCCCAATAGAAATAGGTCAGTGAGTGTGTTTCCAAGTGTGTTATTTTGATAGAGAGTCAGGGTAGCAGTCTCCAAAAAAGTTTTTTTTTTTTTTTTTTTAACAAATAACCAAGAAAACTTCAAATCAAAATGCACCTGTGCTCTAAGTTATCCTACAACTCATGACATTCAATGTTGAAGGATGTTGGTTCATTCATTGTCATTACAGATTTTTGTTTTGCCTCCATGGTGATAATGTCATTTTTTCCAATTGGGATTCTTAAAATAACAAGTGAAGCAAGTGAAAGGAAATTATTACAATTTACTAAGCGCTGTTGCTTTATTTGCTCGCGTTGAGTCAGTAGCCACAGTTTATTTGTGTAGCACCCTCGGCAATATAATAACAAAACAGCATGAATACAACCAGAAGTTGGGACAGATAAACAAGTAACTGGAGGAGTTTTGCGAGACTCAAAACTTCGTTAGGTCCACAAAAAACAAATAAAACAAAGACAAAACACATGTGAGGCTGGTGAGTGTGGGAGTGGGTTGAGGGGGGAAAAAACATGTTGTGAGGTAAAGCTGCGCTGACAAACAGCAGTTTGGACTGAGCAACGGGCTAAATGACTCAAAGTTGGGGAAAAAAAGCTTTAAAAAAAGCTGGTTTTCTGTCAAAACAACAACTTCCACGGAGAGACAATCTGAAAGGGACTGAAGGTTAGAGCAGAGCAGACATAGTGAGTGTTGATTAGCTGATGTCAGCCAGGTGGGCCTGATGGCCGAGGCACAGCAGGTGTGGTCTGGCTGAGGTGAGAGAGTGAGGGGGAGGGGCCAGGAGACAGGGGAGACAAAATCAAACAAAACACACACACACACACACACACACACACACAAAGAAAGACAGCGCACAAGCAGACCAACCAAAGTCATCCGATGACAAGACAGACAAACAGAGCTGCCACGCAGGACTGTGGGCTGTAGGCCGAGCCAAGCTGACAAAAGGCTAAAGAGCAGATCTGTGATCCAAGGCTTTCTGCCCTTAACTCCTAAATGACAGATTCCTCTCAAGGACACGTTCATTCTACAGCATGGCATCGTCTGCCCTGAACTTTAATGTTGGTCTTCAACCGCAGACAGATGAGCACGTTGCAGGAAGTGTAGCAGAGGTGTTATGTAATATGGCGCGTGGGGGAATTTGCGCGACTGCAGACAATGAAAAGATATCCATGTGACCTGATATCGAAATATATATATATATATTTTAAAAAAAAACTGTTCAAAATATAAACCACCAGTCAAAAGCTTGGACACACCCTATGAATTTAATGTATTTTCTCAATCTCATGACTATTGACATCACAGTTTCTCACTGAAGGCATCAAAACTACGTACGGACACACATGGAATTATGTTATTATTTAACGTGTTGCATAATTACATACATCTTGCTCATATTTTTGACGTCTTCAGTATGTATCTACAGTGCAGAAAGTACCAACGATAAAGAAAAGGCATTGCATGAGATAGATAGCGTGTCCAAACTGATGACTGGCAGTGTATGCTGCTGTTTTTCACTGTTTTTCACACAAATATAGAAGCTAAGACTTCCAAAACCTGCTTGAAGCCGTTCACAACACATCACAAAGCCTGTCGGTCTTCAAAGCTTCACTGACTCTCTGTGCTTCAGAATGTGCAGCCGTCTGTCGTCAAATCTATTTTGGCAAAAGTGCAAAAACCAGCACAGCGCCGGATTCATAGCGGTTGGCCGTGACGTCGTTCACCTCCCCGTAGAGACGGCAAATGTTCTGCGCGACAGGAAGCGAGCGCTGCCCTCCGACTTCCTGGAGCTGGGCCTGTGTTTTTAGCTGCAGCGACCCGGTAACTAGCAAACGCACTCCTCCAGGCCGCTGGGAGAGATAATGGGGCAGCGGCGTGTTCAGCGCCGCAGTAAACGCAGCATTTATGGCCTCGCCATCGTCCCACAGATGGCCTAGATTAACGGTGACGGAGGAAAGGTGCACCGTTCTCCGGGGAGACAATAGCGCAAGGAGCAACAGCGAGGAACGAGCTTGTTCAAGGTCAACGTCAAAGCAACGTTCAGACCAAACCGGGTGGGAGAAACTCGCTCACGAGTGCGAGTCGGCGTTTTCCTTTGTTCGCTTCCGTCCTTTGATTTGTCCTCCGATTGCCCCACTGCCTGCACGCACACACAGGCACGCGCTGGCACAGCAGGTGCATGACTCAGCAGCGGCCAACCCTTTTCCTGCCGCAGTGGGAGGACGCCGCGCCCGACTCCGCACCCTGACGGGATCAGCGTCCGCTCGCTCACGTCTCTTCCAGGACAGTGAAATGGGAATCCGCACCCTGCTCTCACCTGTGTGAGGGCAATCGGGTCAGGATATCAGTACGGCGAGGGAGGGTTGTGTTGATGCCCTATAAAAGATGCTCAGGTGATAAGAAGAGGAAGCACGTCGGTGTTAAAGCAACTACATGAAAATATCACGTTTACTGTCTGGGACGGGAAGCACCGTCGACCTTTTCCACCATGACGTAACCTCAACCGTGACTAAGTTGCAGGGCTCATATTTAAAACTTTAAAATGTCTAAATTCTAAATTTTACAATTGCAAATAACATTTGGAATTAAATCTCTTCCGTTTCTTATTTGTTTTCGAGGCACACGTTGGCCGGCACGACACCCGACATGTGCGTGTGCCCTCGCAGATGCGGGTGCACGTGTTCGCCGGCAGAAGGACATTCCTGGAGGCCACGCCGGCCTCGCCAGCTTGGCCGAAATAGACCATCCACCCACCTGCTAAAGCCCTTATTAACTCCTCCCGGCGCACGGATTAAGTCCGCGGGATCCAGACAGCTAACAACCTTCGTACGTGTCTGGTGCAAGCTGCTCACCCATTCACAATACTTTATGACTGGCCACGGTTCGCCGACCTCCTGCGGAGGGGCATGTGCAAAACAAGGGCTTATCTGAAGGGGGGAGGGGTGGGGGAGGAGGAGAGGGGAGGGGGATGGGTGGGGTGTTTTTATTCTGGGCCGCGGTGGGAAAAGAAGGGGTTAACTGATGGGAACCAGGAAGTGCGGAGTCGTATGAAAGGTGGGGTTGCGTCAAGATAATTTAGGAAATACTGGGGGGGGGGGGGGGGGGGGAATACTGCTGCCGTTCATGTTCATGAGCCAAACACAACGCGAGGCGCACGCCCGCCGGTCACTTTGTTAGGTGCACCTTGCTGCTGAGTGTTTATAAACATGCTATTCTGCACATCCTGGTTGCAAGCACTGGTTTTCTGGATCACTGATGCCTTCCTGTGTTTTCCGAAAACCCCATTCTGACCTCCGACCCCTGGACATCAGCGGGGGGCAATTGTCCTGCCGGAACTATTCTCTGCAAACCCTGGAGACGGTTGTGACGTCGTTAAAATCCCAGTCGATCGGCAGCAGTTTGGGTTCTTTTCCCAAACTGCTTGCTTCCGAGCAGCAACCAAGTCGTTTCCAGGTCGAATCACCTTTTTTTTTTCTCCCACTTTCTGATGTCGGCTTTGAACTCTAGCGAGTCGCCATCTCCACGCCCACGTGTCTGAATACATCAAGTTGCTGCCATGTGACTGACTGACATGCTTTTTATGTGTCAACAAACAACTGAATGTTCTACTGTAATAAACTGGCTGAGAGTGAAAAAAAAAAAAAGCCTCCATGTGAGACTCATTAGGGAATACAGCATTTGTGGATAAGGGAAAACAAAAGACAGTTCCACCGAAGTTCCTGCCCTTCCACGTGCACGGCTGCATGTACGAGTAGGAGTGTGCGCTTCTGCAGAGCTCCAGCCGTCCTGCCAGCATAAACACAAGATCCTCCACAAATCAAAGGCTGCGGCGAGTGCAACGCTGACACAGCGCCGCTCGTGAAACAACAACAGTGGTTGCTGCCTGCGTTGTGACCGCCTGAAAATTTCCCACCGTCTCTTCCGAGCCCGAGTCGGGTGATGCAAGATGTGGAGTCGCTTTCAAACACCAGCTTTTATCAGGGTGTGTCAGGGATGTTGCGCAACCTGCGACTGCCGCCGATAAGCGCTGCTTATTTATCGCTCAGAGCTCGGTTTGTGTGTAGGAAATGCACTTTGTGCTCGCAGACGGTGCGGCCTCCCCTTCAAAGGCTGACTTGACCTTCTTTGGAGGGATTTCACACATGCACTGGAAGCCGCTGGCACTGCGTTAGGTAAACAGAGTGAGGAAAATGCCAGAGGAGAAGTTCCCAGTAACTCTGTGTGTCGACTGGAATCCTGACGGTAAATCAGAGCTCTGGAGAAAAACAACAGGGGCCGTATTCTCCATTCGGAAGCGTGGGTAGTGGCAGTCGGGCCGGCTGCTCTGGTTACCTGCTCATTCAGTCGATCAGCAGTCTCATGTGCAGATTCCCAGTCTGTTTACTCTTGTCTTCACTTTCTGGGCTGCTCAGATCTGACGAGTGATAGGCTGCAGTGACCAATCCGGTCTCTCTAGATGTAGAAGAAAAAAAAAAAACAACCCAAAAAACGAAACTGAAGTGCGGGTAAGCTTTTCATTAGCAGCATCCTCTGCTGGACGCATGGATAATGACAGGAGCAGAGGGAGAAATCACATGATTTAGTGTAAGGCAGATGTAACAGGCACAGTGGTTTCTTGTTTCTGTGAGACACCCACAAGGCAAATCTTTGAGCTAAACCGCAGCTAATTGAATTAATAATAAAATAAACATTTTCCAGTGCTCATTTTCAGACCTGCAACTGGAGGAGCACCCTCACACCGTTAGTTATTTAAATAAACAACAGATCTCCCAAAGCGACATATTTTACTCTGTTTAACACCCGCTGCGGGAAAAAAAAGTCATTATTTGCTTATTTCCATTGCTTCAGAAGGAGACAAAACTAAAGTGGTGCCACCTGGATGGAGGTGTTGACACAAACCAGGAAGAGGTAATCCATGTTCCATGTTGTAGTAAAGGCTTTCTGGAAAGTGGAGCATGCAGAATATGTCAAGGACTGTCTTCTCTCATACGTGTGGCATCCGCTAGCAGGCTATAGAGACGTATTAGGGTTTGACAACTTTGCATAATGCAGAAGCTTTAAGACACAGAACCTCATTAAGACAGAAACCTGGAGGACTTGTTGCTCTCTCTTAAGAGAAGCCCTGAGCGGGTCTGAGCATGGTCATGTTCTTTCTGCATTATTTATCAAGTGAGTCACAGAAGCAGCAGCAAATGTCGCCGTGAACTTGCAGTTTCAGGATGCAGCGTAATTACACGTTTGTTAGAATAATCAAAATAAAAAAACACATCACAAATACGAGTCGCTGACTAACGGACAGGTGAGGAGCCCCGGCGCTCGGCACCGCCTGAGAAGTTGTGACCTCTGCTGCCACTCTGTTGCGTAACGCCGTCAGACAGGTGTAAAAACACGCGAGCAATTAGTCTCCCGGGGGAGAGAGAGAGAGAGAGCGGCAGCGGCGGCGGCGACACAGCCGAGTTCCTGTGACGGCTCCAGCTGTGCGCAGCTGCAGGTGAGAGACGTGCGGCTTGTTTACTGCGAGGGATGTTTGAGAAATTTGAGAGGCGGCAAACTCGCTGCGTGTTTGGGTGGGTGAACGCACACGGGACCAAACGTGTGCGTGAGAGTGTGTGAATGTGAGTGTGCCCGGTTATGCAAGCACATTCACGCTCCAAAGCCATCAGATTACGGCGGCGGCGGCTCCAAAGCAAAGCAGATGGAAACACAGAGCAGCAGCTCGATTTAGCATAAAAAATACCATAAAAATAGCTGAAAAGATGCTTCAAATAATTGCAGATTGGCAGTGGGCACAAAGTGATGACCTTTAACCCCTCTCTAGACCGATCTCATCCAAAAGTTGTGTGCAACTTTGAGCATCTCTCCCGTATTTCCAAGCCTCAAAGTCGTTCCGAGAATTTTTACGATGTTGATGAAGTTCACATATCAGGGATTGTTTGCCTTCAAGTGCTGTTTCATAACCGAGCAACCTTGTCCGCGCTGTGTCCTCCTGTCCTGATCTACTGTTGCCTTCAGGGTTCACTGCTGAGGACAGGCACACAGAGCAAACAAACGTCTCTGTTTCAGTCTGAAACAGTCAAACCAGAAACAAGCAACAGCCTCTCAATGAACTCCTGATTAAAGCGCTGCAGTCGCCTGTCGCGACTGGTGGGACGAGAAGCCGGCTGATCTTTATTTGTGTGTTTTTATGGGTGTGTTTTGGGTTTCTAAAATAACTTGGCCTCCATGTGTGCGCCTCACACTCTCCTCACGGCGCGTGCATCATCAGCCGTTTCAGCCGCAAGCTCGGCAGGCTGCCAAGCGCAGAAGGAGGCCCCGCCCATCGCTGTGCCTTGATGGAGGTACTGGAGCACAGTTTCTGCAGGGGCGGCTTTGAAAAACACACAGGACACGTTGGGATGGCTTCTTATTTACCGAGCGCTTTGATGAGCGACCCAGCCTATTTTCAAACGTGTTTATGTCTCCGTGTATAGCGCTGGGGGCAGTCTGTTTAGAAACCAGCTGTAACATAATGCGTAGTTGTACGGCAGGCGCTTATCGAAAGAGTTTACGTGTGGGCTTTCATACATAGTTTGACCTTATTAAAGCCTGACTTGGATTATACCAGCTTTAAAATCTTTGCAGGGCTGAAAACTGGTTTCTTCTCGCACGACCTCTGTCTTATTTTCCCACCAATCTGTTAGAGTGTCCGCACTAAAATAAAAGTCTTGTTTTAACTTGTGGATAGCAGAATAAAATACAATTTACTTTGGTGACATTGTCATCTTACTGCTCTTTCAAACTTGTTTTTTTTATCAGAAAATACACAATTTCTTATATTCTTTCTAGAATAGGTTTAAAGGTTAAATGAGATTTTAACCAACCTGAAGTCTGAACCCAGGCCCATGTTGACTGAGTCTAGTGACCTTATGCGCTCATGATCTACTTGGACTGAAATCACTGTCAGTACTAGAGGGTTTTGAGCAAAGCAACACTGTTAAAAATAAATCAAGACCTGCTAACTTCCTGAAACCTGACAAAATACTTTCATAACAGTCGACAGCCAGGGTCGCTTCATCCCGAGGACTAAATCGTGCTTCTGGGAATTCACTGCTGTGTGATCAGCAACGTCCTGGCTGCTCCTGAGGGAACGGCAAGCGGAGGAGGAGCGTTCCAGTCTGGGTTGAGCCGCTGCGAGCCTCAGACTGCAGATTGACTTTAAAGGTTAATGCATGTTTTTACGCGCAGCTTTGAAGGCACCACGCAGCGCCGAATCTGTGTTTTTAGTGGAGTGGTGCACAGTGCATAACTATATATGTGTGCGTATGTACATGTATACAAGTGTGGGGGCAGAGACAAAGACATTACTGTAACTACAGGTTAACAAGCAGGTAGTTACACCCACATACCAAAGCCAGCGCATGCACAGCAGCGTGTGATTTTTGCGAAAAGAAAAAAAAATGAAACCCCTGAAATAACTTTAGGAGCTTTAGGAGCCTTATGTAAGGCCGCACGGAGACGCGAGCAGGTCAGTGAGACCTCCCGCTGGTAAGACTGTTGACAACACGACGCCTCAAGGCGACGGACGAGCGAGATGAAGAGCCGGCAGCGCCGTGCCGCACCTCCGACGCACTGCGAGCACAAGAATATCCCCACATCCTTTTATACCTCCACCGAAATGAGGAAGTAAAACCACGTGACGCTTGCGGTCGCTGCCTCTGTGCGTCTTCCCATCACGCCCTGCTGTTGTGATGCGCGGGGCGAAGCCCGAGGCGCTGATGTAAGTCTGAGCGCGACCGCAAACTTCCGCAATTCGGCAGAGAGAAATCAAGAAGCACGGTGAAATGACCGCCAGCTCCCGGGGGCCCAACCTTAGGGCGGTGCTGCTTCCTGTGGGGAAAACATCTGCGGCGAGGCCTGGGAGGGGGGCACGGCCGACTGAAGACAGCGATGTAGCTTCCGCAGGTGGCAGATCGATTGCTGGACTTGAACAGCTCTGGCCATTCAAACACCAGAACCGCAGCATCTTTCGAGTTCTGCGGTTCGAAAAAGAGAAGTAGACGCGGCGAGACGAACAGGGCGCATCGCTGAGGGATCAACAGTCGGCTGTGCCGTTGTTATGTAACCTCTGAATGCACGGCGGGTGAAGAAGGACTCACGTGTTGCTACCCTTTTCAACAAAACAAATTACAGTGACTTACAGTCACTGGAAGCGGCTCACAGTAACTGGCAGTGAGCGCAGGAGCTGAATTCACAGCAGGAGGTTGTAGGGGGGGAGGCAGGTGGGGAGGGGGGGCATGGAGGGGGATTCTGGTAACTTCTGAGCACCCCTGAGGTCTTCTGGGAAACAACGACAGTGGAGTTTGCCTTATTGGACGGCGTTCAACTTTAATTAAAATGGTTTCTTTTTTTCTTCTTCGCGCACTCCGAGCATCATCAAACCCTGAGCCGCTGCTAATTTGTCTGCGGAGGAGACGGAGCCCTAATGGGAACAGGAGAAACCAAACAAATTAGGAGCCTTGAGTGCGCGCACGCAAGCACACGCAAGCACACGCAAGCACACGCATGCACGCACGCACGCACGCACACACACACACACACACACGCACACACACACACACACACACACACACACACACAGGGTGGTGGTGTTGATAAGTGTGCAAGGGAAACAGCCCCTGGCAGATTTGGATAAATTTTTTTTAAAATCCTGCAAGTTTCTACACGGCCAGGATTATTGATCAACCCAGCGACCTGTTTGAGTGGGATTATCCAGAGACACGCCCGAGGAAAATACAAAGTCATCATCATCATTATCACAGGTGCCCATTGTTTCACTGTAATTTGCTGGTTTTTATTCACGTGCATGTGCTAGGTTTGTCAACGTTGTGAAAATGGTTTCAGCAGGAAGCAACGACGGAGCGTTTTTGTGGGAGGCCGAGAACAACATGATAAACGTGAATGAATACAGAAAAGTCAAAATGGGCAGAATATGGGACCTTAAAGACCAGTTTGACCTGGAATTGGCTGGCAGAAGCATCGGTCAGTGTGTCCTGCGCCAAGACATAAGGGAGGGAAATGTCAAAACTCTCCCAACACTCTCCCATCGTGTCACCAAAAAGGCCCCGAAAATGTTTTTCCAACCTTTGTACATCCTGGAAAACATCATTAAAGGATGCGGACCCGTTTGCCAAGCAGCAATTTGGCCTCACATGATTTTAACGTCCCATCTGAACCATTAACAACCGGCATTCTGCCGCTGGCTGCGGGCGTGACGCACATTAGTGGCTGGCACCGGCCAGAGGTTTGCTGGTAGGTCACCAAGAATACCCAGCTCCACATGCTGACAGCAAGGGAACGGATATTAATGTTTTCAATTATCATTCTGAGCCAAACAGAATAATGTTGTGTGAAGCTGCATTTCAGGGGGCATCTGGCTGTGAGAGAAGTAAAATCTAAAAAATTCATTAATGCAACTTTTCAGAACAAACACAGGTAGTGGAGGTAGTTTGGGGTCTACGGGGCCCCCTAGAGGCCGCTGCCCATGGCACGCACCGCTGCCAGAAGTGGCACCTTCCTCTGGCGAAGGAGCACCAGCAGCAGGAAACAGCCATGAGTTCATTCTGACTTGTTGAGCTCCAACTTTTCTGACCTTTTTTCCTTCAAAGCGGAATCTGGGGCCAGAGCCGCTTTCCTGTTTCAACAGCTGCGGTCGTTCATTCATGAATTCACCTACCAAACAGCCACAGATAATTAAAAACCGGCAGAAACACTGAGCCCTCAGTCCTTCGGTGTGAGCGGCCTAACACTTTAGGTTAATGCGACAATAAACCCACAAAAAAAAAAAGATGGACTCGAAGAGGAAATCAAACCTGAAGGTCGCACACAGAAAAACAAAATCAACCTGTTGCAGTGAAGCGAACTGATGGATGCCTCGTCGGCAACTGAAGGAGAGAATCTTGTGCTGGTGAGCCCCCTACAGGCCGACGGTGAGACTGCAGCCTGGCTCCCGCCCAAAAGGGTGTTTTTACCTGCCTGACAACCGCAACATGCCTGAGCCTTCGGGCAAATGTGGCATGTAACAAGAGGCCAGACGCATTAAATGCATTCCTGCTTTTTTTAAAAGGTCTGCACGTTCACTGTTGTTGTTATAAGTCAAGAGGTGTTGCCTTCACCTTCGTACCTGCGGTACTCAGCTCCGTTGTATTCAAACACCGGGGGCGGGAGCGATCACTGGCCTTCATGTCAGGTGCGTTTATTTAAAGGTCACCTGGCGGAAACTGCATTTACTGCTCGCTGAGACGTCGCTCAGTCTCGTTTCGCCGCAGCCGCACGGGACTCCCATTCACCGATACCGCCGCGCGTCGTTTCCAATTTCCACAGATCACATGCGCCTGGCTTTCAGAAGTGAGCACGTGCCCGGCGGACTTGGATGGGAAGGAACGTGTGACCTCAGTTGATACGCTGCTGCGTCTCCCCCTCTGTGAGGCGGTGGCACCGTGCCCGGGGACAGCTGCCCTCCTTGCGAGCCGTCGCTGTTCCAAGCAGACTTCAATGTTGGCTTTGGAGACAACATGGGCGAGGCCTCAGTCTTTGTATATGTATGTGTGTGTGAGTCTCAACGTACAGTAAACAGAGAGCAACATGAGAGCGTCTTGCGATGACAGCGGTAGGAACATATCCACTCGACTGCGGAACACAAACAGAAACGTTGTATCTTAAACACGTATCGTCGCTGTGCTTCTTTGCTGCCGCTGCGCCGACGCCTGCAGCGAGCGCCTGTTCTCTGCACGTGGACGAAGATAAAGATGTTGCCACTCTGCAAGTTTTTTTTTTGGCTCGCAAAAGGAGTTTTTGATTTATCGTGAATCGATCCACGTGAGCCTGTTTTGGTTTCACGCAAGGCTATCATTAGACGTTTAGAAAAATCCAGATGTTGATTTGCCGACGCCCAGACACAACACAGGGTCTCAGCCCACTGTACCACATTCCCTGGATTAACATAGTGCACGAGGTTTCTATGTTCTCCGTGGTCCCCATGATGATGTGCTTTTGGTCCGAGGCAGACACTGACAACAATCAAGCAGGATCGAAACGATGATACTTTAGACAATCTGTTGGAGCCCTTTGATCCTCTGTCTGGGGTAGAAAACTCAGAAGACGACCATCTTCATGAACTCATTTTTTAGTTGTTTGCTTCTTTTTCACAACAGACCACAAGGGACACTGAGAAAATAAACGCACTACATGTCTGGTGTGTAATTCATTTCTACTTAACAATGTTAACAGTGTTCCAGCTATTGGAACAAGGGCGACATGCTCTAAAAATAAACACTTGTTCAACAGAACAAGCCTTTCTACTTGAAGGTTTTTGCAAAGTTCCCTTTAGTGATGTGTCCTGACGACGATGCGTCTCTGAAAGAGTCGCAGAACTCGGCAGGAATGAGAAGAAAGTGGATTCTTTGCTGTTTTGGCTCGCCCCACTTCTCAAAAGACGTTTGCTAGGACATGCAGTTCGGTAAATCAGACAGCGATACCTCTGCCAGGTTAGTGACAACACCCTTGGCCAGGTGTAAGACTGTCAGAGAGAGACCCGCCCTGTCTGGTCTCCATTCAAACTTGTCAAAGCTACAAAAACAACAAAAAAAACAAAAAAACAAACAAAGAAACAAACAGAAAAGAATGAAAATCCATGAGAAAAAAGGGAACATTGTGAAAACAAATGGTTTGATATGCCTTTTTATCCATTCACCTATAGAGTCTTTCATTAGCATTATGTAAAGCTTCCTTTTGCATTTATGCACTCAGGTGGTTTACAGAGTGAGGCGTCATACACTTTGCATGCCAAGCATAAGCAAAGCTCAGGTTCTGCTAGATTGGCTGCAAGGCCGCGGTGGCTGCCTCGGCTGAATGGGACAAGAGGCCGACAACCTTGACTCTGTGCTTCTCAAAGCAAATACATGCAGCAGAACACACATGCATATACACACACACAGGCCGGAGTGAAAGTGTTCCTTTACCTTTAACTATGGGAATGTAATGGGAAAGGAACGGCAGAGGTTCTGTCAGAAATCACTGGGACATTAACTTTAACTTTTAACCTTGCTTACTAGATGGTTTTCGAGATATGTGATGCACCCCTTACCACCATGTCTGGTTGTCATGTTTTAACTTGAGAAGTCAGGAAAAAAAATCCTTGCAAAAGTCATAAACAAAGAGACTTTAATGTACAACATTATTCTGAAGTCACTTTGCATTTTGCAAAAATAGACATGGTTGATTTTGTGTTACTAGCTGCAATGCAAAAAAAAAAAAAAGAAAGAGTGTGTTTCATGCATGTTGCGCCTCTTAACTCTCTGACATCAGCAGCATCTGGAACAGGGATTGTTTAAAACTGGGACATATTAGTGTCTGCTGATGGTGCAAGCTGATAGAAAAGCGGGACAGTTTGTCTGACTGTCTGACTGACTGTACAAACTGGGACACGTGACCGTCACCAATGGCATGTACACGTTTTATATTGGCTTACACACACACATACCTGTGCAAAGTGATTCTTGGCATCAATGTTACTTCTTTCCACACCCTTTGGAACATTTTCAGCAGATGTTTGTTGAAAAGTTCTTAAACAAGGACCTCCGGTGCGACTCGTGTCACCTGAACTTTCTATGGCAGTAAAGAAAAATCTTTTTAACTGAGATTCCTTTCACTGTCGACGGGACACACAATATTATTGTTAATAATGACTTTCCTCCAATGAAGGCTGAGGTGTACGTGCACATGTCTGTGTGCGTGCACGAGCGCGAGCGCCCAAGCGAGCGGTTTTTCAGACACTTCCCCTTTGTGGAAACCAACCAAGGACAACATGTTCTGAAATGCCTGCTTTCACTGTGCGGACAAAAAGGTTGATGACGAATGCGCGAGCGACAGCGCACAGCGACCTTGCTGCCGTTGCTTTATCCAGGTACGTGAAAGGGTTTGTGGTCTGGCGTGATGTCGAACACGTCCCCAAAGAGGTTCTGTTCAAAAACGACTACCTGCCCTCTCCCAGCTAGCTCCCAGCTTCGCCTCTTTACTGGTTTAATTCGACAACATTCACCCCGTCGCTCGTTTCCGCGAGGGATTTCCTAATCGGCGGGCGTCACGGCGAGGGTCCTGAGCCCGACGACGAGCTTCATCCGAACAGTTTGGGGGGGAAGATTAGCCGCGCGGTGAACAAAGGCTGCCGTTTTGGCTGAGTGGCGAAGCCTTTCATGGGTTTAGCCGACGCCACTCGCCGCACTTTTTTTGGGTGTCTCGGCGACGGCGGAGGGGATGTCGCCGAGACGCGCTTAGCGCCGCGCAGACAGACGCACGGCGGTAGATTGGCTAAGCCCGTGTCGTCTTCGCAGGTTGAATTTCGCCGCCGGCTAAAAGCTTCGCCATTGTGGAGCTGAATGCGGCCGACAATGAGGTTGTTTTTGTTGAAAAAAGGGAAATATTCCATGTCTGCGGCAGTTTCGGGGGTTTATCAGTCCTTGCTATTTCGTCACATGAAAGGCTCTTTTCTCACGACGCTGAAAGAAAATCGAGAATATGATCGCGCTGAGAGCACACATTGAACCGTGTTTGTTTAACGACAACGGCAGCTTTGATGTTGCAACGTTTAGTATTTTTTTGGGCGGACTCAAAAATGTGCGCACACGATGGAAAGCATTTCGATTTAAATACTCTCAGGGCATTGCAATGCATGCAACATAGGATTAGAATCAAATATGTGCCTTTGTGTTTCGCTTTTAATTGGACTGATGACATATTAACACCAACGTGAGGCTTTGTGGTTGCTGATTATCCGCTGGACTGAACATAACGTCAGGTTTTCTTTTACTTTACCCTTTCCAACTTTTTCTGACCCATGAGTTGTTTGCACAAGTGTTGGCCCGTCAAATTGCAGATGTGGGATACAGGAGAGCCGAAAGCTGATTGGACAAAGACATCCCGTAACAGATCCTCCCCAAAAATGCTGCTTTTTGCTGTTGCTTTCACCTATAACAGTGAACAGGCAACATATGACAGTATACTAACACACTGGCATTGCAAATTCAGACCTTTTGGATCCGAGCTGGTGAGACCATCAACATCTTTGCTTCATCACCATGCAAAAGGTAATGGTTTTGCATGGTGCCGGTTTGCAGGAAGAGCTCTTTGACCTCCACTTCTCATCATACTAGTTTGTCCATGCTGGTCACTGTAGGTTAGCCACCACCTGTTTCACTTCAGGTACATCTGCCGTAGGAGAAGGGTTCACTCACAGCAATGTCATCCCACCGACCCTCCACGCCAACATTCCCTCACACGCAGGTCCCACTCTGAACCCACTCTGACTTTATCGTTTACCTCTTCCTTTGGGACCCCCCGTTGCCAAGTCTGCGTCTCTACATCCAGAGGAGCGAGCTGGATTAAAGATGCAACAAAGCCTCCTTCAAACAGGTCGCGTTTAAGAGGCTTAACATAAATGATGTGAGCAGGCGGTTAAAAAAAATGGATATGACAAAAAGAGAGCCTGCACTGAAGCAGAAAAACCTTCAGCGTGAACAACTTCTTCCTTGGATCCACCTGCAACTGACGCACATGTTCACCTGCACAAGGTTCCTGACAGCAGTTTGATGAACTCTCACTAACTTCCTGCGTTCGTCTTTGTGCTCTTTTCCTGCGGCTGCAAAAAAAAAAAAAAAAAAAAAAAATGTGTCGGTGGCGGTCGTCCATGAAGACACAGAGTGTTTCAAAACATATGCTCTCCACGTAGGCACCCACATGTTCCCCACTCTGCCGTTATCACAGTTTGATCAGCCACACTGATAACGTGAGCGCCGTCACACACAAACACACACACAGACACACACACGTTGGCATAGCTCTTTGTAAGGACTTTTCCATTTTTTTGCACACTACCCTTAACCTCAACCACAGTCTACATGACCCTGTATTTAACCTCTATTGAATTGAGAACTTTCTTTCCAATACATTTAAGTTTTCACACCGAAATTTAATCATACAGTTTGTGAGGACCTTCCAAGAGTGATAAAGTCCTCACAATAAAGGTCAAGCAACACTGTCGACAGAAGACCATATAGATAGGCATGCACACACACACACACACTCACATACACACTCGTTGGCATAGCTGCTTGTGTGAGGACTTTTTCATTTTTTTTGCACAGCCTAAACCTAAACCTTAAGTACAATATGCATGATCCTGTACTTAACGTCTATCGAACGGAAACTTTCCTTTCCAATACATTTAAGTTTCCACCACCGAAATGTAATCATAAGGTTTGTGAGGACCTGCCAAAGGTGATAAAGTCCTCAGAGTAAAGGTCAACAACCGCTGTCCACAGAAGACCACGATAGGCACACACACACACACACGCACACGCACTATAAAATAAAACCTTCTAAGATTGAACTCCCCCACTTTCTCATTTCATGTACTGCAACCACACGGCACAATGAAACTGTACCGACTTCCTGTCCCATGGCGAGACAGACGTGTACTTCCTCAACGAATGTCCGCAAAACAAATAGTTGAGCCGTGCGCTGCTGGGCTGCCCCCGCACTCAGCGCCGCTATGTTTCCCTCGCCTTGCTTTATGGCAACATCACGCAGAGGACCAAGATCAAGTAAGTGCTGTCTGATTGTCTCTGCCGTACACAAGCCACCAACGCCCGACACCTTTGCACAGTTATATAAAGTCGCCAAGCAACTTGATTAAGGCATATATGTGGAATCCTATTTTCATGCAGGGGAAAAACTGCAGAAAAAACACTGTCAGTGCAATTCACATTTTCTTTCTTACTGCAATAAAACAAACTTAGAGCAGGTCTCCAGCCCTACAACTCACTGCAGACACCTCATCTATAAAAAGAACTTCATGCATTTTTTTTTTAAAATTTCATCTGTATTTTTGTACTTCATTCTAATCAAAGTAAACACGCAAACAAATTGCAGCATTTTATTTGCCTTTTATGTTGCATGCATCTTTTTCTACCACTGCTATAAATATATATTATGGTGTGCTATACTTTTATGATATACTGTCATATTGAAAACTACAACACTTTGTCTAAATGTTTCTGCAACAGTGGCAAAAGAGGCCTTTTCTGTTCTATTGCCACTGTTAAGTTTTGCAACTGCAGTTTTGTGCTCAGTCTTAATGGTTTAGTACACAGTGAGCAGAGATCAGCAGAGGACATTTCTTTCACATGCTTGGCACCATAACTAGGAAATGTGTTCTCCTTCTTTGGCCTCGGTCTCTGGAGTTATTGCCATTTAATCTACTTAAAATGTTTGACCTCATGTGAGGAAATGGGGAACGAGGGAAGAGACGAGAACAAAATGTCCTAAATGCAGAGAGCAGAAAGTGGGTCAGGAAGTTGGGAGAGAGAGAGAGAGAGAGAGAGAGAGAGAGAGAGAGAGAGATTGTGAGAGAGAGAGAGTGTCTCCACTGGTTGCCCGGTGAAATGAAGATGCTTGTGGTTGATCAAATAATAAATAAATTAAGTAATACAATTACACCTGGTAAGCACAAAAGTGATTGAAAAGGTACTGTTAGTTTAAGGAATGAATCACAATGTTGCTAAAATGAAGTCGTTTAAAATAAAAAAAAACAACAAGTCCAGCAATAAGATTTTTAAAACATATTCAAAATGATCTCATAGTTTAATAGTTTAATATGGAAGAGCACTTTGTGAGATTTCTCTGAATTGAGAAATAAATATAACTCACATATTGGAGTTCATGAAAAGTTCATTAAGACCAGACGATTGACTTGCATGAATATGGATGGAACAAAAATTCAACACGCCGCGTCTCTCCAATCATTGTTTTCACAGAATAAGATATATTGCTGTTGTTGTGTGTTTTTAGAGTCTGTGTGTGTGTGTGTGTGTGTGTGTGTGTGTGCGTGTGTGTGTGTGCTATCTGATTAAAACCCTGCAGCACTCGACCTCCTGGTTCCTCCAGATCTGCTTCTTTCCACCCACTCCTGCCTTTGACAGCTTGTAAGACGCCTTTCAGCTCATCACTGCTGCGCCCCAGCTTGACCAAAAGCCTTTTTGCCAATGCTGTGCCATTTATGTTTTTATCTCTCTCTCTCTCTCGCTCTCTCTCTCTCTCTCTCTCTCTCTCTCTCTCTCTTTGGAACATTTGTCAGTCCAAATGCTTAAATATGAACCAAGCCAAAAACACACGGCGGGGGAGGAGGTGGTGTAAGTAGTGCTACAGCGGTATAACATATTGCAGTGATCCAAGGATCGCTCCCGCACGGATCACATTTTCAAATCCACCAGGAGCTGCCAGTGTACCTATGCTTTTCATTAAAGACCCACTGTGTTTGACATGGCACCACCTAGTGGTTGGGAACCGTGTTGCAGGCAATGCCAACGTTGATCCCTCCTGCTCGATCTCACATCTGTTTAATGTGTGCGTCATTAAAGCAGTATTGTTGTTGTTGTTGTTGTTGTTGTTGTTGTTGTTGTTCAGGGTCTTAATGGAATCATAACAATAAGTGATATTTTTGCCAACATGTTTAAACATTTACATGATGAGCCTTTAAGTTATGATAAAAAAAAAAATGTGAATGATAACTTGAATCATGCAGCTTTAAAAGTGAATATGTTTCCCCTTTGCACTTAAAAGTTGTCACACTTAGAAGGGCACATGTCCCTGAGTGTGTGTGTGTGTGTGTGCGCGCGTGCGTGTGTGTGTGCATGTTCCTTTGACCTGCTGCTGCATTGGTGACACTTTTTTTTATTGTTTCTTTCTCTCTGATCATTATGAACGTCTAGGATGGTGAAGTGAAGAGAGGGAGGAAAAAGAAATTCCACCTTTTCAACATGATCCAACACAAAATGCAATATACAATTCATTGTGTGCCGTTGTGAGCCAAGGACATTTTCCATTCCAACGACGGTGACAATAGGCGCGGTTGGAATGAGGGGCAGAGGAAAGGGAGCCTCTCAAGTCTGTGAAGGTTGAGCTCTGCTGGACTGTTGTCAAGCAGAGACACTATAAAGAGAAAAAGTGTCTGAAACTCACATTCAGCTGCATTTACATTTAGGTTTTTCAAGAAGTTGTATTTTTTTTTTTTTACGGGTTGTTTTTCTTTTCACTTCCACCATCCAAAACCTGATGAAAGCGGCTCATTCGGACAGGCTGTACAAAACTCGAATTGGGCCCAAAACCCTGTTGGCAGGACGGAACCCAAAATCATCTTTGGCTGCACAGCAGAGGATTGGGAGCTCCTGAGCGCCACCTGGAATGCAAATCACCCCGCACCGTGTGAGTCTCGTGATCATTATCTTCAAGAGCACGTCGCGTTCACCTGGTGGGGAGGAACCCGGCGGTGGGAAGAATCCCAGGCCGGGAGGAAATGCTGCTAGAGGCGAGATTAAACCGTCCCCGGCCGCTTTGGAATGCCGACCTGCACGCCGAACCATGCGCGAGGCGGCTGAGAGGGGTTAACAAGGGGGGTAATTAAGGGAACCGCCGGCTCTTTCTTCACACTCTTCTCCCCCGGACTCCTCTTCCTCTTCTTCCTCCTCCCCCGCAGCCCTCTGTCGGCTCTCCGCTCCGTCCTAATCTGCCGCGACGCCCCGCTCCTAATTTGGGGGAGGCTCATTACCGCCGCTGATTATCTCGCTTCTTCAACGGTGGGCGAGTTTGAGCGGGAACGACGCGGAAGTGGCCGAGCTGGAATACAAACAGCCGCCTGACTCCTACTCCCGTGCGGCGCCGAGGTCATTTATATAGAAATAATTCTGTCTGCAAGCGGCTTTTAGGAGTCACCGTGACAACGCAGACACTTGCCGGATGGCCAAAGGATCAATCACTGGCTTTTTATTCACTCCCCACGAGGAGGTACAGCCGACTCACAGTGAGCATGTCTAGTAACAGAACACTGTCGCCGTGATGTGCCGGACGCCACCAGGCCACCAGGCCTCACAGATTTGATTTAAATTGATTCTCGCAGATTCCAAATTCGATCAAGTCCGAGTGAATCGGCGGCCTCAGAGCAGATTCCCTCATATTTTATCAGGAAAATGACACGGGGAGTTTATATTAAAGAGAGCGCTGAGCAATTTATTAATGCGGTGATCAATACTGTCAGCCTTCTCCTGGGATGATATCATGCTGTTGTTGTCTTTTATTCTGTGTTGATAGAAACAAAGCAGCCGGCGCATGATTGCGAGTGTCTCACCTTGTGGTGACAATCACATGAAATCTCTGCAAAAGAGAGTCGTCGGTCATGCGGATGCCACACGAGACACTGCATCCATGTTGCCACATGGTGGCACTGGAGAGCAGCGTTTACTGCCGGCCGCCTGCGATCTGGTCCTGCCTCAGCCATCAGTCATGTTCACCTCCCACAAACAAAACCAATGCCTGTTTGGTTGTGTTTTGCTGCTGCGAATCAGGTGAGAATCAGATTGTCTCTTCTTTTGTCAATTGTAATTTTGAACACATGTTAATTATTAAATTAGAGAGTAAAATATGAATTGTTTTGAAGTCTTTAAGGGGGAAAACCTGGATTGTATTCTGTTCATTAACCAGCTCAAAAAGGCAAAATCTAATGTGGCGGTGCGACTGGAAATGACCTCAGCGTTATTACACAGACGAGTGCTTCTAACGCGATATCTGCAAAACAGAGAGTGAGTGATTGAATGAGAGGGCGATAGAGAGAGGGAGAGGTTACAAATGACATGTAGCTGGTGGCCGCCGTGCGGCACGTTAGAGGAGGTGACACCGCGCGGCAACAAGGCTTCATAATGGGCTCGGCTGTTGTCGCGGTGCTTCATTATCTTCCCTCTGATGGCCGACACTCCCGAAAGAGGCGAGCGTGGGAGGATGCTGTGTGAGAGCCCCGCGAAAGGCAATCCACTTTTCTCTGATAAATTTAACTAATTAAACAAATGTCCTATTAAAAAGCAGACTGTTTCCCCTCACTGTGACCTTTAAATAACAATAATTAAAAAAGGAAAAAAAAAGAAAAACATGCATGACTGTGGATGCCCGAAGGCTCTTAGACGAAATGTTTCCTTTGTGAAAAATCACAACATCAGGCGCCTCTGCTAAATAAATAAATAAATAAATTAATTAATTAATATGTAATATTAATACATTTAAAAAAAAAAATCAGCACCATCACCAGCTGTAAGGTCACACTGGCAACTCAAAAGCACGAATTCAGCCACCGCTCGGCCCGGCTTTGTGTTCCCCAGTCGCAGTTTGTAAAGATCGGCCGTGACCGCACAAAACACTCGGAGCGTGATTGATGACGGCTCGCACGCAGGGCCAGATAAAGAGATGAGACTCGCCGGCCGTTTTATTGATAGGCCCCAGCAAATAAAGGCGACATTTGCTCTTGTTTTAATAGATCCTTTAATTTGCCGGCCGGCGTGATGAATGTAACGCAGTCCCAGCGATGACACACGCTCAAAAGGTCACGCATGTAACGCCGGTGTAAGAGCAGCGGAAGCGGACGTTAACTGATTTAAAGGACCCACATTAAAACACATTTTTCAGATCCGTTATTCTTCAGCCCCGGCTGCCAGTGGAGCAACAGTGTAAAACACTCCGGAGGTGTAAATAAATAAATAAATAAAATAAAGCACCCTGCGATATTTCGCCCAATGATCTAATAATGCCTGCCTGGATCTCCCACACCTTTATGAAGGAGACTAATACAACACTGAGCTGGGAGAGGCCACATTTTATTTCTGGTACACTTGTCGACTGACCAGAGACACGTGATTGATTGTTAGAAAATACGGCGCAAAGCTAATTTTAGCCATTGTAGCTTTAAATCTCAAAGAGAAAAAAAAAAAAAAAAAAAAAAACTACAGTTGTGAAATCAAAATTTGCTGAAGCTAAACAAATGTTGCTCGGCTTACAGGGATTTCTTGTTTTTTGTCGTCTGGCATGTCTCAGACACTCATGGCACACAGACAGACAGACAGACAGACAGACAGACAGACACACACACACACACTCGCGAAGGAAAGACATGTCCGCGGTCTTTATTCTGTATACAGTAGAAAATCCCTGGTGTTTGAAGAGCTCTGGCTCCAAGCATGAAGTGAATGAGAGCGCAGACCTTCCTCTGAGGCGCTGCATGTCATACAGGGAACATTGAGCCGTCAGGCCGACGGCGGCCGGCAGCCTTGTCGAGAAATTACAGGGCCGGGGCGGGTGGCGGTGGGTGGTAGTGCCTTGGCCTCGGTTTAAGAAAGGAAACAGGGGATGCTTTGATTTTCAAAGCTGCAGAAAATAACAACAACAACAGAAAAAAAAACAAAAAAAAAACAGGCTTCTGTCTGCGGCGCAACAATTTCTAGTTCATGCTGAAGATATTACCCACATCCCCATCGCCCAGCCGGCCCGCTCCCTGCCTCTTCCTCATCCTCCTCCTCCTCCTCCGGCCGCTCCTCCTATCTCTGCAGCCTCTCACCCCTCCCCTCACTCATCCGATGCTCTATGTGATCCGGGGCCGCAGTGGCGGGAGCCTCCACACGCCGGCGTGCTGTGATTCGAGCAGCTCGTTGGGGGCCGGATCAATGGGAACGGATTAGGCGCGCGCGCGCACACACACACACACACACACACACACACACACACACACACACACACACACACACACATAAAGCTGAGGTAACAGGGAGGCAGGGTGTGTGAGAAAAAGGGGAGTGTGACCTTTTGCAGAATACAATTTAAAACATCTCTCGAACTCGGGCTGAGTTAACTCTGGCACCACGCTGCGGCCCGTACCTGCACATCGTTTATTTTCCTGGACAGTGCCAATTGAGGGGTGGGGGAGGGGGAGCGGGGTGGGGGTGGAGTGAGTGAATGTGAGAGCTGTTGTAAGGCGTGAGCTTTCGGGGTAAGGAGGTTGGTTGGTGGGGGTGTGTGTGGGGGGGGTGTAACTAAAGAAGAGCGCCAGTTCCAGTGTGTTGTGCAAGCAAATGTACTTTCTTCTGTTTTCTTTTCTTTTTCCTTTTTTTTCCCCCTCGGCCTCCTTTTCACTGTCAGCCCGCCGCCTCTCCCTGGACTCTCACCTTGTTGTGCTTTATTACCTGTCCTGTAAGGCTTGTTTGGAGAGGCGGCTTGATTGCACAGCGCTGAGAGGCGGGGGAGTGCGGAGCCAGCGTGCACCTCCTACTTTTCCTCCTCCTCCTCCTCCTCCTCCTCCTCCTCCTCTTCCTCCTCCTTCCCCTCCTCCCATCCCTCCCCCCTCATTTACATCCCAGACACCAAAGACACTGTCAAAGTCTGTATTAGGGCGCAGACAGAAAATCTATATTGCTCTGCCTTAATGATTTAGTTGCTTCCTTCTGTCTTTTGTGCATTTGTTCCTCCTCTTCTCCTCCATCCTCTGCGGAGGGAGGGAGGGAAGGAGGGAGGGAGAGAGGGACGGAAGGAGGGATAGAGGGAGGGAAGGAAGGAGGAGGGGTCACGTAACGGCTTCCCACATGCGACACAGGCATGTGTTTTAAAGATACCGATCTAATTTCTAAAGCCACAATCTTCTGAGGGTGCCTGAGACTGTTTCATATTTCTGTCAGCAGCAGCGGCGGCGGTGGTGGCGGCGCTGGTTTGAACAGCTTTAGATCCGCCACTGCATGGAAACAGCTGCACTTATCGTGCGGCAGGATGCAGGGTATGTAAAAAAAAGAAAAAAGAAGAAGAAGCGTGCACGCCGTGTACGTATTCATGAAGCCTTTCATGAATAAGTCGGCGCACTGATGGCGCAAGTGAGGTCTACTTCTGCCACCGTCTCTCAACCCCCATCACCTCCACTCAATCCTCTGTAGGTGTTATATCCGCCAACGGACAGCAGGGGGCAGTGTTAAAACAAGGTATCTCCATGTGGTGGCTTTTTATTTTTATTCTTTCTTCCAGTCCTGGCAGACTGATGGAGGTGGGTTTGAGGCTGGGGAGGGGGAGGATGGGCGGTGGGGTAGGGAGGGGGGGCAGTCTTGACTAGAGAAGAGACGGGAGAAAAAGGATGAGGGGGGAGTCAGAGGATGACAAAAAAAATGGGAGGGTTGGGGGTTCGAGCAGTGGCGTGTTGTTGACACGGGTGGTGGTCTTGTTGAGGTCACAGTGCACCTCCCTCGCCGCCCCCCCCCCCCCCCCCAACCCCCCAACCCCCCAACCCCCGACTCTACATGTGTAATTACTGCTTCCTCTGACACCATCAGGTCTCGGCGAGGTGATCACTGCGCTGTGTCTCCGGGGCCGCTCGCAAAAAAAAGAAAGACAAAAACTAAAGTGAGTTTTATTTTTTATTCTTCATTTCCTTTTCCCTCTCCCTCCTTTTTTATGGCTCTGAAGGACAAATGGGGCATCTCGCACACGCGTCATTTTCCACTCGTCTCTGTTAAACTTGCCAAGTGGAGGGAATATCATTACTTATGAATAATTCTGGGGGATTTACCGTCTCCGTTTCCTGGTTCCGGCGTGTTTTTTTTGTGGGGGGGTGGTGGTTTGGGGGGATTAGAAATAAAACCGTATCACTGTAATCACAAATCATTTGATCTCTCATTCAGCTGGGACAAAAGGGAAATGATAACGGCTACATCCACCTCCACCACCACCACCACCTCCACCACCAACAGAGGGGCTTACACTAATATCAACGACAAACTCCTCACGGCAACAGATTACATCTTCCCAGGAAAAATTAACATTCATCGCGACACAGCTCCAGATTAAATCAATTCCTCGGCTTCCGTCACATCGTGTTATCAGCCTTTGGGATGGTAAACAAGACAGCAAGTGCTGTCTTCCTCGCCGTCGGTCCAGAGGCATTCCAGCACACATCATAATGGACCTCATCTATGTGATAATTTTTATTTCTTCTTCTTCTTCCTCTTTTTTTTTTTGGTTGGCTTTTTACAACGGAGGCGTGGCACCCATAAATATTCACATCGCAACGCGTTTATTGTGGAGCCGTGAGTGCACATCTTAATTCAGCCGATGGAGAAGGAGCAAGAATTAAAACATCATCCGATGACAGCAGATCATGTTTTGTATTCTTCAAGCCTCTGTCTCACGCACGTGGGAAAACACACACACACACACACACACACACACACACACACACACACACACACACACACGAGTTCACACGGGTCAGAGTTCTGTCCCACATGAGACACATTTTTACATCAACCTCGGCGGGGGTGGACGCTGGGAGGTCAGAGGTGACACCGACTGTCCACAAAAACGATTCTGATCCAGCGGAGCCACAGGTCCTCTCCGAAAAACCTCCTGCACACTTAGCCCGCTGTTTACACCTTCCTGCAGTAACACCTCCTGTTTTAACCTTCCTACCAAAACCGTGTTTACACAAAGCCATCTTAAAAAAAAAAAATCCTGTTTACACGGATACGCTGGAAACGACTGAAAATGGTGCAGTACCTATGCCAGGCCTGCTGTGGCACTGCAAGTTTACTCCCTGAAGGCAGAAGAAGAAGAACACCTGAGGCACGCCACGTTTAAAGAAGCAGGAACTCGCCGACAACATTAGCACAACAGAGAACAGAAGGAAAGAACACTGGCGAAAAGACGGTGTGTATAAACGACAATGTGCGATTTCAGTCTGTGCAGTTTCAGTGAAAATGCTGACTTCACGGAAACGCAAGGCCGAACCAAATAAATATTTCTGCGTTTTCATCTTCGTGTAAACGGGGCCTCAGTCTGATGGTCTCTGATGGACCATCCACATGTTTGGAGGAAGACCACACGGTTGAACCCAGAATGTCTGGGTTTCCGTTAACCTGGAAGCTATATCTGCCCCTTATGACATCACAGAGGGCCATTTCCTGTGCCGTTCCTCTTCTGTTACAAGCCATCGAGCTGTAAAAAAAAAAAGATTCTAAAACTGCCATTTTAAAGAGGAAAAACTCTGGATGTTGCTTTAAAGACCAACCAATTAGTTTTACAAAACAAACAGCATTGTTCACCTTCAGAATTACCCCCCCTCTCCACTCCTCCCCTCCATGCCGTGGATTTATTTTCACTCAAGACGTTTCCTTTTTTGTTGTTTTCCACTCTTTTCAGGCAGTGGGTGTTAATGCCCTTAATTTGCCCCCAGCCAAACACATCGTTCGAGACAGCAAACAGCCCTCAAGGACACCAAACATTTCTACCCGCTGTGTCGGTCTGCAGTCCCCTCCTCCCTGGAAACGAGTGACACGTATGTACAAAACAAAAAGGGAAAGAAAAAAAGAAAACAGCAATATTTGCAGACCTCAGGGAGTTCTTATATTTTCTTCACCCCCAAGAGCTCCCTCGCCGCCGCTGCCACCGCCACAAAAAGCCATCCGGCCATTTCGTGTCGCATGAAAAACCAATTAGCCGCTCGCGTTTTCCGCATGTAAATGAAATGACTTGTTTCCATGGAACCTGCGAGGACCTCAAAGACACATCCCCGCTGCCAGTGCGCGTGACGTGACGTCTGCCAGCATTAACATTTGATAAGAAGGGTCGTTTACAACTCCCAGCTGCTTGGCGGCACCAGACAGTGACCTTTCAAACAACAGTAAATTTTACAGACCTTTAAAAAATGCACCCCGCCGTGCCCACCCTCAGTCTCATCATGCCTAATGATTTTCCTGCTCTGGCCAGGCCTCAGCAGTGTTTTTGTGCTCCTTAACCCACGCACAGCCATTCGTCCGTCCCCCTACCTGCGTCATATTCTAATTCATTTGGATTATTACCCACAAGGAGCTTGTTTGTTTTTGTGCTTCTTCCATATTTCTTTGCAAAAAGACAAGGAAACAAAAAAAAACCCACTTCGGGTTGCACAGTGAAGTGAGTTACAGCCTTTGACTGAGTTCATGTCAGTCTCCATGGCAGTCAAAACACAACCCCCCGGCCTGCCGCATGCAATGGATGCGGAATTAGAAGGATTATGGCCGTGTATGATTTCCATCAGCGGTCAGTGGTTTATTATCGCTGCGGCAAATCCCTTTCAACGCACTTTTTGTTTGTGTGAATTACAAAAAAATGGGCCAGCGAACAATACTCGATGGAGGGAAACAGGGAGGCAGATTAGGCTCAGAGGGTGATCAGCGCTGAGGCTCATTCAAAAGAGGTTTGGCTCGATTATAGTTGGGGGGGGGGACAGCCACACAGGCTGTCTGAAAAAAAATAAAAAGGATAAACAGCATAAATGTGCGCTTGGGCACGGCAGCCTTGAGTGGCAGGAGACGCTGAGTGAAAGGTCCCGCTGCACATCGGCCACAAAGCGAAAGGTGCTATTGTATAGAAGCAGCTGCCTCTGTTTTCCTATTGCTCACCATGGCAACAGCATGCGCGGACTGCTTCAGAACCCTCAATGTCACCATGTGTGAAATCAACTAATGATCACATAAATTCTAAGTAGCTCCGCCGCAGTGTCGCAGACATCCGACGGGAATGTGTCTGCAGCATCTGTCCGTGTGGCGTGTTGTTTTTTTTTATTTTGTTCTTTAGATTTTCAAATGTAACCGTCTGCTTTGAACGCTTTCAATTAGTGCCTTTCGGCAACGTCTTTTAATATGCATTAAGAAGAAATGTGCGTTTCGAAAAAATCGATGGGAACGGCGCAGCTTCGAAACAACCTCCTCTGAATGTGCAATAAACTATGTACGATCGCTGTGGGCTGTGTCAATCTAGTTTTGAATCATAAACGGTGCTCGGAATTCAATGAAGACGCATTTGTTGATGCAAACATTCGGCTCACGACACCTGGTCTGTTCCTGTCTTGGTCGAAGGGCTTCATTTCTCATGGCCAATGCTAGCCTGACCAACCATTGGTCTTGAACCATTGCAACCAGCCAAAAGACAACACTTCTTTCTTTCTTCTGCTCATTTTGTTGACCTCTGCTTCTTGCAGTAGCCACATAGCAAATGCAAATGCAAATGCAAAAAAAAATGGCGTGCTAAGTAATGAACCTATTTTATTGTAAATATATAAATGAATAAGTCAACAGCTGAAATTGACACTTGATTAATAGCTTCAACTATGAATGGATTTCCATCACTGATCAGCTCCTCTATTGTGTCGCCGATATTTAATCACTGTCAGGGCTACGAGACTAGTAATAGATACATTGCTGGATATTTGCCAGGGCTTCCAGCCTTTAAAGGGCTTAAAGAAATAATTTAATGTAAAAATGAATTAAAAATAAGATTATATTTAATGCTGCACATTAACTGCTGTGTAAGTGCCCGGCTATAGCTGTGCCTCAGAGTAGCTTTACCACAAAAATTGCACATATTTTTTTTTATGGAATGAAAATGAGCTACAAAGACTGAGGTGATAATATTGGGTGCTTTGCAACCTAAAAACACACACACACACACACACACACACACACACACACACCACTGAAGTAAAGATTGCGCGTTTTCCTTTTGCAATATACATTTCAATCTTTTGGCAGTGTGAGTTGTGGACAACATCACAGCCTGGCGGTTGTCAGTCGTAAGACGATACGCTAAGTAAAAGCGGTGCTGTATGAAACTGAGCTCTGTGTCGAAAACTCGCTTTGAGTTTTTTTTGTTGGAAAAGAAATGGAGAGGAAAAAGAAAAAAAAGGAAGCGTGCATGTGTGTGTCAGAGCCTTGTATCAGAGGTCTGGTCCAAACTTGGCTGAGTGTTTCATCACAGCCCTTTAATCACGGCCTTGAAACACCTGGACAACCAACAGTGGATTTGCTTTTCATGCGCTAGGCGAGGTCCAAGTTCACCGGTTTTTAAAATACGTTCCCACCACTCCACCTGTGCCACGCCGATGTGCGCGGCGGTTGCACCTCCGCTAGACAACTTGGTGGCCGCGCGATAAGGCCAACAAGAGGCGGGCATAGCGCACTGCACATGCCTTGATAAGTGTGATGTAGAGGGATTTGCGGGGGATTTGGATAGATGTGAGGACTGTATGTAATCTTTCTCACCCTCCTTCAAATGAATCCTTTATTCCTTTAAGCCACATCTGATGGGACCTTCAACGGGCACTCAATCAAAACCCCTCTGTCTTTCTTCCTCGCCCTCACTAGGCAGCGTTGGCGGGTGGGGGTCGTCAAACACTCCTCACCTCACCTGAAAACGCCCTCAGAGAAATGACCGTCACGTACGGCGTGCAGCTAGCAGCCGGCTGCACGCGCTCTCCACTGTATCTCTTTATCTGCCACCCACACGCGCTACACACCCGAACAGACGCGTGACATCAGCGGCCAGGGCGCCGCCACTTCCCCGTGACGGCGATAGCGGAACGCCGCAGATTCCAACTTCCTCCCACCCATCTCGCCCGCGCTTCCTCTTCCAGCCCCCGCCAAGCACGTGGAGGCTAAAACCGACCGCACAGATGCAGCGAGGCTCCAGCAGCGGAACATGCATGAATGATCTGCATGGGCAATGACTTTTTCTGGCTGGTAACATAGTGTGTGTGTGTGTGTGTGTGTGTGTGCGTGTTATGTTATGATTCATGACACTGGTTGCAGGGGAGAAAGGTGGGATATTCCTAATATGTAGCCTCTGTGTTGCGTAGCACACGTGGCTCACTCGCTGTTTATTTTATTCATTTGTCTTCATTCACACAAGACGCGCCCTGTTGAGATTTAATGATAAGCAGAAAAAACATCTCCGTTCGAAAGGGAGTCGACAGGCAGCCACAAACAGGAAAAATCCAAGAAAATAGAAAAGTACAAGTGAAATATTAGCACCAATGACATCCAGGCACCCAAATGTGTGTGTTTTTGCTTATTGGCCAATCATGCCAGAGCTTTATGGAAGTCAGTACTGCCTTAAATGTAACTGGCTGTCAACTATCTCTGAACCATCTAGTAATGTAGGCTTCATATCCCGATAAATCATAAAGAGTCATGTCATAATAACACAGAGTCATCTGCTTACATGCATTTTACATTGCTGCAATTGACTAAACACTGAAATATGACGCTGATGCCGCCCCTCGGCCAAAGTGACTCCGACACCGTTGATTATAAAATTTCCAAAATATTGTAAAAGTATTAAAAATCTTTTTTTTTTTTTTTTTTTTTTACTTCCACAACACTTTTTTATCGCCCCTTTATGATTTGCATCACTCGGATACTGATTCAAATATATTAGTTTCAGCTCAGAAACGCTCCATCTGCATTGACAGCCTTGGTGATACAATATTCATCTATTCCAAGAGAACTTTATTGCACCATGTTACAGCACAGGGAAGTGCCTCACATTTCAATATCAAGCTTCCCTCAACCTGCTTCGTTTCGAATCCTGTCAGTCGTGCGCTATTAGCAGCACGGTGGAAACACAGGCAAGTAGGTACTTCATGGTAGCACCATAAGCCAAAGCACCTTTTCATATTGAAAACACAGGTAATCAAATGCAGACACAATACGTCTATGGCTGATTTTAAAAAAAGATAGAAGAATAAAAGCAAAAAAAAAAAACAAAAAACAAAACCCCAACCGTCTTTTCCCACATTTCTAATGCATTGCATTAGCAAATGCATGTTCAATTGCTCTTGTGGCAGCTGTACACAGTCATTACGGCCTCACAATCAGAGAGACAGTAGAGCAAAATAAACACCCGGCGGCGCTTTGAAAGCGTTCGGTCTGCCTGTTGAATAGCGGGAAGGACACCACAGACAGACACACAAATATATGACTAATCAAAACAGTGTGCAATCAAGTGAAGTGCAAAACTGAATTTGCAAAAGCAACTGATGAGCAGGTGGCTTTAATGGCGCTCAGGTGGTCCCTCTTATTTTTTTCTTTGTCTCAGCACCTGGTGGAGCCGCCGCCTTTGTTGCCCGCGGCTTACGACCGGCGTGATATATGGTGGCCGAGAGCCGCCTGATGCACGGCGGTCGCACAGGGGGCGCGGTGACCTTGACAGTCAGCGGGAACAGGGGAAAACACCGCACAGCCACACAGGCTGCACTGCACGTTGCACTGCCAATCAATACCGGATAATTGGTTATGAAAAAGTGATGGAAACACAAGAAACACATGAATGTTTTAGGATATTAAAAGTTGGTGCTTGTCACTCAGGTTTTAAATGACGATAATGAAAAAAGATTACGCTGACTTCTATCACCCAACAGTTCAAATCTAGCATTCAATTTCTCCAACTTTCTGGCCTTTGCAGATTTGTGATTAATAACTCGCTTTGGATCCAACGCTTTGTTATCTGTCAGACTTTCCCCCTCACTCTTTACCCTCCGTCTCCTCTCAGGTGTCCACTTATCTGGCTATCTTCTGGGTAAGATTAAGATAAATTGAATTTTTCTTCTTTTTTTTTCAAACAAAATGGGAACGGAGCGGCTTTCTTTCACATATCTGCATTTCAAGACGAGGTGATAGGTCCCCCTCGGATGGACAGACCTGAAACACTTGTTTCACTCTGCGGTTTCCAAACGCAACAAACGGCCTCCCCACTGGAGAGCGAGCCACCGGCAGACAGTACATTCATTGGCCTCAGGCAGGGTGTCCTCTCGGGGCAATGCTTGCTTTGCCTAGAGCCAAAACATTATGAAATGCGACTCGGGGCTCCGAACATGACTAACATTTTATGTTGAGTTTTCGCACAATACGCCAGTGATGTCTCTGCAGCATGTAAAGTGGGTATAATATTGTAATATTAGGGTTCATGCAAAGCAATCATGTTTTTTTGAGGGCTCATCGCTCATATTTAGTTGATAAGCAGTTATACCCTCAGGTCTATGATGAAGTTCTCAGCGACGCCCCCTGCTGTGTCCACAGTTACAGAAAATTCCACACCACAAAACTTTTATTGCATATCATTCACTATCTATAGCATGAGAACGTCTTAATTATGTATAAAAATGTTGAATAATACGATGAGTCATCCAGATCCCTAAAGCTCTTTTTATTTTCCTCTGGTAACTTTAATAAGCTTATTTGCTTCTTGTCAAGTGTGATGTTTGCCTCACTTTGAGGAGTGACAAAAAAATCATCACTGACACAAAACCTTCCTCGTTAGAAAAACACTTTTTCGAACTGGTCCCAAACTCAAATGAAATCTGAAGTGGTTTTAACGGTGTCAAGGCCAAATAAACACGCTCTTAACAGCCTTTTAAACACGGTGGGAGAGCGGACGCTCTCCACAATGAGCTTATTTTCCTGTCGGGGTATGACGTTGGCGTGTGCGGCAGATGGGAAGGATGGAAAAAAAAAAAAACATGTTTGTAAGGAATCGTGAACCCTGCCAAAAAAACAGTCCACCTGCAAAGTGTGCCATGTATATTTATGACCCGGGCGAAGCTTATCTGTCTGCATGCATTTACAGCGTATCTGCTGTGTGTATGTGTGTGTGTGCGTGCGTGCGTGCGTGCGCGCATGTGTGTGTGTGTGCGCGCGCCAACTATCTTGTGGTTGAAGAGCAGCTCTATGACTGCTGCTCCCAGGGCAACAGTGGTGCTGACAAGGTGGAGGAGGACCACACTCAACCCCGAAACCAACACACACACACACACACACACACACACACACACACACGCACACACACACACACACACACACGCACACACCCACACCCACACACATGCACTCTCTCTTTTTCTGAAGATGTGCAGCAGAGACTTTTCCCCTCCTGTCCCTTAACTGGATGTTATCGCTCCATTTAAAAGCAAGTAGCTGCTGCTGTGGACGCCGCCGCGCTGCCCTTCACCAGCCACTCGGTCAACTTATCGGCATCGCCGGGGAGACGCTACGCAATTCTCACAACGGGTTGCCAATTTTGGCGTCTGACCGGCTTGGGCAGATTTCTTTGGAAGGGTCGCTGAATGTCCGGGGGAACATCGTTTGACCAGATTGTGCGAGTGGTGGGAATTTCTTGGAAGGAACCAACAGATGCTGCGCAGCCACTCACCCTCCTGCCGCAGTTCTACCAGGTTCTTGTTTGTTTGTTTGTTTGAGGGTCCAGTGTTGCTCTGTGACTCCATCTCCTTCGCTGTCAAGTGTCCCTCAGCGTTCATTACCTTCCCTCTTCAGTTTTGTCCTCTCTCCTACAAATATGTGCACATTCACAAAACATCAACAACAACAACAAAGTACACGTACACGCGCTCACGTCCTCACATGAACAAAGATGGCTCAGCCTCCTGTTTTCTGCTCCACTGCACTGAGTCCTCTGCCGAGCCGCTCTTGTGTTTTAGTAAAATAATTAATGCGGCGGATAGATGAAGGCGAAAACGCGCTGACACAGCAGAATGTAATTTTGCATTATGCATTTCTTGTACGCAACCCCCGACCTAAAGTTGCGTCGAAATTGAAAACCAACCTCGGAAATGATGCAACTCCGATTTGTGCACGTTTGAACATTTCTAAAGGCGGAAGACGCGTCTGAGTGTAATAGGATGTAATTGATGTTCACGTCACTGTCAACCTGAAAGTAATACATGCTTCCCTATCTGAACCGTTGCACACACTGGAGACTTCCCAGCACTATTTTGTGTATCCAGGGAGAAACTGTGGCGGAGGGGCACAGCAGGGTTTTTAGTTTTCTGAGGTTGGACATCAACAGTCAGAGCGCCGTCCTTTCAGTGAGACGCCAAGACAACCCCAGTGACCTTAGATGTTGCACTGCAGTTACTGCTGACACAAACAGTGATATATGGCCATGTGATATAATGTGATGGGGTTTGTCACCGCCAAGCTGACTCAAATTCCCTTTGTAGTGATTCCAACATGGATCGTCATGCTGGAACCTCAGGTTACGACCATGTCAGGACTGTCTAAGGACTATCTGAGCTAAATACTGTATGTATAGATATATGCATTTAAAAAAAAAAAAAAAATCATGTCTCTTAAAGAGCCAGTCTCTGGACACCAGGCTGGAATTCACCAGCGATCATTAAAGTGGCCACGTGGTGTGGCGAGCACATGTGCCAAGGCAGCAGACGTATCGAAGTGTCTTCAGAAATTCTCGAGTGCAGTGACTGAAAGTGTTTCCTCTGACATTTCTACCTCCATCTGTCCCCTTCTTTCTAACATTCCCCCTCCCTCCGCTGGTCGTCGTCGACGAAGCACCAGCCGTTGTGACTTTCATGCCTGATGAGCCCCAGTCAGACTGAACAGCGCGCCCGGCCTCAAGTATCGCGTTCAATGACTCTTGAGAGGGCTGGAAGCACCAATTCAGCTTTTTGAACGGGCACTGGACTGGCAATGATAATAATAATAATGATAATCATAGTACTCATAGTAACACTGATAGATACTTTGACGGCTTCGATGTTGACTTCACAGTATTTTTTTCCTGTATTTGAGAAGTTTTGAACGTCGACTACTTAGGCTGATGGTCATAGAACATGCCAGGACTTCAATTAACTATCGCTGTCCTACCACATCCCAGATTTCAAATACAAGGATAAGAGGAAACAATGCTCCTAGCTTTGTAAATGCAGAGTTAAAGTACACATTAGCCGCAGGGGCATTGAAATGCTAACTGTTAATGCACATCAGCTGATCAATACAACTAAATGGAGCGTTTTGGTTGCTTGATTAGAAAAAGAAAGTTCACAATTATTATTGCATGACATCAATAATTTCATTGATTTAAATCATTGACTGCGTGCGACAAGAAAGAATTTTAAGTTGAGTTGCAATTGCGAGATTGGTGTCGTTGTCCTTTCCTCACTTTCTCTCAGCTAAATGGAAACAAGAAACAATTAAAATCATTGTATTTCATCTATTGGTCTGTGACCAACTGGCAGCTTGTGACGGCACACTTGATTCTTCTCAATGAATCAGTTTTATGAGTCGCTCACCAAAGTCGCTCAGACAAAGCCAAGTTTTTCAGGGTTTTGAGTCACTGCTTCAGTTCCCTGTAAGCGCACACAAGCTCCACCCATTCCAGGAGACTCTTGATTGGTTCGTTTTTGTTCATGGGGCAGGCAGGGCTTCTATGAGCGACAGTGCTTGGTTCGTTCACAGCCCTGCCTGGCAGCAGGGAGGGGAAGGAGGAGAAGCTGAGTTGAAACATTAAATCAGAGCTGTTGTGTTTCCCTCTTCCATTAACGAGATATATTTATACTAATGCAGTTACAATGGCAGTTTCACAACAGTGAGCAGGTTAATAGAGATTAGAAATTGTGACTCACGAGTCAGCAAAGTGACTCTCTAATTCTGAATGAACAGCCGGTGGATGTCCCGGTACCTTGGAGGAAAACAGGCCACGGAGCACAAAAAAAAAGTCTGTAAACATCCAGTCAGCAAATTTAGAGACTTCTTACTGTGGGACGACTGCATCACAACTCGCCTCCATCGAAGTTTTCTCATTTATTCGCTGTGCAAACAATTACAAAATAAATAGGAACTTATAGGGCAACCAGGACAACAACGCAGGCCGATTCAAGAATGGTGTGAGGGCAATGCATTTAAAGCACCTACTGTATATTCAGCATATTATTTGCAAACAATGCACAGATTTGCAGATGCGGCCGAGGATTTGAATAAAAAGCTGCAGCGTGAAGCATCTTCTCCCTCTGCTTTCACTGGCCACGGATGGGAGCGGCCGCTGTCACTTCAATCAGTTCATGCATTTATAAATAAACCGCAGGGTCGGTTGATGTGAGGTGACAGTTCGGTGCTGTGAAGACCTGTTTTCATATAATTTGAACGGCGCCATTATGGTGTTGGGTAAAAAAAGTTCTTCAAAAATTACAACACAGTCAAACAAGGAAACTAAAGCTGACATGAACCTGCGGTGCCACACATGCGTCCATAGGGAACAAAAACATACTCGGAGGTGATATCATATCAAGAGCAGCTCGGCAAATCAATTCCACACATTCCCCTCTTTTGAGGTGACGTGTTGAGTCTCCTGCGAAGCTGAAATGTGGGGACTGAAATGTCTTCCTTCCCCTGGACAAGTGCAGGCCTGCTCCTGAGGTAATGGCCCTCTGATTCTCCCTTTTCCAACTCCCGCTTTTCACACTTTGTCTTTCTCTTGTCTCCTCTCTCCAAGTTCCCCTCAACTTCGGCGAAGGCCAATTAAAAATTGCTCTTGAAAGGCTTGCAATTATTCCTTTGTAAGAGATACGCAGCTCTTGCCTGCCTCCACAAATTATTATCTCTCTGGTGCCCCTACAGTGAGGTGTCTGACCAACCATTCATCGCAACCCCTTACACTTCTGCCAGCCTCGCCGCTTCTCCTCCGTCTGACTCTCTGCACTGATGAGGTCCAGATTGCAGAGCGTGGCAGTCAGGGGCTCGATGGTGAGCGGAGAAACACAAGATAATGAGTGGATTATTAAGGGAAGCCCTGTGGAGAGAAAAGAGTTTTGATATCTCTGCCACAGCCCACGCAACCTACATTCAATCTCTTTTTCTTCTCGCATCCCCCGGCGTTCCTGCCAGCGATGATCCCTGGATGCCACATGCAAATGAAAGACACTGCTGTGGGTTTAATGCTAATCAATACTGTGCAAATATTCATTTAAGGAGATGGCTGCATGATGAGAGAGGGGCCATGCCTACTTGAAATGCAAGGAGCCATACGTCTGGTGCAGAGAATTGCCGGGGAAATGCGCGGCCATGCATGAATGCAGTAGCAGGTGTACACAAGCGATTACGGAGAATAAACCGTAAAATAAATACAATGGGGAACAAATAGAGGCAGTGTCCACCACCACAGCAACTGCTGGATCTGTATGTGCTGAAGAAAGAATTTCCAACAGTCATGCAAGTTTTTTTTTTTTTGCTAAAACTTCTCCACCCGTGGAGCAAGTGCAAATGGAAAAAGCCACAAGCTGCGGGCGCTGCAGATGTGGATTCAGTTTGAGCTCCTTCACCTTAAAATAAGTAGTAAAAAAAAAAAGTGATGAGTCCTGCTATGAAATGCAACCATGGTACAAATAAGTTAACATTTTTGATTCAATTAAATCTCCTGAGTTCATCATTTATTATGGATATGGCATAAAAGAAATCTGCTGATGTGTAGAATCTGTCCAGCACTGATACGCATCCAACACATAGGCACTGACCCAATTTTTTGCCAGCCCAAGATGTGAGTGCAGCATGATCCTATTTCATCTTTTTTTGAAAAGATATATGAAAGCGTAGATCAGCCGCGGCTCCGAGCCCAACACGTCATGGATGTTTTGGACACTCAATGGAAACTTTGCGAGACACGAAAACTTCAGCCTGCGGTGTCGAGCGACTAACGTACCATTAACTCTCCGCTGCTGATTGCCTGGTGTCGAGTTAGCCGTGCTGTCGTTTCACCAACGTGACCCTCATTCCCACACTGACTGCCTACTTTGCCCGATCCTGCAGTTGCAGTACTTGTACACAGAGGACGATCGGAGCACCGCTGCGGGAAAGCACCCAAAGAGTCGAGCAGAACCCGCAGCTACGGAGCCACATCTGTCATCTTGCTCCCTAGAATGAAATATCACTGTGTTGTGGATACTTTTTACTCCACAGTGTAAAAGTTCAAGGCATAAATTGAATAATTTGTGTTTCTTGGGGCACAGACGCTGTATGTGGCGCTTATTAAAATGAACGATTTCATTTTATTTTTGCTTGCTGGGGTGAGGTATAAAAGTCTTGCCTGTCATCAAATGTATCCAAAATGTAAATGTGAAGATAGACAAGTGAGTGGGCTTGACCCGAACCCTACTTGTGTTCCTAGTTCCAGCCGGTCACAGCAGTGGCAGTTGCACATCCTGATGGTGAGTGTGTGGGTGGAGAAGCCCCAAGCTCGGCGGGAAGGCTGGGGCGCTGACAATCTCCTCAGGAGTGTGTCATCATCTTGTCAGTGTCATCATCAGGAGGCGACTTTGCCACTTGGTTGTGACCCAGGGAGGCTACTTTTGCGTGTAGCAGACCTAATTTAGCGGCTTCTGCTCGCATCACAGTAAAAGTCCATCTCCGGAACAAGTGTCAGCGGTCAGCGTGTCGGATCGGGCAGTAAGAGTTTTATTCTCTCCTTGCAGAGAGAGGCCTGGTTCATGGCCGATTACATCACGCCTCAGATTAGTTTGGACTTGTTTGGCAGCCTTGACCCTGGCTCTTGAAATACTCTGTTCGCTCTTCAAGTCCGGCAAAGTGACCTGGTGCCATTGCTTGGCTGAGATTTGGTTCCCTGTCTGTCAGAATGAGATGAACTGGTCCTAAACCCCTGAACCAGACCCTGAACCTGCGCAGGAACCGGACACTGACTGGACTTGGTTCCTGTGACGTTCGCCACCTCTCAGTGTGGGTGGTGTACCGGACTCTCTTGACAGAATTCAGATTTTCAGCGTGGAGCCCAGTGGCAGCAGGAGGTCTTCTACCTTAAAATGCCACCTCTGACTCGAGTCATTAGAACACAAATGATCTTTTTTTCTGCTCTGGAAATTATTTTTTGCCAGAAATAGACAAACACTGCACGTGGGCGTCGGAAGCCGAGTGGTGCGAGGGCGGTCAACAAGTCAGCCTTAAACTGGCCCCTCTCCCATTTTTACTGTCAAATTTGCCTTTTTCTTTTTGTCACTCCCCTCTCCTTCCTCCACCTCGCCGCCAGACTCCTTCCGCACTGTGTCGTGGTGAGAGACATTGTCCGATTGCCTGCCAGCCGTGAAAGCCCACTGCCACTCATGCACACGCTTCCCTCTTGAGCCTGTCTACTTTAACGCCGCTGCCGGTATTCGTTCCCTTTTTTTTTTTCCTTCTTTTTCTTTTTTCGCCTCCCGAGCAGGTTTGTGGCAGTTGCCCAATGGGATGGGGGGGGCAAAATGAAATCGCCGAAGACCAACGTGGGCATCAAGCGTTGCTCATGCTGCCCTTTACAATAGGCGACGCAGCTTGGCAGGGGCTTGTTATACGGAAGGTGGCGATCGATCGGTGCGCGGCTTTCATTGTCGCTGTGCGGCCACTGTTGCCCCGAACAACATTCTGCCACCTCGCTAACTCTCGCCCACTCGCCTCCCCCGTCTCCCACTGTAACCCAATCCTTTATTATATCCTATTTTTGTCTTTTTGTTCTCATTTTCTCTTGTTTTCTTACTGCCTTAGGGCAGCCGGCGCGAGCAGACCTTAAATAAAGTGATTTCCGTCCGGCTGCGATTGGTGCGATATGAAAGTGCCAAGCGGCAGGAGACACTCAGCCGGGGCCACGTTCCCGGCAACCTTTGTTCTCCGCACCAGAGGTTGCTTCCCCCCCATGCAGGTGCCGCCAGGATATTTGTTGATTATAGAGCATTATGTGGAGATTTGGTGGTGCCCACCAGCCAGACAGTCAGCCATTAGCGTGCGCAGCGGCAGCTTTGACGCGCGGGGATAGGTTGGAGAGCTGCGCCCGTAGCACTGTGACATTGGTAAGCCGAGGCTGCGGCGATGCCTTCGTCCTGCGTTTCCCCCGCTGGTTTTAATGAGGCCGGTAATTTTTTTTTTTTCGGCCGCTATGTGCGATATCCGCTGTCAGACTCCGTGTTGAAAGTGTCAGCCAGGCGCCTTGACAGTGCGAGCGTTGGTGAAGTCGAGAGGCAGCTCTCCTCAGAGCCAAGAGGTGGCTGGGGGAGCTGTTTCGGTAATTTGCACCGGCTAATGGACTGAACTGACCAAGGATGGGAATATGACCGTGATTGAGTATGACCAGCGGGTGACAGGGATGTCAACCAATCCAGTAGAAGCTGATTCCATACAGTGCTCTGGTTATTTTACTGTTCTCGAACATATCAAGAGGACATGGCTATGACATACAGGCAAACTGGTTTTGCCAGCGTCAAATCATTACGGATTGGGGGATTCATTGTTATCACATCATGCAAAATTCACCCTACTGATGTGTTATAAAGCAGTAAAGCTTGTCTGCAGCCTTCCAGTGAACCAACCAGAAATGAAAAATCCCATCCTTTGTTTCTTTTTCTCGCACCTCCGAGCCCTCAGGTCCTGATTCACACCCACCCATTTTCCACCAGCAGTTATTGGAGTTCCTGTTGCTTTTCTGTGGTCACTAACCAGTTTGCCCATTCTGACCTTTGACCCTTGTCTTCAACGAAACAATTTACTCCACTCAATATATTTTTTTTTTGTTGCTTTTTGGGACTGTTCTCTGCAAATTCCAGAGATGGGAGTGATGTTGTGAGAATTTCAGCGGATCAATCGCAGTTTGTGAAACTCAGGCTAACAACCATGTTCACCACGGTCAAAAGTCTCTCCGGCGCCCTCTCTCCCCGTTTCTGATGTCGGGTCTGAACTTCAGCAAGTCGTCTTGACCGCGTGTGCAACATATACATCAAAAGGACTGAGTTGCTGCCATGTGATTGGCTGAGCAAGCAACGGAACATCGTACCTCATGAAGTGGCTATTGTGCGTACACTGTACGCATGTTGCGTTGGCCAAGCTATCTACAAAACCCATTTCCCATTTGTGAAATTTAAACATTTGTCTAATAAATAAATTAAAGTTTTCAAAAAAAAAAAGTTGATAACAGTATCATGGACCGCAGTCTTATAAAACTACTTCATAACACAGCCGTCTCACTAAATATCTCTCTTATGCTTTTCCCTTAACTGCCAAATCTGAAGCTAAATTCAGTGGGATGGGGCCCAGCTGTTCAGCGCCACCTTTTATGAATACTCGTACTTTATGAACGACAGCGTTTTAATAAGAGCTGTGTGTCTCTCACTGTGACAGGGGTGCTTTGAGCGTGCGGGGCTGTCCACCTCTCTCCTTTCATTTCCTGCAGGCAATAGACATGGGTCATAAATACATAAAGAATCAAATAAATAAATATAGAATTTTATATTCAAAATTGAAAAAATAATATATATAATTTTCTCTCCTGAATAATGAGACTAGTTGGCTGTCAAATTTGATCTTCGTGAAGTAAAGGCAACACGCTGGCTAATGTGTCCAGCGAAGGACAGGAAGATAATTTCATATCAGCATTAAACTGATGTGAAATTATCTGATGCGTCCTTTGGGTATACAGGTAAATACAATACGTAACATAGATAGCAGAAGCAAACACATTCTCATCAGCCTAATGTGAGTCAAGCATCGTTATTGCACTCGGTATGAATCACTTCTTTACAGAATGCAGAAAATGCTTTCTGCGAAGCCTTCTTAGTTTTTCTCTCTTGTTTGCGTCAGATGCAACCTTTTCCCTGGTGCTTAAACCTAAAGGGAACATATCAAGCACACATCTGGCGCATCACAGGCCACCGCAAACAGAAGCCCGCGCGGCCGCAAATGTTCACAAATGATATGTAATGGCGCGGCAAATCACCCGGCGCCGCCGTCCCTCTTCCTGTTCTCAAATGTCAGCGCAACACTGGGTGAATATAAACGCTTAACATTTAGGGGCAAATAATGGAATGTGGATGAGGCATTTGTAGCGCTGACATTTTAGATCAGCAGCTCATATGTGTTCTGGGGAGGCTGTAAAACAGCTAATGTGCTGGAGGGCCTCGGTGGCATCAAATGCTGCTAAATTGGAGGGAAAAGCAGAGCGGGGAATAGGGGAGTTGGACAGAAGCGGAGGGAAAGTAGAAAGAAGGCAGCGTGGGAGTGAGAGGATGGGCTTTTATTTATTTTTATATTCCTGAGCTTTAAGAGAATTGCACATAAGAGGGATTGCTATTGTCAGCGGCGCAGACAGTGGTAAATGGTGCATCATTTTGAAGTCATTTACAAATCGTCGAGTGGAAACAAAATTAGATTAAGAGGGTCCGTAGAAATGGACCTGTGACACATCACTATTAATTATGTGGCTGCTGGGAGGGAGTGGGAGGGGGGTTATTTATTCTCATGGCATGGAGCAAATCATGTCGTAAGCGGCTGCTGCAGAGTTATAAGTGGAGTCATTTTTTTTGCGCAACTCTGAAGTGGAATAAAAGGGAAATAAAAACCAACAACAACAAAAAAAACAAAAAACATGCTCAATCAAAATCATTACCGTGTGCCATATTGTGCTGGTGCAACCTGAATCATAGGGAATAATGGACCCGGCCAGAGTTCTGTTGTCACTACCCGACCCTAATGAGGGGGGAATTGTTTGCAGGAGAGCCGCGAGATGAATGTTGTGCACCAGCCAAAGGCTCTTCGCTGAGCGCATTAAGGGATGAAGCTCCTAATGTTTGGCGGCAGGACATAAGTCACAACGCGAGATTCATGCTAAGAACGACTCCAAGGACAAAACAAAGTGTAACAAAATCAACACGGTTTTTGAAGAAGAAGAAGGGAAAAAAACTGCTGCGGCTCTGCAGCATTCAGGCGGTTCTGGCCGAGTGCAAACTTTCATCTCGTCGTCGCCGCCTGAAATAATGTGACCGCAAACAGTGAGTGAGCCAGCTGCTCTCTGCCGTGTGTACCTGCCTGCTCCTTTAGTGGGTTGCCAGAAGGTCAAAACTGTGACATTCACAGCGCCGCACCGCCACCGCAAATACTGCTGTGCTACCTTGAGAGCGCACGCTGCCGTGGACACAAACAGGACAAGTCAATGTGGTTATTCATCTTTTCATACTTTGGGGTCGAGGCGACGGTGGTCTATGAATGTGATTTATTTTTTTTTTTTAATACAGAAGAATCAGGACCGCTCGGATGTCTTTGAAAAGAAGACCTAGATGAGTTTTGCACAATAAATGTGACGTTTTTGTTCTTTTTTTTTTTTCTCCTTCTTTTAGCAGGCAGACGCCCACGCTTGCACAGCGCACAGGTGTGGAGCTCGGCCTCGACACAGGAGGACACGCGCAGGCATGCGAGTGTGAGCAAAGCTTGTGGCAGCATCGAGATAATCAGTGGCGCGAGTGTGCGGTGAATGACTCCACCTGGACCCATTCAATGGCCTCGAGGTCTCGGCTGAAGCGACGTGTCCGTAGCTCCTCCCACCTTTCATCCTCCCCAAGAAATCAAATTGCAAAATTCATGTCTACGCAATAAAAACATTCCGGAATTTAAAAACACAGTCCGACATGGATAGCTGTAACTTTGGAGGCAGATTATGTTTTCAGATCACTATGTTTCAGACACCAGCAGAGCCTCACAGAAGTAATTATTCTATGATACTTGTATAGCTCCAGATTACAGTGTTTTTAGCCCTCTGTATAAATCCTTCCCCTGAAAAACACCAGATTTTTAGTTTTCTGCTAAAACTGATGTTATTTTGGTGTTTGCACATGGTTGAAAGGGGACAAAAACAAACTGTCAGAGAGGAAAAGAATCTTGGTGGCTGGTGTTGTCAGTCACCTGCGAGAGGTTTCATCACAAACTTCTGCCAGGAAACTGATTTTAAAAAGTCATTCCTAAGTGTCTCAGTGATAAATAACGCTTGCGAGCTCAGACGGTCGTCGGACGCAACCGAGTCGATGTCGCCCGAGTAGAAGTTTAAAAATGTCCCCCTCCCTCCATCTCTGATTCACCGCGTCAGACGGGCCTGATGGGCTCCGCTCACTCTGGCTTCACCCTCCATCTGCTATTTTTTGCAGCCTGTCCCTAAATCATCCCTCCCGCCGCAGGAGGCTGGGCCGAGTGCACCTGGCGCCGGGCGCTCCGGAGGAGGGGGGACGGGGGGGAGGGGCATCTGGCGCGGCGGCCCACCGGGTCAGGCCATCCGAGGGGGGCCGAGGTTTCATGGATGGCTCACTGTCCTTGCGTGACAGCTCATCATTTGTCACCGCTGAGCAGCACTTTCAGCCGGGAATGTGATTAATTTCACTTTACCATTCTCAGAAATAAGCTCCATAAATCATCGGTGAGGCCGGCCGGCGTGCAGCTTTTCGCTGTCGACCCATCTGACAAATCTTTACCTGGTTCCTCTGGCCCCTCCTTTCTCTGTGCGGACCTCGTGAGGCCCAGTGTGTGTGTGTGTGTGTGTGTGTGTGTGTGTCTGTGATGAGGCGCCTGCTTGATGGCCGTCATAAAGAATAATAAGAAAGCGAGAAAGAGGACTGCGCCCGCGCCGTCGTCGACAAATATTACCTCCTCCTCCGCCCCGCGGACCTGTCCTCACACATTTAGACACCTGTCCTCTCGGAGGCAGCGAGAGGGAAGCGGGCAGACGGGAGGCAGGATCAAACAGAGCGCGGCGCTGACGGGAGCCTGTCATCATGGGGTCCGCGGGACGGCGCGGGCCTCCACTTCATCACTGTAGCCACGGCGTGCGTTACATCTGATATGTCAGCGGTAATAAAGGACGTCCAAGCACTCTGTTATGAAAAGATCCTTGCAAGTGTATTAGTCCCTCCTGCACGCTGCGTCTCATTGGTTTGCTGACTTTAAGGAGCCTGATGTTGGCAAGTTTGAACAAAAATCGAACAGACATCTTAAAATGATCCCCGACGTTTGATCAAATGATGATAAGACTGTGTACTACTGTAAGATGTTCTCCCAACAGATGGCATCACCCTCAGGAATGTCGCATCAACAAGTGTTGAGGCAACAAACGTTACCCAAGTTGTAGTTCAGCATAGACATGAATGCCTGGAATCCAATGGCCACCACTTTCAGCACCTCTGGTAAACACCAAAGGCAACTTACATTAATCTCGCCATGTCGGAATAAATTTGATATTAAAATATATTTGCAAGTTGTATCTTTTCCTGATTTGTGTATACGTGTATTTTACGCTGAATCCTACATAATAAATTGTGTGTGAACCCATTAATCAGTCCAGTATCTGTGATCAGGCGTGGCGGAGGGATGGAGCGTATCAGTTGTACGGCCAGTTTATCACAGGGCAGACGTGCACAGCTACTTGATGTAAGAGGAGAAGGGGGGATAAAAATAAAATAAAAAAAAACATAAAAAAAATAACAACATGGAGCTCTCAATTACGGATACAACAGGGAACAGCGTGTGGCTGTCAGTGGGCGACCTGCAGCGACAATGAGGCTTTGTTCACGCAGCAGGTACAGGCAGTCCAGATCTGATTCCGTGACGCAGGTGTGTTTTATTCATGACAGCCCTGATCTGATCTTTTGCTTTAGTTTTCGCTTTCACTCGCGGCCCTTAAACCCGGCGCCGGCGCGCAGACGGGCTGGATCGCAACTCGTCAGCGTTTCCCGCTGATCACAATGCGGGTGCGCTTCGAGCCCTCCCGCTGGTAGACGAGCGTCGGAAACAGCCAAACGGAAGTATGTGTAAATGATTACAGTAAAAGAAAAGAAGGAGGGGGGTTGTCAAAAGGTTGTGATTTAAAAACAAAAAAAAATAAAAAAATAAAAACGCAACTACATGAAGTTCAGCGGAAGTCTTTGTTTTCTCCGAGGCGCGAACAACGCAGAAAACAAATCAATTCTGCACCATCAGTTCAATTTAATGTGAAGGTTCCAGACAGCAAAGTGCTTGGCTGCATGTTTTCTCCAAACATTGGGTCATTACGATCATCTGTTCACACTGACGGCAGAGGGAGAATCAACACAGTTTAAACATGCATGATAATACATTAGTGATATTGCTGCTGCTGCTGCTGCTGCTGCCAAGAGTACTGCTAATACTGCTACTGACTAGAATCAAATAATACCTACTACAACAATGACTGCATGTATGCATTTTATGTAAAAGTAATAAAACAATAGTGGAAGGTCACTTGTCTTGTAACATGCTGCATTGTGGGAAATGCTATTTTTGCACACGAGGTGTATCATTGCTTCTTCCTGTCCACCCCCCCACCCCCAGATCATGTACTTTCATAAGTCTATAATTGACGTCTGCATCGTTGCGGAAATTACTAATCCTCCTCCCGTGAGATCCTGCTACCCTCTTCTTTAACCTCCTGATACCAATCTCTTTTAATTAAGTAATGACTTTCAAATGAATCTCGGATAATGTGCGAGAGATGACACCCTTTACATCCATCCAGGGCTGGATGGAATCATTTCAGGGGGAAATGGGCCTCACGTCAAAGGTCCAGCTGTGTGCGATAATCAGTGGCGTTTCCTTAGAGATGAGGAGGACTTGTGAGCAATGAGCAATCTGTGATGTCACTGAGGGAGCTGGCACTTCCTTTGTTACACTTTGGGAAGCTTTAGCAGGAAGCTAAAATGTTCTAGCATTTTCTAAACAGTGGAATAAAAATGCTATTTACTGGACATCTGATGAGTTTTTTTTTTTTTTTTTAATTCCAATTCAATTGTATCTTGGATGAAAAATGGGGATGACATGGGAATTTAACCAGTGAGTCCTCTCGCTGGCATTGTGTGCCAGCAGTGTCGGATGACACGGCTCCCACTGTCAGACGTGCGCTGTCTGCCACGGCAGTTACCTGCGCTCGGCCGAGACTTTACACGCACATCTTTCACCCATTCCAGGGAAAAAAGAAGCTGTGCAAAAATCCATAGCGGCGCTAAGAACGTCGTCCGCGGCTCCCCGGCGAGCTTAACAAAATGCCTCACAATGGTCCGTCCCCAGCGCCCCCTTTGGCCGTGGCCAAAACGTTTATTCACCGAAGCAGGCGACGCCAATCGACTGGCGCACGCTGTGGCGCCAGCCCGTCTGAAAAGAAATAACCCTTAAAAGGGAAGGTGGACAAAGAAAATCGCATTTCCGGAATAGACTGGAAGAAAAGGTTTAGTGTGGAGGTGGTAAAAAAAAAATAAAAAAAAATGACACAATTAAGAATTCTTTAGCCGCGAAAAAGATAGAAGTGGCTCCGCTTCCACTTCCTGATCCAGGGCTGCTGCGTCTCTCCGGCTCCAGGAGCCAGATTGCATGACTAAATAGCCGTGTTGAGCTTACTCTATTTGATATTTATATTCCCATTGAAGTGTTCTTGTTCCTGAAGTTTTAATTGGGTGCTAATAAATAAATCATCCGCTCTCTTCCTCAACAGATGTGCGAGAGAGCGTCACGCTGCATAATGTCTGTCTGTGGCGCAGGTGCGTGCACTCGCCTGGTGTCGCCGGGCCACGGGACGAGAGGCGGCGGCGGCGGCAGGCTCCCTGTAAGTAATCTGTCGTGCTGCGGCTCAGCGGAGGAATATTGATCGAAGAATTTAGAAATTCATTTCTGTTTGTGTGTTTTTCCATTGGTGAGAGAAAACTCATTTGCAACAAGACTGGAGGACCTGGACCTGGAGGTTTATTTTTTTGACATTTCAAATTTTTTTGACTTTTTAGTAAAAGCGGCTGTTCCGTAATAATAGTGTTGAATATGTTAGGCGGCATTTGTTAAAACAGAGAATTTTTTTTTTTTTTTTAGGGCTGATGCAACTCTTGCGGCAAGGGCGCCTGACCTGCGTGTCCTTTGGTGTCACCCGCTGATTCCTGAGCTTTTCCCCCCCGACAGAAAAATTGGATCCGTGGCGACGCGCTAAGCCGAAAGCTGTTTCCAAAAGCAAAGCTCCGAGGGCACACTTTGCCGAGCTGAGGCACAAACTGGCAGAAGTATTGATTAGGCACCGATACCGCTGGAGCAACTGAAATTTAGTTTTGAATGCGACAAACAAACCCCAATAGAAGGACCGAGTTTATCAATCATCTTGGAAAACAACAGATCAAATGTTAAAAACACGGCTGTGACTGGACAGACACGTCCTCCCCAGTCCTTGAATACGATCAAATTAAGGTCACATTGAAACTTAAGAGAGATGGGGGAAAAAAGTAAATAACTCTTAAAAATACAATAGCACACACGCTATGACAGCCACGAATACAAGGGCAAACAAATCTATAATTACATTTCTCGACCCCCTTATTACTCTGCGACTCAACCTTTTAGAAACCAAATGTGAAATACTTGTTCCTAAATTCAGACAAAGATAAAGAGGTTTTCCAAATAACTTTAAAAGCATCGATGGACAAAAAACCTCTGTGGCCTCATAATTCCAGCAAACGGGTGATGTTCTCTGAAAATACTGTCCTGTCATGCTTCGATGTTCAGGTCATTAGAAAGTTTGTTGTTATTTTTTCTTCAATTGAGGCCAACTGCATCAGGTTTTCCTGCATCAGTGTTCGACTGAGCCTGTTTAATATTTCCTCTCGACTCGGAAACTCAAGGTCAGTAAGAATTGAATTCATTTTTAGGTGAACTATGACTTTAAAACATCAATCTGCTATCCGCTCTGCCGCATGTTATTCTTACTCCTTTGTTTTGCATGAATTATTTTGAGCAGAAGCGCCAATTTACCTCATTGTACAACAAACTACAAACTGTTGACAGCAATTGTAATTTCTGCTTCTTGACTTGATCATTCCGAGCTCAATTCTGCGAGCATCTCCCGCTTCTTCTGTTTGTTTTTTTTGCTCTCCTGTGGGCCGGTGGCAACGCAATGCAATGCAACACAACACGACATGCAAAGTGCTCGAGCGCTCTCCCCCGTCTTGAAACACAGCCGCATGCAAATGACGCTCTTTGAGTTCACGTGGCCTCTTTCCGTGCGTAACCCCACATGTGTAGGAGGAATTGTAAAACCGACTCGTTTCTTCTGGTGAAGGCATTTTGCCAAGCGCCATTCCGAGGAGGGGCGAGGGCGTTGTATGAAAATGAAGGCGTGCATGCCGTTTAGTTCGCTCTCCCAGTTTTGACATCCCTTCACCTGGAACCTTGAAGTCAGTTCGATATGCAGACAAAGAATCAAGGCTGCGCGGTAATGCTTTGGTTTCACTTCCTGCATTTTCCCAAAGAAGAAGTCAATAGATTTGCCAATATTTTCGGAACTCTGGAAAGTCACCAGATTGAACCTTCAAGTCGCCTAGTTGGCAGCACAGTCGGTGGTTTGGCTGTTCTGCTGTTTTACTTCCAGCTCTTATCAGTGTTGGTCCAGCAAAGCAATGACATCCCCTGGGGAAAAACAAAACGAGTGTCTTTTTTTCTATCACTCTTTTATTGTGAAGATTTCCACAGCTGGTATTAGCTTCCTTGTCTTCTTCTTATAGGTCCTGGTCTTCTTCTGTGGTTCTTCCTCTTGAAGGAAACTCATTCTTAAGAGCTCATTCTTGTGCCGCAGCATTTGGAAAAACAGTTGTTAGGAAGTTTGAAGTTTGAAATGATCACGTTGTTGTCTAATTAACATGAATGTATGGACCCGCATTACAATAAACTGCAATGATGATTGAACCACCTGGACAAATCTTTTCATTTTACTTTTCTACTTTGGGTGTGATGAGTTGACTTTCTATTCGGGACAGTCTGGAGAGATTTCTGCCAAACAGAAAATGTCATTAAAATATCAAACAGACAGACTGACGGAGACAATCAATAAATAAACAAAAAGCTGTCATCAAACACAGCAGACAAATAAACTCTGGCTGTGACTGATGCTGTCTCAGGGTCAGTGTTTTTAAACTTTTTTGCAAAGTTGAAAATGAAAGTTTTTATGTGGCACATCAAGCCAACACTTTTAGAAGGTCTTTTATAACCTCAAATTGTTAAGAATAAAGCTAAGACTATTGTGAAATCAGACAACTTTTACAGGTAGATAAATCCACAAAGACTCAGACGTCCCATAAAGGCCGGGCCTCTTTGCAAGCCTCATAATAATTAAAGTTTCCATATAAAATGTCAAGCAATTTTCAGCTTTGTTCAAATATTGAACTATTTTAAGAGGCCTTTATGGATTTTCATGCATGTCCACTGACGTTCAAACAGAGTCTTGGTCAAACATTCGCCTTTAATTGCAGTTTAGACACGAATTAACATACCAAGCCGGACCAGATGTCCAACCTTTATTTAAAAGCGGTTCTAGACCGGCGGAAGCAAAGTCAGTGTCCCTCTAGCGTGGCGCCTTTGCAGGGGGGTATTTTTGCAGAAATGTACATTGCCCGGATTTTATCTGCTGATGGGTTTGGAGGACGCACAAAGAATCCAAATGGCGACACCGAGGCAAAGATTTAGCCTTATGAATCATACATAAGTGGGGACAGAAAACAGAATGAAATAAAAAGGCCTGGGCGAACGCTCTGAAGCTAGTTATTCATCTCTCTCTGTTCAGGGCATCCTGCCCCATCAGGCAGCCCATCCTCTACCTGCTTATTAATTTAAAATAATTTCCTGCACCTCCAGGGGGAGATAAATGCCAGGTGCAGCGACAGGGCAGTGGTAAACCTATAAAAACTATTACTGAGGCCCCCTTCCTCACCCTTATTGCCGTGGCCTGATAATAGCCTTACAGTGAAACGGTGAGGCCAGCCCATGAGAGAGTAAGGTGTTTCACTCGTTATCTTTCATTGCCTTCCAGGCTGCAGAACCAAGCGTTTAGCCAAGTTGCATGGAGCCTGCCAAGCGGGGCCCTCCCAGCCATGTCAAGATGTTTTTGCAAATGCTGTTACGGCTTCAAAAGGATGAAGAAAAAAAAGCCCTAAAACAAAAAGAAAACCCACATTCACACGGAGGCGGTGGCAATAAGTTGTGACTCGGGCTCAGCGGGGCAGATTCTGTCTGTTTTTTCTTTCTCTTTCTCCCTGTACATCTTAATAAGATCAGTGGAGACCCTGCGTTCAGATATCGTCCAAGTAGCAGTGAAAGGACTTCCTGCAAAGCCGCTTATTAAAAAGTTGATGTATAATGTGATGGCGGCGGTAAAACCTCTCAGTGGGACAGATGCTGCGTTGTCTCGGATCACTTTAGCTCTCTGGGATTACAGCTGTGGTGGATCCGCTGCAGCACAGGAAGTGACTTTCAGAGGTGCATTAAGGTGTTACCGAAAACGCAACGGTGACTGTGTCTTTTTTTTTTTATGTGCATATAACCTGAACCTGGAAATCTGGAAAATGAAAATAATTTAGCAAAAACAATTAAGACCAGATTGGTGTAAATAGTATTTGGATAAGTGAAGAAGTGCAATGGACATAGTTATTTCTCTGCTGAAGTGATCATTTCTCATGGTCTGATGTTGATGCATGACCTCATCACAGTCCATCCAGTGTTCACTTGCCACCGCTTTCGGCAGTGGTCGTGCAAGCAAAAATGTCACAATGATGACGACAAACACTGTCATCATCACCGTTTTTGTCCAAAGAGGGCGCTAGAATCCACAACTGGTGCAAGCTTAAAACAAGCTGGTAAATAAGCAGGCAAAGGGGAGCGGAAGAAAGCTGCATTTGAATGGTTGAATCCCCATTGGTCACCGAGTGTATGTAATTTCGATTATCTATGCATCGCCGTGATACAGCAAAACATGAATCACATCAAATTCTCAGCTCATTCATTTTCTGAAAGTTTTGTGCGTACATCCTGCTTTTGTACATTTTATCAGGCTGCACGTGTTGCAAAAAGTGTATTCAAAATAATTCATAGCCAACCTTCGGCTGCGAGTATTGCATTAAAGCTCACAGGACAGATAAAGGTACTTGTATATATTATACTTATCTCTATAACTTATGAGTCTTTTAAATGATTGTTTTCTGTTTTATTTATCTATTTATTTATTTTTTGCAAAGGCCCTCTCAATATATTCCAGCCTTGTATGCACATATAATGAATTCCGCCCCCGCACTCTTTTTCCACGATTGGATTTTTATCTTTGCACTTGTTGTTGGTCTTCGAATGAGAAGTCGCCATTGCTGTGTGTATTCATTACAGGGGCTCTATATGAAAGTAAAGAAAATGGGGGGAGAAAATAAAAAACAAAGATAAACAATGCAAATGGAATGCGAGGAACTGGACTCTGCTCCTGCCTCTTGGGGTATGAGCGCGGGGATTGAGAGACCAGAGTATTGAGACTCCCACACATCTCTAATTCATTAAAAAAAAAAAAAAAAAGAGTAGAAGAAGAAGGGAGGGGGGAAAAAAGTCTGCGGAGGCTGACTGTTTTCTCGCACTCGCTCTCCCTCCGACTTATACGTTCCAGCGCGGATTCCTATTCACGCTCCAAAACCAAATGTTTCATGTTTATTTTTAGGCGCCGGCATAAACAAGAGAAAAGCTTTAAGAGCGGCGGAGATGAAAAACAAGCGACTATAAAGTGCACTGAAAATGAATAAACCATCCCCGGCTCTAATCCGTGACTTGTCATGGAACTACAAGAGTGTTAGCGCGCAACTCACTGGGAAATCTCAAACACCCAAATCCCATTAAGCCTTTGTGGAGGGGAGCCCTGACAATTTTTTCCCCCCCGCTTCTTTGTGGTCTAATTAAAACTTTCCTGCCATGAATTGGTGGACGGTTAATTATGAGGCGGCCTGGGACGCTGCGGTGGGACACGGCCACGCAAACCACTGACCCTCTGAGCTTTGTCCAATTTTTTTTTCGCCCTACGTGTCAAAGTTTCACTGGAAAGGAGTCGCTGGGCGGAGACGACTCCGACATGGATACGGTTCATTACTCATTTTTTTTTCCCCTTCGCCCTCCCGAACCTCAATTATGTCAATAGTGAAAACGCGTCCCCGCACGGCGGCGGCATTAGCGGCAATACTAATGCGGCCATTAGATGATCAGTTGTTATCATAATCGGCTGTTTAACCGCGCCGACGCGCGAGCCTGTTGTGGCAGCTGTGTTTGCGGAACTGCTCGCGCGCTGACGCAGTCTCCTCTCCTTCCACCGCCTCATTTGCATTTCCTCCAAATGTCTCCAAGCAACAAAGTGGGGAGGGAGGAGCTGAAGGGGGCCTCAAACATCTCGCCGACCCCCCCCTCCCCCACCACCACCACCACCACCCAACCCCCTCCCCTCTGGACAATCTCTCTTCTTTGCTGTTTTTTTTTTCATCCTCCCCTGCTTCCGCTCATCCCTCTGCCAGCCCTTTTCTCCCACTCTACTGTCAAGGCACATCCTTAGAAACCACCCGGGTGTCACCATTCTTCTTCCTCCAAAGACACAAGGAGGGCAGACACTCTTTTAATCATCCCACCCCCCCTCGTCTCGCCTCTACACTTCTCCTCCTCGGCGGTCAAACTAACAAAAGCTGTCACGCAGACTCATGTCGTCTCTGAGTGATCATAACGGATAATTACCCTCCCCCGGGGGGAAGTAAAGGGGGTAGGGGGTGAGGACCGCACGGTCCAGCCACATCCACCCCCCCACCACCCCGCAAGCGCTATTTCGCTGTGAATCGCCGCCACTTGTGAAATGACTGTGCCTGTGTAACAAGCTCTAAATGGCAGCCATTCAGCCGGGGATATGGCCCAGCCAGGCCGGCTGAAAGCACATCAAGCCTCAACCTCAACTACATAAATGTGTACATATATAGAGAGAGAGGGAAAGAAAAGAAGAAAAAAAGACAATCCATCCCTTCCTGCCGAAAAGAAGATTTATAAATCAACTTGGCGAGCGTCGGGAAATTGTTTGTCCGGGTCGTTCTTCAAGCAGCACCTCAGCCCGGCTCAGGTTGCAGGAGCCATAAGTTTGACCAAAAGGGGGCAGTGTGGTTGTTTTGAAAGGAGGGACTTTAGAGAGGGGGGGGGGGGGGGGGCTTCTCACTCTGCCGCTGCTGTTGCTTCTGCAGCGGCAATTAAATGAGTGAGCGGGTGACTGTGTGACTGAGTGAACAGACGTGAACGCCGCTGACGGACAGAAGGAAGCTGCAGTGACCGTCAGCAGTCCAATCCCGCGGCGGCAGCTGCAGCCTGGGCTGCCTTGGCGCCTGCGTCCTCCGGGGCCGAGCGCCATCAGGCCGGATTATCGGCCCGCAGTCATCGCGTCTGTGAGCAAACACGTCATCTGATATCATCTGATCTCATTGTTGGTTTTTGTCAAACATGACACTATTCAAGCAACTTAAGGAGCCCCCTCAATTTTTTTTTTCAAATCTCTTTTCTTCAGTCATTTAGTCAGGGATTTGTATTTATTTTAAAGATTCTACGAAAACATTCTGGTCGCGGTCAGTTCCACCTGGTGGGGAGAAAATGGTGTCAGGCAGGGTGGCATTTTTTCCAAATTCGATCCTACGACTTAGGGCGATAGAAGTTTTTTTTTTTAAGGATTTGTGGGCTATAAAAATGGCAAACTCTTGTTTTTTTTTCTTCTTTTTGTTATTCTTTTATCTCATTTTTCCTCATGCAGCCATGAATCTGGAAGAATGCACCTGATCAAGGTACAGCACAGAGAGTCTTTGTACCGGCTAATAAATCTCATCGCTGCAGAGAGCGAGAGAAGGGGGGGGGGGGGGGGGGGGGGGGGAGAGAGAGAGAGAGAGAGGGAGAGAGAGAGAATATTTTTTCTTCCCCTCGGTAAAATTACAAAAAAAGTCGGGAGGTTTAAAGGATGAAAAATAAGTGACTGAGGCGTGACGGCGTTTAATGTATGGGCTAATCCCGGCCCGGTCAATACAGATGTACAAGTGTCAGTAGAGAAAGAGTAGATTTATGGCAGAATATCAGAGTCAGTATCTATCAAACTCAATTTGTACAGTTTTGTCTGGAAGGGCTTTGGACTTCAAACTAAATCCTCCCAGATCATGCGGAATCACAGAGGCGGGGAGAAAATCGCAGGCAACCTTATGATGAATGAAGCTGTTGCAATCCCTCCTCCTTTTCTCTTCCCTCTCATCTCTACTGACACACCTTGTACCAACACGGCCAATCGCAGAGCACCGAGAGAGAGAGAGATAGAGATAAAGAGAGGGTAAAAAAAGAAAAGAAAAGCAATGCCCTCCCTCCCGATGTCTGCACTTTTGATGTCCGGAAGCGTAATTTGTAAATGACAGAGGGAAACTTCCCGAGGTCTGCTATTTAAAAATCAGTAAACATGGGGCCAGATGATGCTGCAGCTTCCTGCCGTGTTGAAAGTCCTCTCCTTCCCTTTTCTCCTTCAGCTCACTCCGGGTCTTTAGATGAGAGGAAGAGGTGAAAAAAACATGTTTCAAGCGAAATCTATAATCAAGATCCCTTATCGTGCTCCCCCTGGTGCGGCCAATTGGTATTCCGCAGGATCCTGCGGCCCCCTACGGTGTTTCCTATCTCCAACCAGGAAGGAAAGAATAGGGAGAGCCGCTAAGCCCCTGGATAGGGTCTGCCTCGATGTGGATTAATAGGTAAGAACAAATGAAGTCCAGGAGAGGGTTTATATCTATCAATATAAAGCAGCAGATTAGGAACAGAGGCGGCCGCGTCTCTGTTTTCATTTGTCTAACTGTTTGGCCACATTACTCCATCGACAAAATCAACATAGCATGGTGAAATTAGATGGGATCAATAGTCGGAGGGAGAGTGCAGCATGCTCTGCATCTAAAAATAGAGAAGGCGAGGCTTTTTATCCTCCACTTTGGCACTCAATATAGTTTTTTTTTTTTTTTTTCGTAGCATTGTTGCCTGACCAAAAAAATGAAGACATAAAGCATATCATGTTTTTCCACTGCCAGGAATTTATAAATGTTGCCCTTTTCCTGAGATCATTTTTTCTGATATAAACTTTTTGCAATTACAATCCATATTTCTAACATTCAGCACT